>NC_060126.1:0-315014 GCF_021461395.2 Schistocerca americana
TTCCGATGCAATTTCTGTGTTTCATCGTCAATAAGAAGGTCAGAGGGATACAGTAAACCTGAAGTGAAGCATCGGAATCTATACCTAGTGTCACAGGAATGGTTCAAAGCATAGACAGTAAGAAGAGTTAGTTTTCTTGTACTTAAGTCGGCGTTGTGCCTTTTGTATTTAATTCCGATGAAATTTCCGTGTTTCATCGTCAATAAGAAGGTCAGTGCGATACAGTCAAAATGAAGTGAAGCATCGGAATCTATAACTAGTGTCACATGAATGTTTCAAAACATAGACAGTAAGATGCGTCAGTTTCCTTGAACTCAAGTCGCCATTGTGCCCTTTGTATTTAACTCCGATGCCATTTCTCTGTTTCATCGTAAATAAGAAGGTCAGAGGGATACAAAAACCTCAAGTGAAGCATCGGAATCTATAACTAGCGTCACAGGAAAGGTTCAAATCATAGACAATAAGAAGAGTCAGTTTTCTTGTACTAAGTCGGCATTGTGCCTTTTGTATTTAAATCCGATGCAATTTCTGTGTTTCATCGTCAATAAGAAGGTCAGAGGGATGGCAGTAAACCTGAAGTGATGCATCGGAATCTATAACTAGTGTCACAGGAATGGTTCAATCATAGACAGTAAGAAGAGTCAGTTTTCTTGTACTTAAGTCGGCATTGTGCCTTTTGTATTTCATTCCGATGCAATTTCTGTGTTTCATCGTCAATAAGAAGGTCTGAGGGATACAGTAAACCTGAAGTGAAGCATCGGAATCTATAACTAGTGTCACATGAATGTTTAAAACATAGACAGTAAGAAGAGTCCGTTTTCCTGTACATAAGTCGGCATTGTTCCTTTTGTATTTAATTCCGATGCAATTTCTGTGTTTCATCGTCAATAAGAAGGTCTGATGGATACAGTAAACCTGAAGTGAAGCATCGGAATCTATAACTAGTGTCACAGGAATGGTTCAAAACATAGACAAAAAGAAGAGTCATTTTTCTTGTACTTAAGTCGGCATTGTGGCTTTTGTATTTAATTCCGATGCAATATCTGTGTTTCATCAACAATACGAAGGTCAGCGGGATACAGTAAACCTGAAGTGAAGCATCGGAATCTTCAAGAAGTGTCACATGAATGGTTCAAACATAGACAGTAAAAAGAGTCAGTTTTCTTGTACTTAAATCGGCATTGTGCCTTTTGTATTTAATTCCGATGCAATTTCAGTGTTTCATCGTCAATAAGAAGGTCGGAGGGATACAGTAAACCAGAAGTGAAGCATCGGAATCTATAACTAGTGTCACAGGAATTGCTCAAAACATAGACAGTAAGAGGAGTCAGTTTTCTTGTACTTAAGTCTGCATTGTGCTTTTTGTATTTAATTCTGATGAATTTTCTGTGTTTCATCATCAATAAGAAGGTCAGAGGGATACAGTAAACCTGATGAGAAGCATCGGAATCTATATCTAGTGTCACAGGAATGGTTCAAATCATAGACAGTAAGAAGAGTCAGTTTTCTTGTACTTAAGTCGGCATTGTGCCTTTTGTATTAATTTCCGATGCAATTTCAGTGTTTCATCGTCAATAAGAAGGTCAGAGGGATACAGTGAACCTGAAGTGAAGCATCGGAATCTATACTAGTGTCACAGGAATGGTTCAAAACATAGACAATAAGAAGTTTTCTTGTACTTAAGTCGGCATTGTGCCTTTTGTATTTAATTCCGATGCCTTTTCTGTGTTTCATCGTCAACAAGAAGGTCAGACGGATGCAGTAAACCTGAAGTGAAGCCTCGGAATCTATAACAAGTGTCAGAGGAATGGTTCAATCATAGACAGTAAGAAGAGTCAGGTTTCTTGTACTTAAGTCGGCATTGTGCCTTTTGCATTTAATTCCGATGCAATTTCTGTGTTTCATCGTCAATGAGAAGGTCAGAGGGATACAGTGAACCTGAAGTGAAGCATCGGAATCTATAACTAGTGTCACAGGAATGGTTCAAAACATAGACAGTAAGAAGAGTCAGTTTTCTTGTACTTAAGTCGGCATTGTGCCCTTTGTATTTAATTCCGATGCAGTTTCTGTGTTTCACCAACAATAAGATGGTCAAAGGGATACAGTAAACCTGAAGTGAAGCATCGGAATCTATAACTAGTGTCACAGGATTGGTTCAAACATAGACTGTGAAAAGAGTCACTTTTCTTGTACTTAAGTCGGCATTGTGCCTTTTGTAATTAATTCCGGTGCAATTTCTGTGTTTCATCGTCAAAAAAGGGGTCAGAGGGATACAGTAAACCTGAAGTGAACCATCGGAATCTATAACTAGTGTCACAGGAATGGTTCAAAACATAGACAGTAAGATGAGTCAGTTTTCTAAAAACAAAAGTCGGCGTTGTGAATTTGTATTAAATTCCAATGCAATTTCTGTGTTTCATCGTCAATAAGAACGCCAGAGGGATACAGTGAACCTGAAGTGAAGCATCGGAATCTATAACTAGTGTCACAGGAATGGTTCAAAACATAGACAGTAAGATAAGACAGTTTTCTTGTACTTAAGTCGGCATTGTGCCTTTTGTATTTAATTCCGATGCAATTTCAGTGTTTCATCGTCAACAAGAAGGTCGGAGGGATACAGTAAACCTGAAGTGAAGCATCGGAATCTATACCTAGTGTCACAGGAATGGTTCAAGGCATAGACAGTAAGAAGAGTCAGTTTTCTTGTGCTTAAGTCGGCGTTGTGCCTTTTGTATTTCATTCCGATTCAATTTTTGTGTTTCATCGTCAATAAGAAGGTCAGAGGGATACAGCAAACCAGAAGTGAAGCATCAGAATCTATAACTAGTGTCACAGGAATGGTTCAAAGCATAGACAGTAAGAAGAGTCAGTTTTCTTGTACTTAAGTCGGCATTGTGCCTTTTGTATTTAATTCCGATGCAATTTCAGTGTTTCATCGTCAACAAGAAGGTCAGAGGGATACAGTGAACCTGAAGTGAAGCATCGGAATCTATACTAGTGTCACAGGAATGGTTCAAAACATAGACAGTAAGAAGAGTCAGGTTTCTTGTACTTAAGTCGGCATTGTGCCTTTTGTATTTAATTCCGATGCAATTTCTGTGTTTCATCGTCAATAAGTAGGTCAGAGGGATACAGTAAACTTGAAGTGAAGCATCTGAATCTATACCTAGCGTCACAGGAATGGTTCAAAACATAGACAGTAAGAAGAGTCAGTTTTCGTGTACTTAAGTCGGCATTGTGTCTTTTGTATTTAATTCCGATGCAATTTCCGTGTTTCATCGTCAATAAGAAGGTCAGAGGGATACAGTAAACCTGAAGTGAAGCATCGGAATCTATAACTAGTGTCACAGGAATGGTTCAGACATAGACAGTAAAAAGATTCAGTTTTCTTGTACTTAAGTCGGCATTGTGCCTTTTGTATTTAATTTCGATGCAATTTCTGTGTTTCATCGTCAATAAGGAGGTCAGAGGGATACAGTAAACCTGAAGTGAAGCATCGGAATCTATATCTAGTGTCACAGGAGTGGTTCAAACATAGACAGTAAGAAGAGTCAGTTTTCTTGTACTAAAGTCGGCGTTGTGCCTTTTGTATTTAATTCCAATGCAATTTCTGTGTTTCATCGTCAATAAGAACGTCAGAGGGATTCAGTGAACCTGAAGTGAAGCATCGAAATCTATAACTAGTGTCACAGGAATGGTTCAAATCATAGACAGTAAGAAGAGTCAGTTTTCTTGTACTTAAGTCGGCATTGTGCCTTTTGTATCTAATTCCGATGCAATTTCTGTGTTTCATCGTCAATAAGAAGGTCAGAGGGATACAGTGAATCAGAAGTGAAGCATTTGAATCTGTAACTAGTGCCACAGGAATGGTTCAAAACATAGACAGTAAGAAGAGTCAGTTTTCTTGTACTTAAGTCGGCATTGTGCCTTTTGTATTTAATTCCGATGCAATTTCAGTGTTTCATCGTCAATAAGAAGGTCGGAGGGATACAGTATCCTGAATTGAAGGATCGGAATCTATAACTAGTGTCACAGGAATGGTTCAAGGCATAGACAGTAAGAAGAGTCAGTTTTCTTTTACTTAAGTCGGCATTGTGCCTTTTGTATTTAATTCCGATGCAATTTCTGTGTTCATCGTCAATAAGAAGGTCAGAGGGAAACTGTAAACCTGAAGTGAAGCATCGGAATCTATAACTAGTGTCACAGGAATGGCTCAAAACATAGACAGTAAGAGGAGTCAGTTTTCTTGTACTTAAGTCTGCATTGTGCTTTTTGTATTTAATTCCGATGAATTTTCTGTGTTTCATCATCAATAAGAAGGTCAGAGGGATACAGTAAACCTGATGTGAAGCTTCGAGATCTATATCTAGTGTCACAGGAATGGGTCAAATCATAGACAGTAAGAAGAGTCAATTTTCTTGTACTTATGTCGGCATTGTGCGTTTTGTATTTAATTCCGATGCAATTTCAGTGTTTCATCGTCAATAAGAAGGTCAGAGGGATACAGTGAACCTGAAGTGAAGCATCGGAATCTATACTAGTGTCACAGGAATGGTTCAAAACATAGAGCGTAAGAAGAGTCAGGTTTCTTGTACTTAAGTCGGCATTGTGCCTTTTGTATTTAATTCCGATGCAATTTCTGTGTTTCATCGTCAATAAGAAGGTCAGAGGGATGCAGTAAACCTGAAGTGATGCATCGGAATCTATAACTAGTGTCACAGGAATGGTTCAATCATAGACAGTAAGAATAGTCAGTTTTCTTGTACATAGGTCGGCATTGTGCATTTTGTATTAAATTCCGATGCAATTTCTGTGTTTCATCGTCAGTAAGAAGGTCTGATGGATACAGTAAACCTGAAGTGAAGCATCGGAAGCAATAACTAGTGCCACATGAATGGTCCAAAACATGGACAGGAAAAAGTGTCAGTTTTGTTGTACTTAAGTCGTCATTGTGCCTTTTGTATTTAATTCAGATGCAATTTCTGTGTTTCATCGTCAATAAGAAGGTCAGAGGGATACAGTAAACCTGAAGTGAAGCATCGGAATATATAACTAGCGTCACAGGAAAGGTTCAAAACATAGACAATAAGAAGAGTCAGTTTTCTTGTACTTAAGTCGGCATTGTGCCTTTTGTATTTAATTCCGATGCCTTTTCTGTGTTTCATCGTCAATAAGAAGGGGAGAGGGATGCAGTAATACTGACGTGAAGCATCGGAATCTATAACTAGTGTCACAGGAATGGTTCAATCATAGACAGTAAGAAGAGTCAGGTTTCTTGTGCTTAAGTCGGCATTGTGCCTTTTGTATTTAATTCCGATGCAATTTCTGTGTTTCATCGTCAATGAGTAGCTCACAGGGAAACAGTAAATCTGAAGTGAAGCATCGGAATCTATAACTGGTGTCTCATGAATGGTTCATACATAGACAGTAAGAAGAGTCAGTTTTCTTGTACATAGGTCGGCATTGTGCATTTTGTATTAAATTCCGATGCAATTTCTGTGTTTCATCGTCAGTAAGAAGGTCTGATGGATACAGTAAACCTGAAGTGAAGCATCGGAAGCAATAACTAGTGCCACATGAATGGTCCAAAACATGGACAGGAAAAAGAGTCAGTTTTGTTGTACTTAGGTCGTCATTGTGCCTTTTGTATTTAATTCAGATGCAATTTCTGTGTTTCATCGTCAATAAGGAGGTCAGAGGGATACAGTAAACCTGAAGTTAAGCATCGGAATCTATAACTAGTGTCTCAGGAATGGTTCAAAACATAGACAGTAAGAAGAGTCAGTTTTCTTGTACATAAGTCGGCATTGTGCCTTTTGTATTTAATTCCGATGCAATTTCTGTGTTTCATCAACAATAAGAAGGTCAGAGGGATACAGTAAACCTGAAGTGATGCATCGGAATCTATAACTAGTGTCACAGGAATGGTTCAGACATAGACAGTAAAAAGAATCAGTTTTCTTGTACTTAAGTCGGCATTGTGCCTTTTGTATTTAATTTCGATGCAATTTCTGTGTTTCATCGTCAATAAGGAGGTCAGAGGGATACAGTAAACCTGAAGAGAAGCATCGGAATCTATAACTAGTGTCACAGGAATGGTTCAAAACATAGACAGTAAAAAGAGTCAGTTTCCTTGTACTAAAGTCGGCGTTGTGCCTTTTGTATTTAATTCCAATGCAATTTCTGTGTTTCATCGTCAATAAGAACGTCAGAGGGATACAGTGAACCTGAAGTGAAGCATCGAAATATATAACTAGTGTCACAGGAATGGTTGAAATCATAGACAGTAAGAAGAGTCAGTTTTCTTGTACTTAAGTCGGCATTGTGCCTTTTGTATCTAATTCCGATGCAATTTCTGTGTTTCATCGTCAATAAGAAGGTCAGAGGGATACAGTGAATCTGAAGTGAAGCATCGGAATCTGTAACTAGTGTCACAGGAATGGTTCAAAACATAGAGAGTAAGAAGAGTCAGTTTTCTTGTACTTAAGTCGGCATTGTGCCTTTTGTATTTAATTCCGATGCAATTTCAGTGTTTCATCGTCAATAAGAAGGTCGGAGGGATACAGTAAACCTGAAGTGAAGGATCGGAATCTATAACTAGTGTCACAGGAATGGTTCAAGGCATAGACAGTAAGAAGAATCAGTTTTCTTTTACTTAAGTCGGCATTGTGCCTTTTGTATTTAATTCCGATGCAATTTCTGTGTTCATCGTCAATAAGAAGGTCAGAGGGAAACAGTAAACCTGAAGTGAAGCATCGGAATCTATAACTAGTGTCACAGGAATGGCTCAAAACACAGACAGTAAGAGGAGTCAGTTTTCTTGTACTTAAGTCTGCATTGTGCTTTTTGTATTTAATTCCGATGAATTTTCTGTGTTTCATCATCAATAAGAAGGTCAGAGGGATACAGTAAACCTGATGTGAAGCATCGGGATCTATATCTAGTGTCACAGGAATGGTTCAAAACATAGACAGTAAGAAGAGTCAATTTTCTTGTACTTATGTCGGCATTGTGCGTTTTGTATTTAATTCCGATGCAATTTCAGTGTTTCATCGTCAATAAGAAGGTCAGAGGGATACAGTGAACCTGAAGTGAAGCATCGGAATCTATACTAGTGTCACAGGAATGGTTCAAAACATAGAGAGTAAGAAGAGTCAGGTTTCTTGTACTTAAGTCGGCATTGTGCCTTTTGTATTTAATTCCGATGCAATTTCTGTGTTTCATCGTCAATAAGAAGGTCAGAGGGATACAGTAAACCTGAAGTGAAGCATCGGAATCTATACCTAGTGTCACATTAATGGTTCAAAGCATAGACAGTAAGAAGAGTCAGTTTTCTTGTACTTAAGTCGGCGTTGTGCCTTTTGTATTTAATTCCGATGAAATTTCCGTGTTTCATCGTCAATAAGAAGGTCAGTGTGATACAGTAAAAATGAAGTGAAGCATCGGAATCTATAACTAGTGTCACATGAATGGTTCAAAACATAGACAGTAAGAAGAGTCAGTTTCCTTGAACTTAAGTCGCCATTGTGCCCTTTGTATTTAACTCCGATGCCATTTCTGTGTTTCATCGTCAATAAGAAGGTCAGAGGGATACAAAAACCTCAAGTGAAGCATCGGGATCTATAACTAGCGTCACAGGAAAGGTTCAAATCATAGACAATAAGAAGAGTCAGTTTTCTTGTACTTAAGTCGGCATTGTGCCTTTTGTATTTAAATCCGATGCAATTTCTGTGTTTCTTCGTCAATAGGAAGGTCAGAGGGATGCAGTAAACCTGAAGTGAAGCATCGGAATCTATAACTAGTGTCACAGGAATGGTTCAATCATAGACAGTAAGAAGAGTCAGTTTTCTTGTACTTAAGTCGGCATTGTGCCTTTTGTATTTCATTCCGATGCAATTTCTGTGTTTCATCGTCAATAAGAAGGTCAGAGGGATACAGTAAACCTGAAGTGAAGCATCGGAATCTATAACCAGTGTCACAGGAATGGTTCAAAACATAGATAGTAAGAAGAGTCAGTTACCTTGTACTTAAGTCGCCATTGTGCCCTTTGTATTTAACTCCGATGCAATTTCTGTGTTTCATCGTCAGTAAGAAGGTCTGATGGATACAGTAAACCTGAAGTGAAGCATCGGAAGCAATAACTAGTGCCACATGAATGGTCCAAAACATGGACAGGAAAAAGAGTCAGTTTTGTTGTACTTAAGTCGTCATTGTGCCTTTTGTATTTAATTCAGATGCAATTTCTGTGTTTCATCGTCAATAAGAAGGTCAGAGGGATACAGTAAACCTGAAGTTAAACATCGGAATCTATAACTAGTGTCTCTGGAATCGTTCAAAACATAGACAGTAAGAAGAGTCAGTTTTCTTGTACTTAAGTCGGCATTGTGCCTTTTGTATTTAATTCCGATGCAATTTCTGTGTTTCATCAACAATACGAAGGTCAGAGGGATACAGTAAACCTGAAGTGAAGCATCGGAATCTATAACTAGTGTCACAGGAATGGTTCAGACGTAGACAGTAAAAAGATTCAGTTTTCTTGTACTTAAGTCGGCATTGTGCCTTTTGTATTTAATTTCGATGCAATTTCTGTGTTTCATCGTCAATAAGGAGGTCAGAGGGATACAGTAAACCTGAAGTGAAGCATCGGAATCTATAACTAGTGTCACAGGAATGGTTCAAAACATAGACAGTAAGAAGAGTCAGTTTTCTTGTACTAAAGTCGGCGTTGTGCCTTTTGTATTTAATTCCAATGCAATTTCTGTGTTTCATCGTCAATAAGAACGTCAGAGGGATACAGTGAACCTGAAGTGAAGCATCGAAATCTATAACTAGTGTCACAGGAATGGTTCAAATCATTAACTGTAAGAAGAGTCAGTTTTCTTGTACTTAAGTCGGCATTGTGCCTTTTGTATCTAATTCCGATGCAATTTCTGTGTTTCATCGTCAATAAGAAGGTCAGAGGGATACAGTGAATCTGAAGTGAAGCATCGGAATCTGTAACTATTGTCACAGGAATGGTTCAAAACATAGACAGTAAGAAGAGTCAGTTTTCTTGTACTTAAGTCGGCATTGTGCCTTTTGTATTTAATTCCGATGCAATTTCAGTGTTTAATCGTCAATAAGAAGGTCGGAGGGATACAGTAAACCTGAAGTGAAGGATCGGAATCTATAACTAGTGTCACAGGAATGGTTCAAGGCATAGACAGTAAGAAGAGTCAGTTATCTTTTACTTAAGTCGGCATTGTGCCTTTTGTATTTAATTCCGATGCAATTTCTGTGTTCATCGTCAATACGAAGGTCAGAGGGAAACAGTAAACCTGAAGTGAAGCATCGGAATCTATAACTAGTGTCACAGGAATGGCTCAAAACATAGACAGTAAGAGGAGTCAGTTTTCTTGTACTTAAGTCTGCATTGTGCTTTTTGTATTTAATTCCGATGAATTTTCTGTGTTTCATCATCAATAAGAAGGTCAGAGGGATACAGTAAACCTGATGGGAAGCGTCGGGATCTATATCTAGTGTCACAGGAATGGTTCAAAACATAGACAGTAAGAAGAGTCAATTTTCTTGTACTTACGTCGGCATTGTGCGTTTTGTATTTAATTCCGATGCAATTTCAGTGTTTCATCGTCAATAAGAAGGTCAGAGGGATACAGTGAACCTGAAGTGAAGCATCGGAATCTATACTAGTGTCACAGGAATGGTTCAAAACATAGAGAGTAAGAAGAGTCAGTTTTCTTGTACTTAAGTCGGCATTGTGCCTTTTGTATTTAAATCCGATGCAATTTCTGTGTTTCTTCGTCAATAGGAAGGTCAGAGGGATGCAGTAAACCTGAAGTGAAGCATCGGAATCTATAACTAGTGTCACAGGAATGGTTCAATAATAGACAGTAAGAAGAGTCAGTTTTCTTGTACTTAAGTCGGCATTGTGCCTTTTGTATTTCATTCCGATGCAATTTCTGTGTTTCATCGTCAATAAGAAGGTCAGAGGGATACAGTAAACCTGAAGTGAAGCATCGGAATCTATAACTAGTGTCACAGGAATGATTCAAAACATAGATAGTAAGAAGAGTCAGTTACCTTGTACTTAAGTCGCCATTGTGCCCTTTGTATTTAACTCCGATGCAAATTCTGTGTTTCATCGTCAGTAAGAAGGTCTGATGGATACAGTAAACCTGAAGTGAAGCATCGGAAGCAATAACTAGTGCCACATGAATGGTCCAAAACATGGACAGGAAAAAGAGTCAGTTTTGTTGTACTTAAGTCGTCATTGTGCCTTTTGTATTTAATTCAGATGCAATTTCTGTGTTTCATCGTCAATAAGAAGGTCAGAGGGATACAGTAAACCTGAAGTTAAACATCGGAATCTATAACTAGTGTCTCTGGAATCGTTCAAAACATAGACAGTAAGAAGAGTCAGTTTTCTTGTACTTAAGTCGGCATTGTGCCTTTTGTATTTAATTCCGATGCAATTTCTGTGTTTCATCAACAATACGAAGGTCAGAGGGATACAGTAAACCTGAAGTGAAGCATCGGAATCTATAACTAGTGTCACAGGAATGGTTCAGACATAGACAGTAAAAAGATTCAGTTTTCTTGTACTTAAGTCGGCATTGTGCCTTTTGTATTTAATTTCGATGCAATTTCTGTGTTTCATCGTCAATAAGGAGGTCAGAGGGATACAGTAAACCTGAAGTGAAGCATCGGAATCTATAACTAGTGTCACAGGAATGGTTCAAAACATAGACAGTAAGAAGAGTCAGTTTTCTTGTACTAAAGTCGGCGTTGTGCCTTTTGTATTTAATTCCAATGCAATTTCTGTGTTTCATCGTCAATAAGAACGTCAGAGGGATACAGTGAACCTGAAGTGAAGCATCGAAATCTATAACTAGTGTCACAGGAATGGTTCAAATCATTAACAGTAAGAAGAGTCAGTTTTCTTGTACTTAAGTCGGCATTGTGCCTTTTGTATCTAATTCCGATGCAATTTCTGTGTTTCATCGTCAATAAGAAGGTCAGAGGGATACAGTGAATCTGAAGTGAAGCATCGGAATCTGTAACTATTGTCACAGGAATGGTTCAAAACATAGACAGTAAGAAGAGTCAGTTTTCTTGTACTTAAGTCGGCATTGTGCCTTTTGTATTTAATTCCGATGCAATTTCAGTGTTTCATCGTCAATAAGAAGGTCGGAGGGATACAGTAAACCTGAAGTGAAGGATCGGAATCTATAACTAGTGTCACAGGAATGGTTCAAGGCATAGACAGTAAGAAGAGTCAGTTATCTTTTACTTAAGTCGGCATTGTGCCTTTTGTATTTAATTCCGATGCAATTTCTGTGTTCATCGTCAATACGAAGGTCAGAGGGAAACAGTAAACCTGAAGTGAAGCATCGGAATCTATAACTAGTGTCACAGGAATGGCTCAAAACATAGACAGTAAGAGGAGTCAGTTTTCTTGTACTTAAGTCTGCATTGTGCTTTTTGTATTTAATTCCGATGAATTTTCTGTGTTTCATCATCAATAAGAAGGTCAGAGGGATACAGTAAACCTGATGGGAAGCGTCGGGATCTATATCTAGTGTCACAGGAATGGTTCAAAACATAGACAGTAAGAAGAGTCAATTTTCTTGTACTTACGTCGGCATTGTGCGTTTTGTATTTAATTCCGATGCAATTTCAGTGTTTCATCGTCAATAAGAAGGTCAGAGGGATACAGTGAACCTGAAGTGAAGCATCGGAATCTATACTAGTGTCACAGGAATGGTTCAAAACATAGAGAGTAAGAAGAGTCAGTTTTCTTGTACTTAAGTCGGCATTGTGCCTTTTGTATTTAAATCCGATGCAATTTCTGTGTTTCTTCGTCAATAGGAAGGTCAGAGGGATGCAGTAAACCTGAAGTGAAGCATCGGAATGTATAACTAGTGTCACAGGAATGGTTCAATAATAGACAGTAAGAAGAGTCAGTTTTCTTGTACTTAAGTCGGCATTGTGCCTTTTGTATTTCATTCCGATGCAATTTCTGTGTTTCATCGTCAATAAGAAGGTCAGAGGGATACAGTAAACCTGAAGTGAAGCATCGGAATCTATAACTAGTGTCACAGGAATGATTCAAAACATAGATAGTAAGAAGAGTCAGTTACCTTGTACTTAAGTCGCCATTGTGCCCTTTGTATTTAACTCCGATGCAAATTCTGTGTTTCATCGTCAGTAAGAAGGTCTGATGGATACAGTAAACCTGAAGTGAAGCATCGGAAGCAATAACTAGTGCCACATGAATGGTCCAAAACATGGACAGGAAAAAGAGTCAGTTTTGTTGTACTTAAGTCGTCATTGTGCCTTTTGTATTTAATTCAGATGCAATTTCTGTGTTTCATCGTCAATAAGAAGGTCAGAGGGATACAGTAAACCTGAAGTTAAACATCGGAATCTATAACTAGTGTCTCTGGAATCGTTCAAAACATAGACAGTAAGTAGAGTCAGTTTTCTTGTACTTAAGTCGGCATTGTGCCTTTTGTATTTAATTCCGATGCAATTTCTGTGTTTCATCAACAATACGAAGGTCAGAGGGATACAGTAAACCTGAAGTGAAGCATCGGAATCTATAACTAGTGTCACAGGAATGGTTCAGACATAGACAGTAAAAAGATTCAGTTTTCTTGTACTTAAGTCGGCATTGTGCCTTTTGTATTTAATTTCGATGCAATTTCTGTGTTTCATCGTCAATAAGGAGGTCAGAGGGATACAGTAAACCTGAAGTGAAGCATCGGAATCTATAACTAGTGTCACAGGAATGGTTCAAATCATTAACAGTAAGAAGAGTCAGTTTTCTTGTACTTAAGTCGGCATTGTGCCTTTTGTATCTAATTCCGATGCAATTTCTGTGTTTCATCGTCAATAAGAAGGTCAGAGGGATACAGTGAATCTGAAGTGAAGCATCGGAATCTGTAACTAGTGTCACAGGAATGGTTCAAAACATAGACTGTAAGAAGAGTCAGTTTTCTTGTTCTTAAGTCGGCATTGTGCCTTTTGTATTTAATTCCGATGCAATTTCAGTGTTTCATCGTCAATAAGAAGGTCGGAGGGATACAGTAAACCTGAAGTGAAGGATCGGAAACTATAACTAGTGTCACAGGAATGGTTCAAGGCATAGACAGTAAGAAGAGTCAGTTTTCTTTTACTTAAGTCGGCATTGTGCCTTTTGTATTTAATTCCGATGCAATTTCTGTGTTCATCGTCAATACGAAGGTCAGAGGGAAACAGTAAACCTGAAGTGAAGCATCGGAATCTATAACTAGTGTCACAGGAATGGCTCAAAACATAGACAGTAAGAGGAGTCAGTTTTCTTGTACTTAAGTCTGCATTGTGCTTTTTGTATTTAATTCCGATGAATTTTCTGTGTTTCATCATCGATAAGAAGGTCAGAGGGATACAGTAAACCTGATGTGAAGCATCGGGATCTATATCTAGTGTCACAGGAATGGTTCAAAACATAGACAGTAAGAAGAGTCAATTTTCTTGTACTTACGTCGGCATTGTGCGTTTTGTATTTAATTCCGATGCAATTTCAGTGTTTCATCGTCAATAAGAAGGTCAGAGGGATACAGTGAACCTGAAGTGAAGCATCGGAATCTATACTAGTGTCACAGGAATGGTTCAAAACATAGAGAGTAAGAAGAGTCAGGTTTCTTGTACTTAAGTCGGCATTGTGCCTTTTGTATTTAATTCCGATGCAATTTCTGTGTTTCATCGTCAATAAGAAGGTCAGAGGGATACAGTAAACCTAAAGTGAAGCATCGGAATCTATACCTAGTGTCACATTAATGGTTCAAAGCATAGACAGTAAGAAGAGTCAGTTTTCTTGTACTTAAGTCGTCATTGTGCCTTTTGTATTTAATTCAGATGCAATTACTGTGTTTCATGAACAATACGAAGGTGAGCGGGATACAGTAAACCTGAAGGGAAGCATCGGAATCCATAAGAAGTGTCACATGAATGGTTCAAACATAGACAGTAAAAAGAGACAGTTTTCTTGTACTGAAGTCGGCATTGTGCCTTTTGTATTTAATTCCGATGCAATTTCAGTGTTTCATCGTCAATAAGAAGGTCGGAGGGATACAGTAAACCAGAAGTGAAGCATCGGAATCTAAAACTAGTGTCACAGGAAATGCTCAAAACATAGACAGTAAGAGGAGTCAGTTTTCTTGTACTTAAGTCTGCATTGTGCTTTTTGTATTTAATTCCGATGAATTTTCTGTGTTTCATCATCAATAAGAAGGTCAGAGGGATACAGTAAACCTGATGTGAAGCATCGGAATCTATAACTAGTGTCACAGGAATGGTTCAAAACATAGACAGTAAGAAGAGTCAGATTTCTTGTACTTAAGTCGGCATTGTGCCTTTTGTATTAATTTCCGATGCAATTTCAGTGTTTCATCGTCAATAAGAAGGTCAGAGGGATACAGTGAACCTGAAGTGAAGCATCGGAATCTATACTAGTGTCACAGGAATGGTTCAAAACATAGACAGTAAGAAGAGTCAGGTTTCTTGTACTTAAGTCGGCATTGTGCCTTTTGTATTTAATTCCGATGCAATTTCTGTGTTTCATCGTCAATAAGGAGGTCAGAGGGATACAGTAAACCTGAAGTGAAGCATCGGAATCTATACCTAGTGTCACAGGGATGGTTCAAAACATAGACAGTAAGAAGAATCAGTTTTCATGTACTTAAGTCGGCGTTGTGCCTTTTGTATTTAATTCCGATGCAATTTCCGTGTTTCATCGTCAATAAGAAGGTCAGAGGGATACAGTGAACCTGAAGTGAATCATCGGAATCTATAACTAGTGTCACAGGAATGGTTCGAATCATAGACAGTAAGAAGAGTCAGTTTTATTGTACTTAAGTTGGCATTGTGCATTTGTATTTAATTCCGATGCAATTTCTGTGTTTCATCAATAATAAGAAGGTCAGAGGGATACAGTAAACCTGAAGTGAAGCATCGGAATCTATAACTAGTGTCACAGGAATGGTTCAAAGCATAGACAGTAAGAAGAGTCAGTTTTCTTGTACTTAAGTCGGCATTGTGCCCTTTGTATTTAATTCCGATGCAATTTCTGTGTTTCATCAATAATAAGAAGGTCAAAGGAACACAGTAAACCTGAAGTGAAGCATCGTAATCTATAACTAGTGTCACAGGAATGGTTCAAACATAGACAGTGAAAAGAGTCACTTTTCTTGTACTTAAGTCGGCATTGTGCATTTTGTATTTAATTCCGGTGCAATTTCTGTGTTTCATCGTCAAAAAGGGGGTCAGAGGGATACAGTAAACCTGAAGTGAACCATCTGAAGCCATAACTAGTGTCACAGGAATGGTTCAAAACATAGACAGTAAGATGAGTCAGTTTTCTAAAAACTAAAGTCGGCGTTGTGCCTTTTGTATTTAATTCCAATGCAATTTCTGTGTTTCATCGTCAATAAGAACGCCAGAGGGATACAGTGAACCTGAAGTGAAGCATCGGAATCTATAACTAGTGTCACAGGAATGGTTCAAAACATAGACAGTAAGATGAGACAGTTTTCTTGTACTTAAGTCGGCATTGTGCCTTTTGTATTTAATTCCGATGCCATTTCAGTGTTTCATCGTCAATAAGAAGGTCGGAGGGATACAGTAAACCTGAAGTGAAGCATCGGAATCTATACCTAGTGTCACAGGAATGGTTCAAGGCATAGACAGTAAGAAGAGTCAGTTTTCTTGTACTTAAGTCGGCATTGTGCCTTTTGTATTTAATTCCGATGCAATTTCTGTGTTCATCGTCAATAAGAAGGTCAGAGGGATACAGTAAACCTGAAGTGAAGCATCGGAATCTATAACTCGTGTCCCAGGAATGGCTCAAAACATAGACAGTAAGAGGAGTCAGTTTTCTTGTACTTAAGTCTGCATTGAGCTTTTTTTATTTAATTCCGATGCATTTTCTGTGTTTCATCATCAATAAGAAGGTCAGAGGGATACAGTAAACCTGATGTGAAGTATCGGAATCTATATCTAGTCACACAGGAATGGTTCAAAACATAGACAGTAAGAAGAGTCAGTTTTCTTGTACTTAAGCCGGCATTGTGCCTCTTGTATTAAATTCCGATGCAATATCTGTGTTTCATCGTCAATAAGAAGGTCAGAGGGATACAGTAAACCTGAAGTGAAGCAATGGAATCTATAACTAGTGTCACAGGAATGGTTCAAAACATAGTCAGTAGGAAGAGTCAGTTTTCTTGTACTTAAGTCGGCATTGTGCCCTTTGTATTTAATTCCGATGCAATTTCTGTGTTTCATCAACAATAAGAAGGTCAGTGGGATACAGTAAACCTGAAGTGAAGCATCGGAATCTATACCTAGTGTCACAGGAATGGTTCAAAACATAGACAGTAAGAAGAGTCAGTTTTCTTGTACTTAAGTCGGCGTTGTGCCTTTTGTATTTAATTCCGATGCAATTTTTGTGTTTCATCGTCAATAAGAAGGTCAGAGGGATACAGCAAACCAGAAGTGAAGCATCAGAATCTATAACTAGTGTCACTGGAATGGTTCAAAGCATAGACAGTAAGAAGAGTCAGTTTTCTTGTACTTAAGTCGGCATTGTGCCTTTTGTATTAAATTCCGATGCAATTTCAGTGTTTCATCGTCAACAAGAAGGTCAGAGGGATACAGTGAAAATGAAGTGAAGCATCGGAATCTATCCTAGTGTCACAGGAATGGTTCAAAACATAGACAGTAAGAAGTGTCAGGTTTCTTGTACTTAAGTCGGCATAGTGCCTTTTGTATTTAATTCCGATGCAATTTCTGTGTTTCATCGTCAATAAGAAGGTCAGAGGGATACAGTAAACTCGAAGTGAAGCATCTGAATCTATACCTAGTGTCACAGGAATGGTTCAAATCATAGACAGTAAGAAGAGTCAGTTTTCGTGTACTTAAGTCGGCATTGTGTCTTTTGTATTTAATTTCGATGCAATTTCCGTATTTCATCGTCAATAAGAAGGTCAGAGGGATACAGTAAACCTGACGTGAAGCATCGGAATCTATAACTAGTGTCACAGAAATGGTTCAAACCATAGATTGTAAGAAGAGTCAGTTATCTTGTACTTAAGTCGGCATTGTGCCTTTCGTATTTAATTCCGATGCAATTTCTGTGTTTCATCGTCAATAAGAAGGTCAGTGGGATTCAGTAACCCTGAAGTGAAGCATCGGAATCTATACCTAGTGTCACAGGAATGGTTCAAAATATAGACAGTAAGAAGAGTCAGTTTTCTTGTACTTAAGTCGGCATTGTGCATTTTGTATTTAATTCCGACGCAATATCTGTGTTTCATCGTCAATAAGAAGGTCAGTGGGATACAGTAAACCTGGAGTCAAGCATCGCAATCTATAACTACTGTCACATGAATGGTTCAAAGCATAGACAGTAAGAAGAGACAGTTTTCTTGTACTTATGTCGGCATTGTGCCTTTTGTATTAAATTCCGATGCAATTTCTGTGTTACGTCGTCAATAAGAAGGTCAGAGGGATACAGTAAACATGAAGTGAAGCATCGGAATCTGTACCTAGTGTCACAGGAATGGTTCAAAGCATAGACAGTAAGAAGAGACAGTTTTCTTGTACTTATGTCGGCATTGTGCCTTTTGTATTAAATTCCGATGCAATTTCTGTGTTACGTCGTCAATAAGAAGGTCAGAGGGATACAGTAAACCTGAAGTGAAGCATCGGAATCTATAACTCGTGTCACAGGTATGGCTCAAAACATAGACAGTAAGAGGAGTCAGTTTTCTTGTACTTAAGTCTGCATTGAGCTTTTTTTATTTAATTCCGATGCATTTTCTGTGTTTCATCATCAATAAGAAGGTCAGAGGGATACAGTAAACCTGATGTGAAGTATCGGAATCTATATCTAGTCACACAGGAATGGTTCAAAACATAGACAGTAAGAAGAGTCAGTTTTCTTGTACTTAAGCCGGCATTGTGCCTCTTGTATTAAATTCCGATGCAATATCTGTGTTTCATCGTCAATAAGAAGGTCAGAGGGATACAGTAAACCTGAAGTGAAGCAATGGAATCTATAACTAGTGTCACAGGAATGGTTCAAAACATAGACAGTAGGAAGAGTCAGTTTTCTTGTACTTAAGTCGGCATTGTGCAGTTTGTATTTAATTCCGATGCAATTTCTGTGTTTCATCAACAATAAGAAGGTCAGTGGGATACAGTAAACCTGAAGTGAAGCATCGGAATCTATACCTAGTGTCACAGGAATGGTTCAAAACATAGACAGTAAGAAGAGTCAGTTTTCTTGTACTTAAGTCGGCGTTGTGCCTTTTGTATTTAATTCCGATGCAATTTTTGTGTTTCATCGTCAATAAGAAGGTCAGAGGGATACAGCAAACCAGAAGTGAAGCATCAGAATCTATAACTAGTGTCACTGGAATGGTTCAAAGCATAGACAGTAAGAAGAGTCAGTTTTCTTGTACTTAAGTCGGCATTGTGCCTTTTGTATTAAATTCCGATGCAATTTCAGTGTTTCATCGTCAACAAGAAGGTCAGAGGGATACAGTGAACCTGAAGTGAAGCATCGGAATCTATACTAGTGTCACAGGAATGGTTCAAAACATAGACAGTAAGAAGAGTCAGGTTTCTTGTACTTAAGTCGGCATAGTGCCTTTTGTATTTAATTCCGATGCAATTTCTGGGTTTCATCGTCAATAAGAAGGTCAGAGGGATACAGTAAACTCGAAGTGAAGCATCTGAATCTATACCTAGTGTCACAGGAATGGTTCAAAACATAGACAGTAAGAAGAGTCAGTTTTCGTGTACTTAAGTCGGCATTGTGTCTTTTGTATTTAATTTCGATGCAATTTCCGTATTTCATCGTCAATAAGAAGGTCAGAGGGATACAGTAAACCTGACGTGAAGCATCGGAATCTATAACTAGTGTCACAGAAATGGTTCAAACCATAGATTGTAAGAAGAGTCAGTTATCTTGTACTTAAGTCGGCATTGTGCCTTTCGTATTTAATTCCGATGCAATTTCTGTGTTTCATCGTCAATAAGAAGGTCAGTGGGATTCAGTAACCCTGAAGTGAAGCATCGGAATCTATACCTAGTGTCACAGGAATGGTTCAAAATATAGACAGTAAGAAGAGTCAGTTTTCTTGTACTTAAGTCGGCATTGTGCATTTTGTATTTAATTCCGACGCAATATCTGTGTTTCATCGTCAATAAGAAGGTCGGTGGGATACAGTAAACCTGGAGTCAAGCATCGCAATCTATAACTACTGTCACATGAATGGTTCAAAGCATAGACAGTAAGAAGAGACAGTTTTCTTGTACTTATGTCGGCATTGTGCCTTTTGTATTAAATTCCGATGCAATTTCTGTGTTACGTCGCCAATAAGAAGGTCAGAGGGATACAGTAAACATGAAGTGAAGCATCGGAATCTATACCTAGTGTCACAGGAATGGTTCAAAACATAGACAGTAAGAAGAGTCAGTTTTCTTGTACTTAAGTCGGCATTGTGCCTTTTGTATTTAATTCCGATGCAATTTCTGTGTTTCATCGTCAATAAGAAGGTCAGAGGGATACAGTAAACCTGAAGTGAAGCATCGGAATCTATACCTAGTGTCACAGGAATGGTTCAAAACATAGACAGTAAGAAGAGTCAGTTACCTTGTACTTAAGTCGCCAATGTGCCCTTTGTATATAACTCCGATGCCATTTCTGTGTTTCATCGTCAATAAGAAGGTCAGAGAGATACAGTAAACATCAAGTGATGCATCGGAATCTATAACTAGCGTCACAGGAAAGGTTCAAAACATAGACAATAAGAAGAGTCAGTTTTCTTGTACTTAAGTCGGCATTGTGCCTTTTGTATTTAATTCCGAAGCAATATCTGTGTTTCATCGTCAATAAGAAGGTCAGTGGGATACAGTAAACTTGGAGTCAAGCATCGGAATCTATAACTAGTGTCACATGAATGGTTCAAAACATAGACAGTAAGAAGAGACAATTTTCTTGTACTTAAGTCGGCATTGTGCCTTTTGTATTAAATTCCGATGCAATTTCTGTGTTTCGTCGTCAATAAGAAGGTCAGAGGGATGCAGTAAACCTGAAGTTAAGCATCGGAATCTATAACTAGTGTCACAGGAATGGTTTAATCATAGACAGTAAGAAGAGTCAGTTTTCTTGTACTTAAGTCGGCATTGTGCCTTTTGTATTTCATTCCGATGCATTTCCAGTGTTTCATCGTCAATAAGAAGGTCAGAGGGATACAGTAAACCTGAAGTGAAGCATCGGAATCTATAACTAGTGTCACAGGAATGGTTCAAAACATAGACAGTAAGAAGAGTCACTTCTCTTGTACTTAAGTCGGCATTATGCCCTTTGTATTTAATTCCGGTGCAATTTCTGTGTTTCATCAACAATAAGAAGGTCAAAGGGATACAGTAAACCTGAAGTGAAGCATCGGAATCTATAACTAGTGTCACATGAATGTTTCAAACATAGACAGTAAGAAGAGTCTGTTTTCTTCTACATAAGTCGGCATTGTGCCTTTTGTATTTAATTCCGATGCAATTTCTGTGTTTCATCGTCAATAAGAAGGTCTGATGGATACAGTAAACCTGAAGCGAAGCAACGGATGCAATAACTAGTGTCACATGAATGGTCCAAAACATAGACAGTTAGAAGAGTCAGTTTTCTTTTACTTAAGTCGTCATTGTGCCTTTTGTACTTAATACAGATGCAATTACTGTGTTTCATCGTCATTAAGATGGTCAGAAGGATAAAGTAAACCTGAAGTGAAGCATCGGAATCTGTAACTAGTGTCACAGGAATGGTTCAAAACATAGACAAGAAGAAGAGTAAGTTTTCTTGTACTTAAGTCGGCATTGTGGCTTTTGTATTTAATTCCGATGCAATTTATGTGTTTCATCAACAATAAGAAGGTCAGCGGGATACAGTAAACCTGAAGTGAAGCATCGGAATCTATAGGAAGTGTCAAATGAATGGTTCAAACATAGACAGTAAAAAGAGTCAGTTTTCTTGTACTTAAGTCGGCATTGTACCTTTTGTATTTAATTCCGATGCAATTTCAGTGTTTCATCGTCAATAAGAAGGTCGGAGGGATACAGTAAACCTGATGTGAAGCATCGGAATCTATATCTAGTGTCACAGGAATGGTCCAAAACATAGACAGTAAGAGGAGTCAGTTTTCTTGTACTGAAGTCGGCATTGTGCCTTTTGTATTAATTTCCGATGCAATTTCAGTGTTTCATCGTCAATAAGAAGTTCAGAGGGATACAGTGAACCTGAAGTGAAGCATCGGAATCTATACTAGTGTCACAGGGATGGTTCAAAACATAGACAGTAAGAAGAGTCAGGTTTCTTGTACTTAAGTCGGCATTGTGCCTTTTGTATTAAATTCCAATGCAATTTCTGTGTTTCATCGTCAATAAGAAGGTCAGAGGGATACAGTAAACCTGAAGTGAAGCATCGGAATCTGTACCTAGTGTCACAGGAATGGTTCAAAACACAGACAGTAAGAAGAGTCAGTTTTCTTGTACTTAAGTCGGCGTTGTGCCTTTTGTATTTAATTCCGATGCAATTTCCGTGTTTCAGCGTCAATAAGATGGTCAGAGGGATACAGTGAACCTTAAGTGAATCATCGGAATCTATAACAAGTGTCACAGGAATGGTTCGAAGCATAGACAGTAAGAAGAGTCAGTTTTAATGTACTTAAGTCGGCATTGTGCCTTTTGTAATTAATTCCGATGCAATTTCAGTGTTTCATCGTCAATAAGAGGGTCAGAGGGATACAGTGAACCTGAAGTGAAGCATCGGAATCTATAACTAGTGTAAGAGGGATGGTTCAAAACATAGACAATAAGAGGAGTCAGTTTTCTTGTACTTCAGTCGGCATTGTGCCTTTTGTATTTAATTCCGATGCCTTTTCTGTGTTTCATCGTCAATAAGAAGGTCAGGCGGATGCAGTAAACCTGAAGTGAAGCCTCGGAATCTATAACTAGTGTCACAGGAATGGTTCAAAACATAGACAGTAAGAAGAGTCAGTTTTCGTGTACTTAAGTCGGCATTGTGTCTTTTGTATTTAATTCCGATGGAATTTCAGTGTTTCAACGTCTATAAGGAGGTTGGAGGGATACAGTAAACCTGAAGTGAAGCATCGGAATCTGTAACTCGTGTCACAGGAATAGCTCAAAACATAGACAGTAAGAGGAGTCAGTTTTCTTGTACTTAAGTCTGCATTGTGCTTTTTGTATTTAATTACGATGCATTTTCTGTGTTTCATCATCAATGAGAAGGTCTGAGGGATACAGTGAACCTGATGTGAAGAACCCGATCTATATCTAGTGTCACAGGAATGGTTCAAAACATAGACAGTAAGAAGAGTCAGTTTTCTTGTACTTAAGTCGGCATTGTGCCTTTTTTATTTAATTCCGAAGCAATTTCTGTGTATCATCGTCAATAAGAAGGTCAGAGGGATACACAAAAACTGGAGTAAAGCATCGGAATCTATAACTAGTGTCACATGAATGGTTCAAAACATAGACAGTAAGATGAGTCAGTTTTCTTGTACTTAAGTCGGCATTGTGCCTTTTGTATTTAATTCCGATGCAATTTTTGTGTTTCATCGTCAATAAGAAGGTCAGAGGGATACAGCAAACAAGAAGTGAAGCATCAGAATCTATAACTAGTGTCACAGGAATGGTTCAAAGCATAGACAGTAAGAAGAGTCAGTTTTCCTGTACTTAAGTCGGCATTGTGCCTTTTGTATTTAATTCCGATGCAATTTCAGTGTTTCATCGTCAATAAGAAGGTCCGAGGGATACAGTGAACCTGAAGTGAAGCATCGGAATCTATACTAGTGTCACAGGAATGGTTCAAAACATAGACAGTAAGAAGAGTCAGGTTTCTTGTACTTAAGTCGGCATTGTGCCTTTTGTATTTAATTCCGATGCAATTTCTGTGCTTCATCGTCAATAAGAAGGTCAGAGGGATACACTAAACTTAAAGTGAGGCATCTGAATCTATACCTAGTGTCACAGGAATGGTTCAAAACATAGACAGTAAGAAGAGTCAGTTTTCGTGTTCTTAAGTCGGCATTGTGTCTTTTGTATTTAATTCCGATGCAATTTCCGTGTTTCATCGTCAATAAGAAGGTCAGAGGGATACAGTAAACCTGAAGTGAAGCATCGGAATCTATAACTAGTGTCACAGAAATGGTTCAAAACATAGATTGTAAGAAGAGTCAGTTGTCTTGTACTTAAGTCGGCATTGTGCCTTTCGTATTTAATTCCGATGCAATATCTGTGTTTCATCGTCAATAAGAAGGTCAGTGGGATACAGTAAACCTGAAGTGAAGCATCGGAATCTATACCTAGTGCCACAGGAATGGTTCAAAATATAGACTGCAAGAAGAGTCAGTTTTCTTGTACTTAAGTCGGCATTGTGCCTTTTGTATTTAATTCCGACGCAATATCTGTGTTTCATCATCAATAAGAAGGTCAGTGGGATACAGTAAACCTTGAGTCAAGCATCGGAATCTATAACTAGTGTCACAGGAATGGTCCAAACATAGACAGTGAAAAGAGTCTGTTTTCTTGTACTTAAGTCGGCATTGTGCATTTTGTATTTAAATCCGGTGCAATTTCTGTGTTTCATCGTCAAAAAGGGGGTCAGAGGGATACAGTAAACCTGATGTGAAAAATCGGAATCTATAACTAGTGTCACAGGAATGGTTCAAAACATAGACAGTAAGATGAGTCAGTTTTCTAAAAACTAAAGTCGGCGTTGTGCCTTTTGTATTTAATTCCAATGCAATATCAGTGTTTCATCGTCAATAAGAACGTCAGAGGGATACAGTGAACCTGAAGTGAAGCATCGGAATCTAAAACTATTGTCACAGGAATGGGTCAAAACATAGACAGTAAGATGAGACAGTTTTCTTGTACTTAAGTCGGCATTGTGCCTTTTGTAATTAATTCCGATGCAATTTCAGTGTTTCATCGTCTATAAGGAGGTCGGAGGGATACAGTAAACCTGAAGTGAAGCATCGGAATCTATACCTAGTGTCACAGGAATGGTTCAAGGCATAGACAGTAAGAAGAGTCAGTTTTCTTGTACTTAAGTCGGCATTGTGCCTTTTGTATTTAATTCCGATGCAATTTCTGTGTTCATCGTCAATAAGAAGGTCAAAGGGATACAGTAAACCTGAAGTGAAGCATCGGAATCTGTAACTCGTGTCACAGGAATGGCTCAAAACATAGACAGTAAGAAGAGTCAGTTTTCTTGTACTTAAGTCTGCATTGTGCTTTTTGTATTTAATTACGATGCATTTTCTGTGTTTCATCATCAATAAGAAGGTCTGAGGGATACAGTGAACCTGATGTGAAGAACCCGATCTATATCTAGTGTCACAGGAATGGTTCAAAACATAGACAGTAAGAAGAGTCAGTTTTCTTGTACTTAAGTCGGCATTGTGCCTTTTTTATTTAATTCCGAAGCAATTTCTGTGTATCATCGTCAATAAGAAGGTCAGAGGGATACACAAAAACTGGAGTAAAGCATCGGAATCTATAACTAGTGTCACATGAATGGTTCAAAACATAGACAGTAAGAAGAGTCAGTTTTCTTGTACTTAAGTCGGCATTGTGCCTTTTGTATTTAATTCCGATGCAATTTTTGTGTTTCATCGTCAATAAGAAGGTCAGAGGGATACAGCAAACCAGAAGTGAAGCATCAGAATCTATAACTAGTGTCTCAGGAATGGTTCAAAGCATAGACAGTAAGAAGAGTCAGTTTTCCTGTACTTAAGTCGGCATTGTGCCTTTTGTATTTAATTCCGATGCAATTTCAGTGTTTCATCGTCAATAAGAAGGTCAGAGGGATACAGTGAACCTGAAGTGAAGCATCGGAATCTATACTAGTGTCACAGGAATGGTTCAAAACATAGACAGTAAGTAGAGTCAGGTTTCTTGTACTTAAGTCGGCATTGTGCCTATTGTATTTAATTCCGATGCAATTTCTGTGTTTCATCGTCAATAAGAAGGTCATAGGGATACACTAAACTTGAAGTGAGGCATCTGAATCTATACCTAGTGTCACAGGAATGGTTCAAAACATAGACAGTAAGAAGAGTCAGTTTTCGTGTACTTAAGTCGGCATTGTGTCTTTTGTATTTAATTCCGATGCAATTTCCGTGTTTCATCGTCAATAAGAAGGTCAGAGGGATACAGTAAACCTGAAGTGAAGCATCGGAATCTATAACTAGTGTCACAGAAATGGTTCAAAACATAGATTGTAAGAAGAGTCAGTTGTCTTGTACTTAAGTCGGCATTGTGCCTTTCGTATTTAATTCCGATCCAATATCTGTGTTTCATCGTCAATAAGAAGGTCAGTGGGATACAGTAAACCTGAAGCGAAGCATCGGAATCTATACCTAGTGTCACAGGAATGGTTCAAAATATAGACAGCAAGAAGAGTCAGTTTTCTTGTACTTAAGTCGGCATTGTTCCTTTTGTATTTAATTCCGAAGCAATATCTGTGTTTCATCGTCAACAAGAAGGTCAGTGGGATACAGTAAACCTGGAGTCAAGCATCGGAATCTATAACTAGTGTCACATGAATGGTTCAAAACATAGACAGTAAAAAGAGACAGTTTTCTTGTACTTAAGTCGGCATTGTGCCTTTTGTATTAAATTCCGATGCAATTTCCGTGTTTCATCGTTATTAAGAAGGTAAGAGGGATACAGAAAACATGAAGTGAAGCATCGGAATCCATAACTAGTGTCACATGAATGTTTCAAACATAGACAGTAAGAAGAGTCAGTTTTCTTGTACATAAGTCGGCATTGTGCCTTTTGCATTTAATTCCGATGCAATTTCTGTGTTTCATCGTCAATAAGAAGGTCTGATGGATACAGTAAACCTGAAGCGAAGCAACAGATGCAATAACTAGTGTCACTTGAATGGTCCAAAACATAGACAGTAAGAAGAGTCAGTTTTCTTGTACTTAAGTCGTCATTGTGCCTTTTGTATTTAATTCAGATGCAATTACTGTATTTCATCGTCAATAAGAAGGTCAGAGGGATACAGTAAACCTGAAGTGAAGCATCGGAATCTATAACTAGTGTCACAGGAATGGTTCAAAACATAGACAAGAAGAAGAGTCAGTTTTCTTGTACTTAAGTCGGCATTGTGGCTTTTGTATTTAATTCCGATGCAATATCTGTGTTTCATCAACAATAAGAAGGTCAGCGGGATACAGTAAACCTGAAGTGAAGCATCGGAATCTATAAGAAGTGTCACATGAATGGTTCAAACATAGACAGTAAAAAGAGTCAGTTTTCTTGTACTTAAGTCGGCATTGTGCCTTTTGTAATTAATTCCGATGCAATTTCAGTGTTTCATTGTCAATAAGGAGGTCGGAGGGATACAGTAAACCACAAGTGAAGCATCGGAATCTATAACTAGTGTCACAGGAATGGTTCAAATCATAGACAATTAGAAGAGTTAGTTTTCTTGTACTTAAGTCGGCATTGTGCGTTTTGTATTTAATTCCGATGCCTTTTCTGTGTTTCATCGTCAATAAGAAGGTCAGACGGATGCAGTAAACCTGAAGTGAAGCCTCGGAATCTATAACTAGTGTCACAGGAATGGTTCAATCATAGACAGTAAGAAGAGTCAGTTTACTTGTACTTAAGTCGGCATTGTGCTTTTTGTATTTAATTCCGATGCAATTTCTGTGTTTCATCGTCAATAAGAAGGTCAGAGGGATACAGTAAACCTGAAGTGAAGCATCGGAATCTATAACTAGTGTCACAGGAATGGTTCAAAACATAGACAGTAAGAAGAGTCAGTTTTCTTGTACTTAAGTCGGCATTGTGCCCTTTGTATTTAATTCCGATGCAATTTCTGTGTTTCATCAACAATAAGAAGGTCAAAGGGATACAGTAAACCTGAAGTGAAGCATCGGAATCTATAACTCGTTTCACAGGAATGGCTCAAAACATAGACAGTAAGAGGAGTCAGTTTTCTTGTACTTAAGTCTGCATTGTGCTTTTTGTATTTAATTCCGATGCATTTTCTGTGTTTCATCATCAATAAGAAGGTCAGGGGGATACAGTAAACCTGATGTGAAGTATCGGAATCTATATCTAGTGTCACAGGAATGGTTCAAATCATAGACAGTAAGAAGAGTCAGTTTTCTTGTACTTATGTCGGCATTGTGCCTTTTTTATTTAATTCCGAAACAATTTCTGTGTATCATCGTAAATAAGAAGGTCAGAGGGATACACAAAAACTGGAGTAAAGCATCGGAATCTTTAACTAGTGTCACATGAATGGTTCAAAACATAGACAGTAAGAAGAGTCAGTTTTCTTGTACTTAAGTCGGCATTGTGCCTTTTGTACTAAATTCCGATGCAATTTCCGTGTTTAATCGTCAATAAGAAGGTCAGAGGTATACAGTAAACCTGAAGTGAAGCATCGGAATCTATACCTAGTGTCACAAGAATGGTTCAAAACACAGACAGTAAGAAGAGTCTGTTTTCTTGTACTTAAGTCGGCGTTGTGCCTTTTGTATTTAATTCCGATGCAATTTCCGTGTTTCATCGTCAATTAGAAGGTCATAGGGATACAGTGAACCTGAAGTGAATCATCGGAATCTATAACTAGTGTCACAGGAATGGTTCGAATCATAGACAGTAAGTAGAGTCAGTTTTATTGTACTTAAGTCGGCATTGTGCCTTTTGTATTTAATTCCGATGCAATTTCTGTGTTTCATCGTCAAAAAGGGGGTCAGAGGGATACAGTAAACCTGAAGTGAACCATCGGAATCTATAACTAGTGTCACAGGAATGGTTCAAAACATAGGCAGTAAGATGAGTCAGTTTTCTAAAAACTAAAGTCGGCGTTGTGCCTTTTGTACTTAATTCCAATGCAATTTCTGTGTTTCATCGTCAATAAGAACGTCAGAGGGATACAGTGAACCTGAAGTGAAGCATCGGAATCTAAAACTAGTGTCACAGGAATGGTTCAAAACATAGACAGTAAGATGAGACAGTTTTCTTGTACTTAAGTCGGCATTGTGCCTTTTGTACTTAATTCCGATGCAATTTCAGTGTTTCATCATCAATAAGAAGGTCGGAGGGATACAGTAAACTTGAAGTGAAGCATCGGAATCTTCACCTAGTGTCACAGGAATGGTTCAAAACATAGACAGTAAAAAGAGTCAGTTTTCTTGTACTTAAGTCGGCGTAGTGCCTTTTGTATTTAATTCCGATGCAATTTTTGTGTATCATCGTCAATAGGAAGGTCAGAGGGATACAGCAAACCAGAAGTGAAGCATCAGAATCTATAACTAGTGTCACAGGAATGGTTCAAAACATAGACAGTAAGAAGAGTCAGTTTTCTTGCACTTAAGTCGGCATTGTGCCTTTTGTATTAAATTCCGATGCAATTTCTGTGTTTCATCGTCAATAAGAAGGTAAGAAAGATACAGAAAACATGAAGTGAAGCATCAGAATCTATAACTAGTGTCACAGGAATGTTTCAAAACATAGACAGTAAGAAGAGTCAGTTTTCTTGTACTTAAGTCGGCATTGTGCCTTTCGTATTTAATTCCGATGCAATTTCTGTGTTTCATCGTCAATAAGAAGGTCAGTGGGATACAGTAAACCTGAAGTGTAGCATCGGAATCTATACCTAGTGTCACAGGAATGGTTCAAAATATAGACAGTAAGAAGATTCCGTTTTCTTGTACTTAAGTCGGCATTGTGTCTTTTGTATTTAATTCCGACGCAATATCTGTGTTTCATCGTCAATAAGAAGGTCAGTGGGATACAGTAAACCTGGTGTCAAGCATCGGAATCTATAACTAGTGTCACATGAATGGTTCAAAGCATAGACAGTAAGAAGAGACAGTTTTCTTGTACTTAAGTCGGCATTGTGTATTTTGTATCAAATTCCGATGCAATTTCTGTGTTACGTCGTCAATAAGAAGGTCAGAGGGATACAGTAAACATGAAGTGAAGCATCGGAATCTATAACTAGTGTCACAGGAATGGTTCAAAACATAGACAGTAAGAAGAGTCAGTTTTCTTGTACTTAAGTCGGCATTGTGCCTTTTGTATTTAATTCCGATGCAATTTCTGTGTTTCATCGTCAATAAGAAGGTCAGAGGGATACAGTAAACCTGAAGTGAAGCATCGGAATCTATACCTAGTGTCACAGAAATGGTTCAAAACATAAACAGTAAGAAGAGTCAGCTTTCTTGTACTTAAGTCGGCGTTGTGCCTTTTGTATTTAATTCCGATGCAATTTCCGTGTTTCATCGTCAATGGGAAGGTCTGATGGATACAGTAAACCTGAAGTGAAGCATCGGAATCTATAACAAGTGTCACATGAATGGTTCAAACATAGACAGTAAGAAGAGTCAGTTTACTTGTACATAAGTCGGCATTGTGCCTTTTGTATTTAATTCCGATGCAATTTCTGTGTTTCATCGTCAATGGGAAGGTCTGATGGATACAGTAAACCTGAAGTGAAGCATCGGAATCTATAACAAGTGTCACATGAGTGGTTCAAACATAGACAGTAAAAAGAGTCAGTTTTCTCGTACTTAAGTCGGCATTATGCCTTTTGTATTTAATTCCGATGCAATTTCTGTGTTTCATCGTCAATAAGGAGGTCAGAGGGATACAGCAAACCTGAAGTGAAGCATCGGAATCTATGACTAGTTTCACAGGAATGGTTCAAAACACAAGACAGTAAGAAGAGTCAGTTTTGTTGTACTAAAGTCGGCGTTGTGCCTTTTGTATTTAATTCCAATGCAATTTCTGTGTTTCATCGTCAATAAGAACGTCAGATGGATACAGTGAACCTGAAGTGAATCATCGGAATCTGTAACTAGTGTCACAGGAATGGTTCAAATCATAGACAGTAAGAAGAGTCAGTTTTATTGTACTTAAGTCGGCATTGTGCCTTTTGTATTTAATTCCGATGCAATTTCTGTGTTTCATCGTCAATAAGAATTTCAGAGGGATACAGTAAACCTGAAGTGAAGCATCGGAATCTATAACTAGTGTCACAGGAATGGTTCAAAACATAGACAAAAAGAAGAGTCAGTTTTCTTGTACTTAAGTCATCATTGTGGCTTTTGTATTTAATTCCGATGCAATATCTGTGTTTCATCAACAATAAGAAGGTCAGCGGGATACAGCAAACCTGAAGTGAAGCATCGGAATCTATAAGAAGTGTCACATGAATGGTTCAAACATAGACAGTAAAAAGAGTCAGTTTTCTTGTACTTAAGTCGGCATTGTGCCTTTTGTATTTAATTCCGATGCAATTTCAGTGTTTCATCGTCACTAAGAAGGTCGGAGGGATACAGTAAACCAGAAGTGAAGCATCGGAATCTATAACTAGTGTCACAGGAATTGCTAAAATCATAGACGGTAAGAGGAGTCAGTTTTCTTGTACTTAAGTCTGCATTGTGCTTTTTGTATTTAATTCCGATGAATTTTCTGTGGTTCATCATCAATAAGAAGGTCAGAGGGATACAGTAAACCTGATGTGAAGCATCGGAATCTATATCTAGTGTCACAGGAATGGTTCAAAACATAAACAGTAAGAAGAGTCAGTTTTCTTGTACTTAAGTCGGCATTGTGCCTTTTGTATTTAATTCCGATGCAATTTCTGTGTTTCATCGTCAATAAGAAGGTCAGAGGGATACAGTGAACCTGAAGTGAAGCATCGGAATCTATACTAGTGTCACAGGAATGGTTCAAAACACAGACAGTAAGAAGGGTCAGGTTTCTTGTACTTAAGTCGGCATTGTGCCTTTTGTATTTAATTCCGATGCAATTTCTGTGTTTCATCGTCAATAATAAGGTCAGAGGGATAGAGTAAACCTGAAGTGAAGCATCGGAATCTATACCTAGTGTCACAGGAATGGTTCAAATCACAGACAGTAAGAGGAGTCAGTTTTCTTGTACTTAAGTCGGCGTTGTGCCTTTTGTATTTAATTCCGATGCAATTTCCGTGTTTCATCGTCAATAAGAAGGTCAGAGGGATACAGTGAACCTGAAGTGAATCATCGGAATCTATAACTAGTGTCACAGGAATGGTTCGAATCATAGACAGTAAGAAGAGTCAGTTTTATTGTACTTAAGTCGGCATTGTGCCTTTTGTATTTAATTCCGATGCAATTTCAGTGTTTCATCGTCAATATGGTCAGAGGATTACAATGAACCTCAAGTGAAGCATTGGAATCTATAACTAGTGTCACAGGAATGGTTCAAATCATAGACAATAAGAAGAGTTAGTTTTCTTGTACTTAAGTCGGCATTGTGCCTTTTGTATTTAATTCCGATGCCTTTTCTGTGTTTCATCGTCAATAAGAAGGTCAGACGGATGCAGTAAACCTGAAGTGAAGCCTCGGAATCTATAACTAGTGTCACAGGAATGGTTCAATCATAGACAGTAAGAAGAGTCAGTTTTCTTGTACTTAAGTCGGCATTGTGCTTTTTGTATTTAATTCCGATGCAATTTCTGTGTTTCATCGTCAATAAGAAGGTCAGAGGGATACAGTAAACCTGAAGTGAAGCATCGGAATCTATAACTAGTGTCTCAGGAATGGTTCAAAACATAGACAGTAAGAAGAGTAAGTTTTCTTGTACTTAAGTCGGCATTGTGCCCTTTGTATTTAATTCCGATGCAATTTCTGTGTTTCATCAACAATAAGAAGGTCAAAGGGATACAGTAAACCTGAAGTGAAGCATCGGAATCTATAACTCGTTTCACAGGAATGGCTCAAATCATAGACAGTAAGAGGAGTCAGTTTTCTTGTACTTAAGTCTGCATTGTGCCTTTTGTATTTAATTCCGATGCATTTTCTTTGTTTCATCATCAATAAGAAGGTCAGGGGGATACAGTAAACCTGATGTGAAGTATCGGAATCTATATCTAGTGCCACAGGAATGGTTCAAAACATAGACAGTAAGAAGAGTCAGTTTTCTTGTACTTATGTCGGCATTGTGCCTTTTTTATTTAATTCCGAAACAATTTCTGTGTATCATCGTCAATAAGACGGTCAGAGGGATACACAAAAACTGGAGTAAAGCATCGGAATCTTTAACTAGTGTCACATGAATGGTTCAAAACATAGACAGTAAGAAGAGTCTGTTTTCTTGTACTTAAGTCGGCATTGTGCCTTTTGTATTAAATTCCGATGCAATTTCCGTGTTTCATCGTCAATAAGAAGGTCAGAGGTATACTGTAAACCTGAAGTGAAGCATCGGAATCTATACCTAGTGTCACAAGAATGGTTCAAAACACAGACAGTAAGAAGAGTCAGTTTTCTTGTACTTAAGTCGGCGTTGTGCCTTTTGTATTTAATTCCGATGCAATTTCCGTTTTTCATCGTCAATAAGAAGGTCATAGGGATACAGTGAACCTGAAGTGAATCATCGGAATCTATAACTAGTGTCACAGGAATGTTCGAATCATAGACAGTAAGAAGAGTCAGTTTTATTGTACTTAAGTCGGCATTGTGCCTTTTGTATTTAATTCCGATGCAATTTCTGTGTTTCATCGTCAAAAAGGGGGTCAGAGGGATACAGTAAACCTGAAGTGAACCATCGGAATCTATAACTAGTGTCACAGGAATGGTTCAAAACATAGGCAGTAAGATGAGTCAGTTTTCTAAAAACTAAAGTCGGCGTTGTGCCATTTGTACTTAATTCCAATGCAATTTCTGTGTTTCATCGTCAATAAGAACGTCAGAGGGATACAGTGAACCTGAAGTGAAGCATCGGAATCTAAAACTAGTGTCACAGGAATGGTTCAAAACATAGACAGTAAGATGAGACAGTTTTCTTGTACTTAAGTCGGCATTGTGCCTTTTGTATTTAATTCCGATGCAATTTCTGTGTTCATCGTCAATAAGAAGGTCAGAGGGATACAGTGAACCTGAAGTGAAGCATCGGAATCTATAACTCGTGTCACAGGAATGGCTCAAAACATAGACAGTAAGAGGAGTCAGTTTTCTTGTACTTAAGTCTGCATTGTGCTTTTTGTATTTAATTCCGATGCATTTTCTGTGTTTCATCATCAATAAGAAGGTCAGAGGGATACAGTAAACCTGATGTAAAGTATCGGAATCTATATTTAGTGTCACAGGAATGGTTCAAAACATAGACAGTAAGAAGAGTCAGTTTTCTTGTACTTAAGTCGGCATTGTGCCTTTTTTATTTAATTCCGAAGCAATTTCTGTGTATCATCGTCAATAAGAAGGTCAGAGGGATACACAAAAACTGGAGTAAAGCATCGGAATCTATAACTAGTGTCACATGAATGGTTCAAATCATAGACAGTAAGAAGAGTCAGTTTTCTTGTACTTAAGTCGGCATTGTGCCTTTTGTATTAAATTCCGATGCAATTTCTGTGTTTCATCGTCAATAAGAAGGTAAGAGGGATACAGAACTCATGAAGTGAAGCATCAGAATCTATAACTAGTGTCACAGGAATGGTTCAAAACATAGACAGTAAGAAGAGTCAGTTTTCTTGTACTTAAGTCGGCGTTGTGCCTTTTGTATTTAATTCCGATGCAATTTCCGTGTTTCATCGTCAATAAGAAGGTCAGGGGGATACAGTAAACATGAAGTGAAGCATCGGAATCTATAACTACTGTCACAGGAATGGTTCAAATCATAGACAGTAAGAAGAGTCAGTTACCTTGTACTTAAGTCGCCATTGTGCCCCTTGTATTTAACTCCGATGCCATTTCTGTGTTTCATCGTCAATAAGACGGTCAGAGGGATACAGTAAACATCAAGTGAAGCATCGGAATCTATAACTAGTGTCACACGAATGGTTCAATCATAGACAGTAAGGAGAGTCAGTTTTCTTGTTCTTAAGTCGGCATTGTGACTTTTGTATTTCATTCCGATGCAATTTCTGTGTTTCATCGTCAATAAGAAGGTCAGAGGGATACAGTAAACCTGAAGTGAATCATCGGAATCTATAACTAGTGTCACATGAATGGTTCAAACATAGACAGTAAGAAGAGTCAGTTTACTTGTACATAAGTCGGCATTGTGCCTTTTGTATTTAATTCCGATGCAATTTCTGTGTTTCATCGTCAATAGGAAGGTCTGATGGATACCGTAAACCTGAAGTGAAGCATCGGAATCTATAACAAGTGTCACATGAGTGGTTCAAACATAGACAGTAAAAAGAGTCAGTTTTCTTGTACTTAAGTCGGCAATATGCCTTTTGTATTTAATTCCGATGCAATTTCTGTGTTTCATCGTCAATAAGGAGGTCAGAGGGATACAGCAAACCTGAAGTGAAGCATCGGAATCTATGACTAGTGTCACAGGAATGGTTCAAAACACAAGACAGTAAGAAGAGTCAGTTTTGTTGTACTAAAGTCGGCGTTGTGCCTTTTGTATTTAATTCCAATGCAATTTCTGTGTTTCATCGTCAATAAGAACGTCAGATGGATACAGTGAACCTGAAGTGAATCACCGGAATCTGTAACTAGTGTCACAGGAATGGTTCAAATCATAGACAGTAAGAAGAGTCAGTTTTATTGTACTTAAGTCGGCATTGTGCCTTTTGTATTTAATTCCGATGCAATTTCAGTGTTTCATCGTCAATAAGAAGGTCAGAGGGATACAGTAAACCTGAAGTGAAGCATCGGAATCTATAACTAGTGTCACAGGAATGGTTCATAACATAGACAAAAAGAAGAGTCAGTTTTCTTGTACTTAAGTCATCATTGTGGCTTTTGTATTTAATTCCGATGCAATATCTGTGTTTCATCAACAATAAGAAGGTCAGCGGGATACAGTAAACCTGAAGTGAAGCATCGGAATCTATAAGAAGTGTCACATGAATGGTTCAAACATAGACAGTAAAAAGAGTCAGTTTTCTTGTACTTAAGTCGGCATTGTGCCTTTTGTATTTAATTCCGATGGAATTTCAGTGTTTCATCGTCACTAAGAAGGTCGGAGGGATACAGTAAACCAGAAGTGAAGCATCGGAATCTATAACTAGTCTCACAGGAATTGCTCAAATCATAGACGGTAAGAGGAGTCAGTTTTCTTGTACTTAAGTCTGCATTGTGCTTTTTGTATTTAATTCCGATGAATTTTCTGTGGTTCATCATCAATTAGAAGGTTAGAGGGATACAGTAAACCTGATGTGAAGCATCGGAATCTATATCTAGTGTCACAGTACTGGTTCAAAACATAAACAGTAAGAAGAGTCAGTTTTCTTGTACTTAAGTCGGCATTGTGCCTTTTGTATTTAATTCCGATGCAATTTCTGTGTTTCATCGTCAATAAGAAGGTCAGAGGGATACAGTAAACCTGAAGTGAAGCATCGGAATCTATACCTAGTGTCACAGGAATGGTTCAAAACATAGACAGTAAGAAGAGTCAGTTTCCTTGTACTTAAGTCGGCGTTGTGCCTTTTGTATTTAATTCCGATGCAATCTCCGTGTTTCATTGTCAATACGAAGGTGAGAGGGATACAGTGAACCTGAAGTGAATCATCGGAATCTATAACTAGTGTCACAGGAATGGTTCGAATCATAGACAGTAAGAAGAGTCAGTTTTATTGTACTAAAGTCAGCATTGTGAATTTTGTATTTAATTCCGATGCAATTTCAGTGTTTCATCGTCAATAAGAAGGTCAGAGGGATACAGTGAACCTGAAGTGAAGCATCGGAATCTATAACTAGTGTCACAGGAATGGTTCAAAACATAGAGAATAAGAAGAGTCAGTTTTCTTGTACTTAAGTCGGCGTTGTGCCATTAGTATTTAATTCCGATGCCTTTTCTGTGTTTCATCGTCAATAAGAAGGTCAGACGGATGCAGTAAACCTGAAGTGAAGAATCGGAATCTATAACTAGTGTCACAGGAATGGTTCAATCATAGACAGTAAGAAGAGTCAGTTTTCGTGTACTTAAGTCGGCATTGTGCTTTTGTATTTAATTCCGATGCAATTTCTGTGTTTCATCGTCAATAAGAAGGTCCGTGGGATACAGTAAACCTGAAGTGAAGCATCGGAATCTATAACTAGTGTCACAGGAATGGTTCAAAACATAGACAGTAAGAAGAGTCAGTTTTCTTGTACTTAAGACGGCATTGTGCCTTTTGTATTTAATTCCGGTGCAATTTCAGTGTTTCATCGTCAAAAAGGGGGTCAGAGGGATACAGTAAACCTGAAGTGAACCATCGGAATCTATAACTAGTGTCACAGGAATGGTTCAAAACATAGACAGTAAGATGAGTCAGTTTTCTACAAACTAAAGGCGGCGTTGTGCTTTTTGTATTTAATTCCAATGCAATTTCTGTGTTTCATCGTCAATAAGAACGTCAGAGGGATACAGTGAACCTGAAGTGAAGCATCGGAATCTAAAACTAGTGTCACAGGAATGGTTCAAAACATAGACAGTAAGAGGAGACAGTTTTCTTGTACTTAAGTCGGCATTGTGCCTTTTTTATTTAATTCCGAAGCAATTTCTGTGTATCATCGTCAATAAGAAGGTCAGAGGGATACACAAAAACTGGAGTAAAGCATCGGAATCTATAACTAGTGTCACATGAATGGTTCAAAACATAGACAGTAAGAAGAGTCAGTTTTCTTGTACTTAAGTCGGCGTTGTGGCTTTTGTATTTAATTCCGATGCAATTTCCGTGTTTCATCGTCAATAAGAAGGTCATAGGGATACAGTGAACCTGAAGTGAATCATCGGTATCTATAACTAGTGTCACAGGAATGGTTCCAATCATAGACAGTAAGAAGAGTCAGTTTTATTGTACTTAAGTCGGCATTGTACCTTTTGTATTTAATTCCGATGCAATTTCTGTGTTTCATCGTCAAAAAGGGGGTCAGAGGGATACAGTAACCCTGAAGTGAACCATCGGAATCTATAACTAGTGTCACAGGAATGGTTCAAAACATAGGCAGTAAGATGAGTCAGTTTTCTAAAAACTAAAGTCGGCGTTGTGCCTTTTGTACTTAATTCCAATGCAATTTCTGTGTTTCATCGTCAATAAGAACGTCAGAGGGATACAGTGAACCTGAAGTGAAGCATCGGAATCTAAAACTAGTGTCACAGGAATGGTTCAAAACATAGACAGTAAGATGAGACAGTTTTCTTGTACTTAAGTCGGCATTGTGCCTTTTGTATTTCATTCCGATGCAATTTCAGTGTTTCATCGTCAATAAGAAGGTCGGAGGGATACAGTAAACTTGAAGTGAAGCATCGGAATCCTTACCTAGTGTCACAGGAATGGTTCAAGGCATAGACAGTAAGAAGAGTCGGTTTTCTTGGTACTTAAGTCGGCATTGTGCCTTTTGTATTGAATTCCGATGCAATTTCTGTGTTCATCGTCAATAAGAAGGTCAGAGGGATACAGTAAACCTGAAGTGAAGCATCGGAATCTATAACTCGTGTCACAGAAATGGCTCAAAACATAGACAGTAAGAGGAGTCAGTTTTCTTGTACTTAAGTCTGCATTGTGCATTTTGTATTTACTTCCGATGCATTTTCTGTGTTTCATCATCAATAAGAAGGTCAGAGGGATGCAGTAAACCTGATGTAAAGTATCGGAATCTATATCTAGTGTCACAGGAATGGTTCAAATCATAGACAGTAAGAAGAGTCAGTTTTCTTGTACTTAAGTCGGCATTGTGCCTTTTTTATTTAATTCCGAAGCAATTTCTGTGTATCATCGTCAATAAGATGGTCAGAGGGATACACAAAAACTGGAGTAAAGCATCGGAATCTATAACTAGTGTCACATGAATGGTTCAAAACATAGACAGTAAGAAGAGTCAGTTTTCTTGTACTTAAGTCGGCATTGTTTCTTTTGTATTAAATTCCGATGCAATTTCTGTGTTTCATCGTCAATAAGAAGGTAAGAGGGATACAGAAAACATGAAGTGAAGCATCAGAATCTATAACTAGTGTCACAGGAATGGTTCAAAACATAGACAGTAAGAAGGATCAGTTTTCTTGTACTTAAGTCGGCGTTGTGCCTTTTGTATTTAATTCCGATGCAATTTTTGTGTTTCATCGTCAATAAGAAGGTCCGTGGGATACAGCAAACCAGAAGTGAAGCATCAGAATCTATAACTAGTGTCACAGGAATGGTTCAAAGCATAGAGAGTAAGTAGTGTCAGTTTTCCTGTACTTAAGTCGGCATTGTGCCTTTTGTATTTAATTCCGATGCAATTTCTGTGTTTCATCGTCAATAAGAAGGTCAGAGGGATACAGTTAACCTGAAGTGAACCATCGGAATCTATAATAGTGTCACAGAAATGGTTCAAAACAAAGATTGTAAGAAGAGTCAGTAATCTTTTACTTAAGTCGGCATTGTGCCTTTCGTATTTAATTCCGATGCAATTTCTGTGTTTCATCGTCAATAAGAAGGTCAGTGGGATACAGTAAACCTGAAGTGAAGCATCGGAATCTATACCTAGTGTCACAGGAATGGTTCAAAATATAGACAGTAAGAAGAGTCAGTTTTCTTGTACTTAAGTCGGCATTGTGCCTTTTGTATTTAATTCCGACGCAATATCTGTGTTTCATCGTCAATAAGAAGGTCAGTGGGATACAGTAAACCTGGAGTCAAGCATCGGAATCTATAACTAGTGTCACATGAATGGTTCAAAGCATAGACAGTAAGAAGAGACAGTTTTCTTGTACTTAAGTCGGCATTGTGCATTTTGTATTAAATTCCGATGCAATTTCTGTGTTACGTTGTCAATAAGAGGGTCAGAGGGATACAGTAAACCTGAAGTGAAGCATCGGAATCTATACCTAGTGTCACAGGAATGGTTCAAAACATAGACTGTAAGAAGAGTCAGTTTTCTTGTACTTAAGTCGGCGTTGTGCCTTTTGTATTTAATTCCGATGCAATATCCGTGTTTCATCGTCAATAAGAAGGGCAGAGGGATACAGTAAAAATGAAGTGAAGCATCGGAATCTATAACTAGTGTCACAGGAATGGTTCAAAACATAGACAGTAAGAAGAGTCAGTTACCTTGTACTTAAGTCGCCATTGTGCCCTTTGTATTTAACTCCGATGCCATTTCTGTGATTCATCGTCAATAAGAAGGTCAGAGGGATACAGTAAACATCAAGTGAAGCATCGGAATCTATAACTAGTGTCACAGGAATGGTTCAATCATAGACAGTAAGGAGAGTCACTTTTCTTGTTCTTAAGTCGGCATTGTGCCTTTTGTATTTCATTCCGATTCAATTTCTGTGTTTCATCGTCAATAAGAAGGTCAGAGGGATACAGTAAACCTGAAGTGAATCATCGGAATCTATAACTAGTGTCACATGAATGGTTCAAACATAGACAGTAAGAAGAGTCAGTTTTCTTGTACATAAGTCGGCATTGTGCCTTTTGTATTTAATTCCGATGCAATCTCTGTGTTTCATCGTCAATAGGAAGGTCTGATGGATACAGTAAACCTGAAGTGAAGCATCGGAATCTATAACAAGTGTCACATGAGTGGTTCAAACATAGACAATAAAAAGAGTCAGTTTTCTTGTACTTAAGTCAGCATTATGCCTTTTGTATTTAATTCCGATGCAATTTCTGTGTTTCATCGTCAATAAGGAGGTCAGAGGGATACAGCAAACCTGAAGTGAAGCATCGGAATCTATGACTGGTGTCACAGGAATGGTTCAAAACACAAGACAGTAAGAGGAGACTCTTTTGTTGTACTAAAGTCGGCGTTGTGCCTTTTGTATTTAATTCCAATGCAATTTCTGTGTTTCATCGTCAATAAGAACGTCAGATGGATACAGTGAACCTGAATTGAATCATCGGAATCTGTAACTAGTGTCACAGGAATGGTTCAAATCATAGACAGTAAGAAGAGTCAGTTTTATTGTACCTAAGTCGGCATTGTGCCTTTTGTATTTAATTCCGAAGCAATTTCAGTGTTTCATCGTCAATAAGAAGGTCAGAGGGATACAGTAAACCTGAAGTGAAGCATCGGAATCTATAACTAGTGTCACAGGAATGGTTCAAAACATAGACAAAAAGAAGAGTCAGTTTTCTTGTACTTAAGTCGGCATTGTGGCTTTTGTATTTAATTCCGATGCAATATCTGTGTTTCATCAACAATAAGAAGGTCAGCGGGATACAGTAAACCTGAAGTGAAGCATCGGAATCTAAAAGAAGTGTCACATGAATGGTTCAAACATAGACAGTAAAAATAGTCAGTTTTCTTGTACTTAAGTCGGCATTGTGCCTTTTGTATTTAATTCCGATGCAATTTCTGTGTTTCATCGTCAATAAGAAGGTCAGAGGGATACAGTAAACCTGAAGTGAAGCAACGGAATCTATACCTAGTGTCACAGGAATGGTTCAAAACATAGACAGTAAGAAGAGTCAGTTTTCTTGTACTTAAGTCGGTGTTGTGCCTTTTGTATTTAATTCCGATGCAATTTCCGTGTTTCATCGTCAATAGGAAGGTGAGAGGGATACAGTGAACCTGAAGTGAATCATCGGAATCTATAACTAGTGTCACAGGAATGGTTCGAATCATAGACAGTAAGAAGAGTCAGTTTTATTGTACTTAAGTCGGCATTGTGCCTTTTGTATTTAATTCCGATGCAATTTCAGTGTTTCATCGTCAATAAGGAGGTCAGAGGGATACAGTGAACCTGAAGTGAAGCATCGGAATCAATAACTAGTGTCAGAGGAATGGTTCAAATCATAGACAATAAGAAGAGTCAGTTTTCTTGTACTTAAGTCGGCATTGTGCCATTTGTATTTAATTCCGATGCTTTTTCTGTGTTTCATCGTCAATAAGAAGGTCAGACGGATGCAGTAAACCTGAAGTGAAGCCTCGGAATCTATAACTAGTGTCACAGGAATGGTTCAAAGCATAGACAGTAAGATGAGTCAGTTTTCTAAAAACTAAAGTCGGCGTTGTGCCTTTTGTATTTAATTCCAATGCAATTTCTGTGTATCATCGTCAATAAGAAGGTCAGAGGGATACACAAAAACTGGAGTAAAGCATCGGAATCTATAACTAGTGTCACATGAATGGTTCAAAACATAGACAGTAAGAAGAGTCAGTTTTCTTGTACTTAAGTCGGCATTGTGCCTTTTGTATTAAATTCCGATGCAATTTCTGTGTTTCATCGTCAATAAGAAGGTAAGAGGGATACAGAAAACATGAAGTGAAGCATCAGAATCTATAACTAGTGTCACAGGAATGGTTCAAAACATAGACAGTAAGAAGAGTCAGTTTTCTTGTACTTAAGTCGGCGTTGTGCCTTTTGTATTTAATTCCGAAGCAATTTTTGTGTTTCATCGTCAATAAGAAGGTCAGAGGGATACAGCAAACCAGAAGTGAAGCATCAGAATCTAGAACTAGTGTCACAGGAATGGTTCAAAGCATAGACAGTAAGTAGAGTCAGTCTTCTTGTACTTAAGTCGGCATTGTGCCTTTTGTATTTACTTCCGATGCAATTTCAGTGTTTCATCGTCAATAAGAAGGTCAGAGGGATACAGTGAACCTGAAGTGAAGCATCGGAATCTATACTAGTGTCACAGGAATGGTTCAAAACATAGACAGTAAGAAGAGTCAGGTTTCTTGTACTTAAGTCGGCATTGTGCCTTTTGAATTTAATTCCGATGCAATTTCTGTGTTTCATCGTCAATAAGAAGGTCAGAGGGATACAAAATCCTCAAGTGAAGCATCGGAATCTATACCTAGTGTCACAGGAATGGATCAAAACATAGACAGTAAGAAGAGTCAGTATTCGTGTACTTAAGTCGGCATTGTGTATTTGTATTTAATTCCGATGCAATTTCCGTGTTTCATCGTCAATAAGAAGGTCAGAGGGATACAGTAAACCTGAAGTGAAGCATCGGAAACTATAACTAGTGTCACAGAAATGGTTCAAAACATAGGTTGTAAGAAGAGTCAGTTATCTTGTACGTAAGTCGGCATTGTGCCTTTCGTATTTAATTCCGATGCAATTTCTGTGTTTCATCGTCAATAAGAAGGTCAGTGGGATACAGTAAACCTGAAGTGAAGCATCGGATTCTATAACTAGTGTCACAGGAATGGTTCAAAATATAGACAGTAAGAAGAGTCAGTTTTCTTGAACTTAAGTCGGCATTGTGCCTTTTGTATTTAATTCCGACGACATATCTGTGTTTCATCGTCAATAAGAAGGTCAGTGGGATACAGTAAACCTGGAGTCAAGCATCGGAATCTATAACTAGTGTTACATGAATGGTTCAAAGCATAGACAGTAAGAAGAGACAGTTTTCTTGTACTTAAGTCGGCATTGTGCCTTTTGTATTTCATTCCGATGCAATTTCTGTGTTTCATCGTCAATAAGAAGGTCAGAGGGATACAGTAAACCTGAAGTGAAGAATCGGAATCTATAACTGGTGTCACATGAATGGTTCAAAACATAGACAGTAAGAAGAGACAGTTTTCTTGTACTTAAGTCGGCATTGTGCCTTTTGTTTTAAATTCCGATGCAATTTCTGTGTTTCGTCGTCAATAAGAAGGTCAGAGGGATGCAGTAAACCTGAAGTGAAGCATCGGAATTTATAACTAGGGTCACAGTAATGGTTCAATCATAGACAGTAAGAAGAGTCAGTTTTCTTGTACTTAAGTCGGCAATGTGCCTTTTGTATTAAATTCCGATGCAATTTCAGTGTTTCATCGTCACTAAGAAGGTCGGAGGGATACAGTAAACCAGAAATAAAGCATCGGAATCTATAACTAGTGTCACAGGAATGGTTCAAAACATAGACAGTAAGAAGAGTCAGTTTTCTTGTACTTAAGTCGGCGTTGTGTATTTTGTATTTAATTCCGAAGCAATTTTTGTGTTTCATCGTCAATAAGAAGGTCAGAGGGATACAGCAAACCAGAAGTGAAGCATCAGAATCTAGAACTAGTGTCACAGGAGTGGTTCAAAGCATAGACAGTAAGTAGAGTCAGTTTTCTTGTACTTAAGTCGGCATTGTGCCTTTTGTATTTAATTCCGATGCAATTTCAGTGTTTCATCGTCAATAAGAAGGTCAGAGGGATACAGTGAACCTGAAGTGAAGCATCGGAATCTATACTAGTGTCACAGGAATGGTTGAAAACATAGACAGTAAGAAGAGTCAGGTTTCTTGTACTTAAGTCGGCATTGTGCCTTTTGTATTTAATTCCGATGTAATTTCTGTGATTCATCGTCAATAAGAAGGTCAGAGGGATACAAAAACCTCAAGTGAAGCATCGGAATCTATACCTAGTGTCACAGGAATGGATCAAAACATAGACAGTAAGAAGAGTCAGTATTCGTGTACTTAAGTCGGCATTGTGTCTTTTGTATTTAATTCCGATGCAATTTCCGTGTTTCATCGTCAATAAGAAGGTCAGAGGGATACAGTAAACCTGAAGTGAAGCATCGGAAACTATAACTAGTGTCACAGAAATGGTTCAAAACATAGGTTGTAAGAAGAGTCACTTATCTTGTACGTAAGTCGGCATTGTGCCTTTCGTATTTAATTCCGATGCAATTTCTGTGTTTCATCGTCAATAAGAAGGTCAGTGGGATACAGTAAACCTGAAGTGAAGCATCGGAATCTATAACTAGTGTCACAGGAATGGTTCAAAATATAGACAGTAAGAAGAGTCAGTTTTCTTGAACTTAAGTCGGCATTGTGCCTTTTGTATTTAATTCCGACGACATATCTGTGTTTCATCGTCAATAAGAAGGTCAGTGGGATACAGTAAACCTGGAGTCAAGCATCGGAATCTATAACTAGTGTCACATGAATGGTTCAAATCATAGACAGTAAGAAGAGTCAGTTACCTTGTACTTAAGTCGCCATTGTGCCCTTTGTATTTAACTCCGATGCCATTTCTGTGTTTCATCGTCAATAAGAAGGTCAGAGGGATACAGTAAACCTCAAGTGAAGCATCGGAATCTATAACTAGGGTCACAGGAATGGTTCAATCATAGACAGTAAGAAGAGTCAGTTTTCTTGTACTTAAGTCGGCATTGTGCCTTTTGTATTTCATTCCGATGCAATTTCTGTGTTTCATCGTCAATAAGAAGGTCAGAGGGATACAGTAAACCTGAAGTGAAGCATCGGAATCTATAACTAGTGTCACATGAATGGTTCAAAACATAGACAGTAAGAAGAGACAGTTTTCTTGTACTTAAGTCGGCATTGTGCCTTTTGTTTTAAATTCCGATGCAATTTCTGTGTTTCGTCGTCAATAAGAAGGTCAGAGGGATGCAGTAAACCTGAAGTGAAGCATCGGAATCTATAAGTAGGGTCACAGGAATGGTTCAATCATAGACAGTAAGAAGAGTCAGTTTTCTTGTACTTAAGTCGGCATTGTGCCTTTTGTATTTACTTCCAATGCAATTTCAGTGTTTCATCGTCACTAAGAAGGTCGGAGGGATACAGTAATCCAGAAATAAAGCATAGGAATCTATAACTAGTGTCACAGGAATTTCTCAAAACATAGATGGGAAGAGGAGTCAGTTTTCTTGTACTTAAGTCTGCATTGTGCTTTTTGTATTTAATTCCGATGAATTTTCTGTGGTTAATCATCAATAAGAAGGTCAGAGGGATACAGTAAACATGATGTGAAGCATCGGAATCTATATCTAGTGTCACAGGAATGGTTCAAAACATAAACAGTAAGAAGAGTCAGTATTCTTGTACTTAAGTCGGCATTGTGCCTTTTGTATTTAATTCCGATGCAATTTCTGTGTTTCATCGTCAATAAGAAGGTCAGAGGGATACAGTAAACCTGAAGTGAAGCATCGGAATCTATACCTAGTGTCACAGGAATGGTTCAAAACATAGACAGTAAGAAGAGTCAGTTTTCTTGTACTTAAGTCGGTGTTGTGCCTTTTGTATTTAATTCCGATGCAATTTCCGTGTTTCATCGTCAATAAGAAGGTGAGAGGGATACAGTGAACCTGAAGTGAATCATCGGAATCTATAACTAGTGTCACAGGAATGGTTCGAAACATAGACAGTAAGAAGAGTCAGTTTTATTGTACTTAAGTCGGCATTGTGCCTTTTGTATTTAATTCCGATGCAATTTCAGTGTTTCATCGTCAATAAGGAGGTCAGAGGGATACAGTGAACCTGAAGTGAAGCATCGGAATCTATAACTAGTGTCAGAGGAATGGTTCAAAACATAGACAATAAGAAGAGTCAGTTTTCTTGTACTTAAGTCGGCATTGTGCCATTTGTATTTAATTCCGATGCCTTTTCTGTGTTTCATCGTCAATAAGAAGGTCAGACGGATGCAGTAAACCTGAAGTGAAGCCTCGGAATCTATAACTAGTGTCACAGGAATGGTTCAAAGCATAGACAGTAAGATGAATCAGTTTTCTATAAACTAAAGTCGGCGTTGTGCCTTTTGTATTTAATTCCAATGCAATTTCTGTGTATCATCGTCAATAAAAAGGTCAGAGGGATACACAAAAACTGGAGTAAAGCATCGGAATCTATAACTAGTGTCACATGAATGGTTCAAAACATAGACAGTAAGAAGAGTCAGTTTTCTTGTACTTAAGTCGGCATTGTGCCTTTTGTATTAAATTCCGATGCAATTTCTGTGTTTCATCGTCAATAAGAAGGTAAGAGGGATACAGAAAACATGAAGTGAAGCATCAGAATCTATAACTAGTGTCACAGGAATGGTTCAAAACATAGACAGTAAGAAGAGTCAGTTTTCTTGTACTTAAGTCGGCGTTGTGCCTTTTGTATTTAATTCCGAAGAAATTTTTGTGTTTCATCGTCAATAAGATGGTCAGAGGGATACAGCAAACCAGAAGTGAAGCATCAGAATCTAGAACTAGTGTCACAGGAATGGTTCAAAGCATAGACAGTAAGTAGAGTCAGTTTTCTTGTACTTAAGTCGGCATTGTGCCTTTTGTATTTAATTCCGATGCAATTTCAGTGTTTCATCGTCAATAAGAAGGTCAGAGGGATACAGTGAACCTGAAGTGAAGCATCGGAATCTATACTAGTGTCACAGGAATGGTTCAAAACATAGACAGTAAGAAGAGTCAGGTTTCTTGTACTTAAGTCGGCATTGTGCCTTTTGTATTTAATTCCGATGCAATTTCTGTGTTTCATCGTCAATAAGAAGGTCAGAGGGATTCAAAAACCTCAAGTGAAGCATCGGAATCTATACCTAGTGTCACAGGAATGGATCAAAACTTAGACAGTAAGAAGAGTCAGTATTCGTGTACTTAAGTCGGCATTGTGTCTTTTGTATTTAATTCCGATGCAATTTCCGTGTTTCATCGTCAATAAGAAGGTCAGAGGGATACAGTAAACCTGAAGTGAAGCATCGGAAACTATAATTAGTGTCACAGAAATGGTTCAAAACATAGGTTGTAAGAAGAGTCAGTTATCTTGTACGTAAGTCGGCATTGTGCCTTTCGTATTTAATTCCGATGCAATTTCTGTGTTTCATCGTCAATAAGAAGGTCAGTGGGATACAGTAAACCTGAAGTTGAAGCATCGGAATCTATAACTAGTGTCACAGGAATGGTTCAAAATATAGACAGTAAGAAGAGTCAGTTTTCTTGAACTTAAGTCGGCATTGTGCCTTTTGTATTTAATTCCGACGACATATCTGTGTTTCATCGTCAATAAGAAGGTCAGTGGGATACAGTAAACCTGGAGTCAAGCATCGGAATCTATAACTAGTGTCACATGAATGGTTCAAAGCATAGACAGTAAGAAGAGACAGTTTTCTTGTACTTAAGTCGGCATTGAGCCATTTGTATTAAATTCCGATGCAATTTCTGTGTTACGTCTTCAATAAGAAGGTCAGAGGGATACAGTAAACATGAAGTGAAGCATCGGAATCTATAACTAGTGTCACAGGAATGGTTCAAAACATAGACAGTAAGAAGAGTCAGTTTTCTTGTACTTAAGTCGGCATTGTGCCTTTTGAAATTTAATTCCGATGCAATTTCTGTGTTTCATCGTCAATAAGAAGGTCAGAGGGATACAGTAAACCTGAAGTGAAGCATCGGAATCTATACCTAGTGTCACAGGAATGGTTCAAAACATAGACAGTAAGAAGAGTCAGTTTTCTTGTACTTAAGTCGGCGTTGTGCCTTTTGTATTTAATTCCGATGCAATTTCCGTGTTTCATCGTCAATAAGAAGGTCAGAGGGATACAGTAAAAATGAAGTGAAGCATCGGAATCTATAACTAGTGTCACAGGAATGGTTCAAAACATAGACAGTAAGAAGAGTCAGTTTTCTTGTACTAAAGTCGGCGTTCTGCCTTTTGTATTTAATTCCAATGCAATTTCTGTGTTTCATCGTCAATAAGAACGTCAGATGGATACAGTGAACCTGAAGTGAATCATCGGAATCTATAACTAGTGTCACAGGAATGGTTCAAATCATAGACAGTAAGAAGAGTCAGTTTTATTGTACTTAAGTCGGCATTGTGCCTTTTGTATTTAATTCCGATGCAATTTCAGTGTTTCATCGACAATAAGAAGGTCAGAGGGGTACAGTGAACCTGAAGTGAATCATCGGAATCTATAACTAGTGTCACATGAATGGTTCAAAACATAGACAGTAAGAAGAGACAGTTTTCTTGTACTTAAGTCGGCATTGTGCCTTTTGTTTTAAATTCCGATGCAAATTCTGTGTTTCGTCGTCAATAAGAAGGTCAGAGGGATGCAGTAAACCTGAAGTGAAGCATCGGAATCTATAACTAGGGTCACAGGAATGGTTCAATCATAGACAGTAAGAAGAGTCAGTTTTCTTGTACTTAAGTCGGCATTGTGCCTTTTGTATTTCATTCCGATGCAATTTCTGTGTTTCATCGTCAATAAGAAGGTCAGAGGGATACAGTAAACCTGAAGTGAAGCATCGGAATCTATAACTAGTGTCACATGAATGGCTCAAACATAGACAGTAAGAAGAGTCAGTTTTCTTGTACATAAGTCGGCATTGTGCCTTTTGTATTTTATTCCGATGCAATTTCTGTGTTTCATCGTCAATAAGAAGGTCTGATGGATACAGTCAACCTGAAGTGAAGCATCGGAATCTATGACAAGTGTCACATGAATGGTTCAAACATAGACAGTAAAAAGAGTCAGTTTTCTTGTACTTAAGTCGGCATTATGCCTTTTGTATTTAATTCCGATGCAATTTCTGTGTTTCATCGTCAATAAGGAGGTCAGAGGGATACAGCAAACCTGAAGTGAAGCATCGGAATCTATGACAAGTATCACAGGAATGGTTCAAAATATAGACAGTAAGAAGAGTCAGTTTTCTTGTATGTAAGTCGGCATTGTGCCTTTTGTATTTAATTCCGATGCAATTTCTGTGTTTTATCGTCAATAAGAAAGTCAGAGGGATACAGTAAACCTGTAGTGAAGCATCGGAAACTATAACTAGTGTCACAGGAATGGTTCAAAACATAGACAGTGAGAAGAGTCAGTTTTCTTGTACTTAAGTCGGCATTGTGCCCTTTGTATTTAACTCCGATGCCATTTCTGTGTTTCATCGTCAATAAGAAGGTCAGAGGGATACAGTAAACCTCAAGTGAAGCATCGGAATCTATAACTAGGGTCACAGGAATGGTTCAATCATAGACAGTAAGAAGAGTCAGTTTTCTTGTACTTAAGTCGGCATTGTGCCTTTTGTATTTCATTCCGATGCAATTTCTGTGTTTCATCGTCAATAAGAAGGTCAGAGGGATACAGTAAACCTGAAGTGAAGCATCGGAATCTATAACTAGTGTCACATGAATGGTTCAAAACATAGACAGTAAGAAGAGACAGTTTTCTTGTACTTAAGTCGGCATTGTGCCTTTTGTTTTAAATTCCGATGCAATTTCTGTGTTTCGTCGTCAATAAGAAGGTCAGAGGGATGCAGTAAACCTGAAGTGAAGCATCGGAATCTATAAGTAGGGTCACAGGAATGGTTCAATCATAGACAGTAAGAAGAGTCAGTTTTCTTGTACTTAAGTCGGCATTGTGCCTTTTGTATTTACTTCCAATGCAATTTCAGTGTTTCATCGTCACTAAGAAGGTCGGAGGGATACAGTAATCCAGAAATAAAGCATAGGAATCTATAACTAGTGTCACAGGAATTTCTCAAAACATAGATGGGAAGAGGAGTCAGTTTTCTTGTACTTAAGTCTGCATTGTGCTTTTTGTATTTAATTCCGATGAATTTTCTGTGGTTAATCATCAATAAGAAGGTCAGAGGGATACAGTAAACATGATGTGAAGCATCGGAATCTATATCTAGTGTCACAGGAATGGTTCAAAACATAAACAGTAAGAAGAGTCAGTATTCTTGTACTTAAGTCGGCATTGTGCCTTTTGTATTTAATTCCGATGCAATTTCTGTGTTTCATCGTCAATAAGAAGGTCAGAGGGATACAGTAAACCTGAAGTGAAGCATCGGAATCTATACCTAGTGTCACAGGAATGGTTCAAAACATAGACAGTAAGAAGAGTCAGTTTTCTTGTACTTAAGTCGGTGTTGTGCCTTTTGTATTTAATTCCGATGCAATTTCCGTGTTTCATCGTCAATAAGAAGGTGAGAGGGATACAGTGAACCTGAAGTGAATCATCGGAATCTATAACTAGTGTCACAGGAATGGTTCGAAACATAGACAGTAAGAAGAGTCAGTTTTATTGTACTTAAGTCGGCATTGTGCCTTTTGTATTTAATTCCGATGCAATTTCAGTGTTTCATCGTCAATAAGGAGGTGAGAGGGATACAGTGAACCTGAAGTGAAGCATCGGAATCTATAACTAGTGTCAGAGGAATGGTTCAAAACATAGACAATAAGAAGAGTCAGTTTTCTTGTACTTAAGTCGGCATTGTGCCATTTGTATTTAATTCCGATGCCTTTTCTGTGTTTCATCGTCAATAAGAAGGTCAGACGGATGCAGTAAACCTGAAGTGAAGCCTCGGAATCTATAACTAGTGTCACAGGAATGGTTCAAAGCATAGACAGTAAGATGAATCAGTTTTCTAAAAACTAAAGTCGGCGTTGTGCCTTTTGTATTTAATTCCAATGCAATTTCTGTGTATCATCGTCAATAAGAAGGTCAGAGGGATACACAAAAACTGGAGTAAAGCATCGGAATCTATAACTAGTGTCACATGAATGGTTCAAAACATAGACAGTAAGAAGAGTCAGTTTTCTTGTACTTAAGTCGGCATTGTGCCTTTTGTATTAAATTCCGATCCAATTTCTGTGTTTCATCGTCAATAAGAAGGTAAGAGGGATACAGAAAACATGAAGTGAAGCATCAGAATCTATAACTAGTGTCACAGGAATGGTTCAAAACATAGACAGTAAGAAGAGTCAGTTTTCTTGTACTTAAGTCGGCGTTGTGCCTTTTGTATTTAATTCCGAAGAAATTTTTGTGTTTCATCGTCAATAAGATGGTCAGAGGGATACAGCAAACCAGAAGTGAAGCATCAGAATCTAGAACTAGTGTCACAGGAATGGTTCAAAGCATAGACAGTAAGTAGAGTCAGTTTTCTTGTACTTAAGTCGGCATTGTGCCTTTTGTATTTAATTCCGATGCAATTTCAGTGTTTCATCGTCAATAAGAAGGTCAGAGGGATACAGTGAACCTGAAGTGAAGCATCGGAATCTATACTAGTGTCACAGGAATGGTTCAAAACATAGACAGTAAGAAGAGTCAGGTTTCTTGTACTTAAGTCGGCATTGTGCCTTTTGTATTTAATTCCGATGCAATTTCTGTGTTTCATCGTCAATAAGAAGGTCAGAGGGATACAAAAACCTCAAGTGAAGCATCGGAATCTATACCTAGTGTCACAGGAATGGATCAAAACATAGACAGTAAGAAGAGTCAGTATTCGTGTACTTAAGTCGGCATTGTGTCTTTTGTATTTAATTCCGATGCAATTTCCGTGTTTCATCGTCAATAAGAAGGTCAGAGGGATACAGTAAACCTGAAGTGAAGCATCGGAAACTATAACTAGTGTCACAGAAATGGTTCAAAACATAGGTTGTAAGAAGAGTCAGTTATCTTGTACGTAAGTCGGCATTGTGCCTTTCGTATTTAATTCCGATGCAATTTCTGTGTTTCATCGTCAATAAGAAGGTCAGTGGGATACAGTAAACCTGAAGTTGAAGCATCGGAATCTATAACTAGTGTCACAGGAATGGTTCAAAATATAGACAGTAAGAAGAGTCAGTTTTCTTGAACTTAAGTCGGCATTGTGCCTTTTGTATTTAATTCCGACGACATATCTGTGTTTCATCGTCAATAAGAAGGTCAGTGGGATACAGTAAACCTGGAGTCAAGCATCGGAATCTATAACTAGTGTCACATGAATGGTTCAAAGCATAGACAGTAAGAAGAGACAGTTTTCTTGTACTTAAGTCGGCATTGAGCCATTTGTATTAAATTCCGATGCAATTTCTGTGTTACGTCTTCAATAAGAATGTCAGAGGGATACAGTAAACATGAAGTGAAGCATCGGAATCTATAACTAGTGTCACAGGAATGGTTCAAAACATAGACAGTAAGAAGAGTCAGTTTTCTTGTACTTAAGTCGGCATTGTGCCTTTTGAAATTTAATTCCGATGCAATTTCTGTGTTTCATCGTCAATAAGAAGGTCAGAGGGATACAGTAAACCTGAAGTGAAGCATCGGAATCTATACCTAGTGTCACAGGAATGGTTCAAAACATAGACAGTAAGAAGAGTCAGTTTTCTTGTACTTAAGTCGGCGTTGTGCCTTTTGTATTTAATTCCGATGCAATTTCCGTGTTTCATCGTCAATAAGAAGGTCAGAGGGATACAGTAAAAATGAAGTGAAGCATCGGAATCTATAACTAGTGTCACAGGAATGGTTCAAAACATAGACAGTAAGAAGAGTCAGTTTTCTTGTACTAAAGTCGGCGTTCTGCCTTTTGTATTTAATTCCAATGCAATTTCTGTGTTTCATCGTCAATAAGAACGTCAGATGGATACAGTGAACCTGAAGTGAATCATCGGAATCTATAACTAGTGTCACAGGAATGGTTCAAATCATAGACAGTAAGAAGAGTCAGTTTTATTGTACTTAAGTCGGCATTGTGCCTTTTGTATTTAATTCCGATGCAATTTCAGTGTTTCATCGACAATAAGAAGGTCAGAGGGGTACAGTGAACCTGAAGTGAATCATCGGAATCTATAACTAGTGTCACATGAATGGTTCAAAACATAGACAGTAAGAAGAGACAGTTTTCTTGTACTTAAGTCGGCATTGTGCCTTTTGTTTTAAATTCCGATGCAAATTCTGTGTTTCGTCGTCAATAAGAAGGTCAGAGGGATGCAGTAAACCTGAAGTGAAGCATCGGAATCTATAACTAGGGTCACAGGAATGGTTCAATCATAGACAGTAAGAAGAGTCAGTTTTCTTGTACTTAAGTCGGCATTGTGCCTTTTGTATTTCATTCCGATGCAATTTCTGTGTTTCATCGTCAATAAGAAGGTCAGAGGGATACAGTAAACCTGAAGTGAAGCATCGGAATCTATAACTAGTGTCACATGAATGGTTCAAACATAGACAGTAAGAAGAGTCAGTTTTCTTGTACATAAGTCGGCATTGTGCCTTTTGTATTTTATTCCGATGCAATTTCTGTGTTTCATCGTCAATAAGAAGGTCTGATGGATACAGTCAACCTGAAGTGAAGCATCGGAATCTATGACAAGTGTCACATGAATGGTTCAAACATAGACAGTAAAAAGAGTCAGTTTTCTTGTACTTAAGTCGGCATTATGCCTTTTGTATTTAATTCCGATGCAATTTCTGTGTTTCATCGTCAATAAGGAGGTCAGAGGGATACAGCAAACCTGAAGTGAAGCATCGGAATCTATGACAAGTATCACAGGAATGTTTCAAAATATAGACAGTAAGAAGAGTCAGTTTTCTTGTATGTAAGTCGGCATTGTGCCTTTTGTATTTAATTCCGATGCAATTTCTGTGTTTTATCGTCAATAAGAAAGTCAGAGGGATACAGTAAACCTGTAGTGAAGCATCGGAAACTATAACTAGTGTCACAGGAATGGTTCAAAACATAGACAGTGAGAAGAGTCAGTTTTCTTGTACTTAAGTCGGCATTGTGCCCTTTGTATTTAATTCCGATGCAATTTCTGTGTTTCATTAACAATAAGAAGGTCAAAGGGATACAGTAAACCTGAAGTGAAGCATCGGAATCTATAACTAGTGTCACAGGAATGGTTCAAAACATAGACAGTAAGAAGAGTCAGTTTTCTTGTACTAAAGTCGGCGTTCTGCCTTTTGTATTTAATTCCAATGCAATTTCTGTGTTTCATCGTCAATAAGAACGTCAGATGGATACAGTGAACCTGAAGTGAATCATCGGAATCTATAACTAGTGTCACAGGAATGGTTCAAATCATAGACAGTAAGAAGAGTCAGTTTTATTGTACTTAAGTCGGCATTGTGTCTTTTGTATTTAATTCCGATGCAATTTCAGTGTTTCATCGACAATAAGAAGGTCAGAGGGATACAGTGAACCTGAAGTGAACCATCGGAATCTATAACTAGTGTCACAAGAATGGTTCAAAACATGGACAATAAGAAGAGTCAGTTTTCTTGTACTTAAGTCGGCATTGTGCCTTTTGTATTTAATTCAGATGCCTTTTCTGTGTTTCATCGTCAATAAGAAGGTCAGACGGATGCAGTAAACCTGAAGTGAAGCCTCGGAATTTATAACTAGTGTCACAGGAATGGTTCAATCATAGACAGTAAGAAGAGTCAGTTTTCTTATACGTAAGTCGGCATTGTGCCTTTTGTATTTAATTCCGATGCAATTTCTGTGTTTTATCGTCAATAAGAAGGTCAGAGGGATACAGTAAACCTGAAGTGAAGCATCGGAATCTATTACTAGTGTCACAGGAATGGTTCAAAACATAGACAGTAAGAAGAGTCAGTTTTCTTGTACTTAAGTCGGCATTGTGCCCTTTGTATTTAATTCCGATGCAATTTCTGTGTTTCATTAACAATAAGAAGGTCAAAGGGATACAGTAAACCTGAAGTGAAGCATCGGAATCTATAACTAGTGTCACAGGAATCGTTCAAAACATAGACAGTAAGAAAAGTCAGTTTTCTTGTACTAAAGTCGGCGTTCAGCCTTTTGTATTTAATTCCAATGCAATTTCTGTGTTTCATCGTCAATAAGAACGTCAGATGGATACAGTGAACCTGAAGTGAATCATCGGAATCTATAACTAGTGTCACAGGAATGGTTCAAATCATAGAGAGTAAGAAGAGTCAGTTTTATTGTACTTAAGTCGGCATTGTGCGTTTTGTATTTAATTCCGATGCAATTTCTGTGTTTCATCGTCAATAAGGGGGTCAGAGGGATACAGTAAACCTGAAGTGAACCATCGGAATCTATAACTAGTGTCACAGGAATGGTTCAAAACATAGACAGTAATATGAGTCAGTTTTCTAAAAACTAAAGTCGGCGTTGTGCCTTTTGTATTTAATTCCAATCCTATTTCTGTGTTTCATCGTCAATAAGAACGTCAGAGGGATACAGTCAACCTGAAGTGAAGCATCGGAATCTATAACTAGTGTCGCAGGAATGGTTCAAAGCATAGACAGTAAGATGAGACAGTTTTCTTGTACTTAAGTCGGCATTGTGCCTTTTGTATTTCATTCCGATGCAATTTCAGTGTTTCATCGTCAATAACAAGGTCGGAGGGATACAGTAAACCTGAAGTGAAGCATCGGAATGAATAACAAGTGTCACAGGAATTGTTCAAAGCATAGTCAGTAAGAAGAGTCAGTTTTCTTGTACTTATGTCGGCTTTGTGCCTTTTGTATTAAATTCCGATGCAATTTCTGTGCTTCATCGTTAATAAGAAGGTAAGAGGGATGCAGAAAACATGAAGTGAAGCATCGGAATCTATAACTAGTGTCACAGGAATGGTTCAAAACATAGACAGTAAGAAGAGTCAGTTTTCTTGTACTTAAGTCGGCATTGTGCCTCTTGTATTTAATTCCGATGCAATTTCAGTGTTTCATCGTCAATAAGAAGGTCGGAGGGATACAGTAAACCTGAAGTGAAGCATCGGAATCTATAACTAGTGTCACAGGAATGGTTCAAGGCATAGACAGTAAGAAGAGTCAGTTTTCTTGTACTTAAGTCGGCATTGTGCCTTTTGTATTTAATTCCGATGCAATTTCTGTGTTCATCGTCAATAAGAAGGTCAGAGGGATACACTAAACCTGGAGTAAAGCATCGGAATCTATAACTAGTGTCACATGAATGGTTCTAAACATCGTCAGTGAGAAGAGTCAGTTTTCTTGTACTTATGTCGGCATTGTGCCTTTTGTATTAAATTCCGATGCAATTTCTGTGTTTCATCGTCAATAAGAAGGTCAGAGGGATACAGTAAACCTAAAGTGAAGCATCGGAATCTATAACTATTGTCACAGGAATGGCTCAAAACATAGACAGTAAGAGGAGTCTATTTTCTTGTACTTAAGTCTGCATTGTGCCTTTTGTATTTAATTCCGATGCAATTTCCGTGTTTCATCGTCAATAAGAAGGTCAGAGGGATAAACCTGAAGTGTAGCATCAGAATCTATAACTAGTGTCACAGAAATGTGTCAAAACATAGATTGTAAGAAGAGTCAGTTATCTTGTACTTAGGTCGGCACTGTGCCTTTCGTATTTAATTCCGATGCAATTTCTGTGTTTCATTGTCAATAAGAAGGTCAGTGGGATACAGTAAACCTGAAGTGAAGCATCGGAATCTATAACTAGTGTCACAGGAATGGTTCAAAATATAGACAGTGAGAAGAGTCAGTTTTCTTGTACTTAAGTCGGCATTGTGCCTTTTCTATTTAATTCCGACGCAATATCTGTGTTTCATCGTCAATAAGAAGGTCAGAGAGATACAGTAAACTTGAAGTGAAGCATCTGAATCTATACCTAGTGTCACAGGAATGGATCAAAACATAGACAGTAAGAAGAGTCAGTTTTCGTGTACTTCAGTCGGCATTGTGTCTTTTGTATTTAATTCCAATGCAATTTCCGTGTTTCATCGTCAATAAGAAGGTCAGAGGGATACAGTAAACCTGAAGTGAAGCATCGGAATCTATAACTAGTGTCACAGAAATGGTTCAGAACGTAGATTGTAAGAAGAGTCAATTATCTTGTACGTAAGTCGGCATTGTGCCTTTCGTATTTAATTCCGATGCAATTTCTGTGTTTCATCGTCAATAAGAAGGTCAGTGGGATACAGTAAACCTGAAGTGAAGCATCGGAATCTATAACTAGTGTCACAGGAATGGTTCAAGGCATAGACAGTAAGAAGAGTCAGTTTTCTTGTACTTAAGTCGGCATTGTGCCTTTTGTATTTAATTCCGATGCAATTTCTGTGTTCATCGTCAATAAGAAGGTCAGAGGGATACACTAAACCTGGAGTAAAGCATCGGAATCTATAACTAGTGTCACATGAATGGTTCTAAACATAGTCAGTAAGAAGAGTCAGTTTTCTTGTACTTATGTCGGCATTGTGCCTTTTGTATTAAATTCCGATGCAATTTCTGTGTTTCATCGTCAATAAGAAGGTCAGAGGGATTCAGTAAACCTGAAGTGAAGCATCGGAATCTATAACTATTGTCACAGGAATGGCTCAAAACATAGACAGTAAGAGGAGTCTATTTTCTTGTACTTAAGTCTGCATTGTGCCTTTTGTATTTAATTCCGATGCAATTTCCGTGTTTTATCGTCAATAAGACGGTCAGATGGATAAACCTGAATTGAAGCATCAGAATCTATAACTAGTGTCACAGAAATGGGTCAAAACATAGATTGTAAGAAGAGTTAGTTATCTTGTACTTAAGTCGGCATTGTGCCTTTCGTATTTAATTCCGATGCAATTTCTGTGTTTCATCGTCAATAAGAAGGTCAGTGGGATACAGTAAACCTGAAGTGAAGCATCGGAATCTATAACTAGTGTCACAGAAATGGTTCAAAACATAGAATGTAAGAAGAGTCAGTTATCTTGTACGTAAGTCGGCATTGTGCCTTTCGTATTTAATTCCGATGCAATTTCTGTGTTTCATCGTCAATAAGAAGGTCAGTGGGATACAGTAAACCTGAAGTGAAGCATAGGAATCTATAACTAGTGTCACAGGAATGGTTCAAAATATAGACAGTAAGAAGAGTCAGTTTTCTTGTACTTAAGTCGGCATTGTGCCTTTGTATTTAATTCCGACGCAATATCTGCGTTTCATAGTCAATAAGAAGGTCAGAGGGATACAGTAAACGTAAAGTGAAGCATCGGAATCTATAAGTAGTGTCACATGAATGGTTCAAACATAGACAGTAAGAAGAGTCAGTTTTCTTGCACATAAGTCGGCATTGTGCCTTTTGTAATTAATTCCGATGCAATTTCTGTGATTCATCGTCAATAGGAAGGTCAGAGGGATACAGTAAACTTGAAGTGAAGCATCTGAATCTATACCTTGTGTCACAGGAATGGATCAAAACATAGACGGTAAGAAGAGTCAGTTTTCGTGTACTTAAGTCGGCATTGTGTCTTTTGTATTTAATTCCAATGCAATTTCCGTGTTTCATCGTCAATAAGAAGGTCAGAGGGATACAGTAAACCTGAAGTGAAGCATCGGAATCTATAACTAGTGTCACAGGAATGGTTCAAAATATAGACAGTGAGAAGAGTCAGTTTTCTTGTACTTAAGTCGGCATTGTGCCTTTTGTATTTAATTCCGACGCAATATCTGCGTTTCATCGTCAATAAGAAGGTCAGTGGGATACAGTAAACCTGGAGTCAAGCATCGGAATCTATAACTAGTGTCACATGAATGGTTCAAATCATAGACAGTCAGAAGAGACAGTTTTCTTGTACTTAAGTCGGCATTGTGCCTTTTGTATTAAATTCCGATGCAATTTCTGTGTTACGTCGTCAATAAGAAGGTCAGAGGGATACAGTAAACATGAAGTGAAGCATCGGAATCTATAACTAGTGTCACAGGAATGGTTCAAAACATAGACAGTAAGAAGAGTCAGTTTTCTTGTACTTAAGTCGGCATTGTGACTTTTGTATTTAATTCCGATGCAATTTCTGTGTTTCATCGTCAATAAGAAGGGCAGAGGGATACAGTAAACCTGAAGTGAAGCATCGGAATCTATACATAGTGTCACAGGAATGGTTCAAAACATAGACAGTAAGAAGAGTCAGTTTTCTTGTACTTAAGTCGGCGTTGTGCCTTTTGTATTTAATTCCGATGCAATATAGGTGTTTCATCGTCAATAAGAAGGTCAGAGGGATACAGTAAAAATGAAGTGAAGCATCGGAATCTATAACTAGTGTCATAGGAATGGTTCAAAACATAGACAGTAAGAAGAGTCAGTTACCTTGTACTTAAGTCGCCATTGTGCCCTTTGTATTTAACTCCGATGCCATTTCTGTGTTTCATCGTCAATAAGAAGGTCAGAGGGATACAGTAAACCTCAAGTGAAGCATCGGAATCTATAACTAGCGTCACAGGAAAGGTTCAAAACATAGACCTTAAGAAGAGTCGGTTTTCTTGTACTTAAGTAGGCATTGTGCCTTTTGTATTTAATTCCGACGCAATATCTGTGTTTCATCGTCAATAAGAAGGTCAGTGGGATACAGTAAACCTGGAGTCAAGCATAGGAATCTATAACTAGTGTCACATGAATGGTTCAAAACATAGACAGTAAGATGAGACAGTTTTCTTGTACTTAAGTCGGCATTGTGCCTTTTGTATCAAATTCCGATGCAATTTCTGTGTTTCGTCGTCAATAAAAAGGTCAGAGAAATGCAGTAAACATGAAGTGAAGCATCGGAATCTATAACTAGTGTCACAGGAATGGTTCAATCATAGACAGTAAGAAGAGTCAGTTTTCTTGTACTTAAGTCGGCATTGTGCCTTTTGTATTTCATTCCGATGCAATTCCTGTGTTTCATCGTCAATAAGAAGGTCAGAGGGATACAGTAAACCTGAAGTGAAGCATCGGAATCTATAACTAGTGTCACAGGAATGGTTCAAAACGTAGGCAGTAAGAAGAGTCAGTTTTATTGTACTTAAGTCGGCATTGTGCCTTTTGTATTTAAATCCGATGCATTTTCTGTGTTTCATCGTCAATAAGAAGGTCAGAGGGATACACAAAAACTGGAGGAAAGCATCGGTATCAATAACTAGTGTCACATGAATGGTTCAAAACATAGACAGTAAGAAGAGTCAGTTTTCTTGTACTTAAGTCGGCATTGTGCCTTTTGTATTAAATTCCGATGCAATTTCTGTGTTTCATCGTCAATAAGAAGGTCAGAGGGATACAGTAAACGTAAAGTGAAGCATCGGAATCTATAACTAGTGTCACATGAATGGTTCAAACATAGACAGTAAGAAGAGTCAGTTTTCTTGTACATAAGTAGGCATTGTGCCTTTTGTAATTAATTTCGATGCAATTTCTGTGTTTCATCGTCAATAAGAAGGTCTGATGGATACAGTAAACCTGAAGCGAAACATCGGAATCTATAACTAGTGTCACAGAAATGGTTCAAAACATAGATTGTAAGAAGAGTCAGTTATCTTGTACGTAAGTCGGCATTGTGCCTTTCGTATTTAATTCCGATGCAATTTCTGTGTTTCATCGTCAATAGGAAGGTCAGTGGGATACAGTAAACCTGAAGTGAAGCATCGGAATCTATAACTAGTGTCACAGGAATGGTTCAAAATATAGAAAAGTGAAAAGAGTCAGTTTTCTTGTACTTAAGTCGTCGTTGTGCCTTTTGTATTTAATTCCGACGCAATATCTGTGTTTCGTCGTCAATAAGAAGGTCAGTGGGATACAGTAAACCTGGAGTCAAGCATCGGAATCTATAACTAGTGTCAGATGAATAATTCAAAGCATAGACAGTAAGAAGAGAAAGTTTCCTTGTACTTAAGTCGGCATTGTGCCTTTTGTATTAAATTCCGATGCAATTTCTGTGTTACGTAGTCAATAAGAAGGTCAGAGGGATACAGTAAACATGAAGTGAAGCATCGGAATCTATAACTAGTGTCACAGGAATGATTCAAAACATAGACAGTAAGAAGAGTCAGTTTTCTTGTACTTATGTCGGCATTGTCACTTTTGTTTTTAATTCCGATGCAATTTCTGTGTTTCATCGTCAATAAGAAGGTCAGAGGGATACAGTAAAAATGAAGTGAAGCATCGGAATCTATAACTAGTGTCACATGAATGGTTCAAACATAGACAGTAAAAAGAGTCAGTTTTCTTGTACTTAAGTCGGCATTATGCCTTTTGTATTTAATTCCGATGCAATTTCTGTGTTTCATCGTCAATAAGGAGGTCAGAGGGATACAGCAAAGCTGAAGTGAAGCTTCGGAATCTATGACATGTGTCACAGGAATGGTTCAAAATATAGACAGTAAGAAGAGTCAGTTTTCTTGTACGTAAGTCGGCATTGTGCCTTTTGTATTTAATTCCGATGCAATTTCTGTGTTTTATCGTCAATAAGAAAGTCAGAGGTATACAGTAAACCTGTAGTGAAGCATCGGAATCTATAACTAGTGTCACAGGAATGGTTCAAAACATAGACAGTAAGAAGAGTCAGTTTTCTTGTACTAAGGTCGGCGTTCTGCCTTTTGTATTTAATTCCAATGCAATTTCTGTGTTTCATCGTCAATAAGAACGTCAGATGGATACAGTGAACCTGAAGTGAATCATCGGAATCTATAACTAGTGTCACAGGAATGGTTCAAATCATAGACAGTAAGAAGAGTCAGTTTTATTGTACTTAAGTCGGCATTGTGTCTTTTGTATTTAATTCCGATGCAATTTCAGTGTTTCATCGACAATAAGAAAGTCAGAGGGCTACAGTGAACCTGAAGTGAAGCATCGGAATCTATAACTAGTGTCACAGAAATGGTTCAAAACATGGACAATAAGAAGAGTCAGTTTTCTTGTACTTAAGTCGGCGTTGTGCCTTTTGTATTTAATTCCGATGCAATATCCGTGTTTCATCGTCAATAAGAAGGTCAGAGGGATACAGTAAAAATGAAGTGAAGCATCGGAATCTATAACTAGTGTCATAGGAATGGTTCAAAACATAGACAGTAAGAAGAGTCAGTTACCTTGTACTTAAGTCGCCATTGTGCCCTTTGTATTTAACTCCGATGCCATTTCTGTGTTTCATCGTCAATAAGAAGGTCAGAGGGATACAGTAAACCTCAAGTGAAGCATCGGAATCTATAACTAGCGTCACAGGAAAGGTTCAAAACATAGACCTTAAGAAGAGTCGGTTTTCTTGTACTTAAGTAGGCATTGTGCCTTTTGTATTTAATTCCGACGCAATATCTGTGTTTCATCGTCAATAAGAAGGTCAGTGGGATACAGTAAACCTGGAGTCAAGCATAGGAATCTATAACTAGTGTCACATGAATGGTTCAAAACATAGACAGTAAGATGAGACAGTTTTCTTGTACTTAAGTCGGCATTGTGCCTTTTGTATCAAATTCCGATGCAATTTCTGTGTTTCGTCGTCAATAAAAAGGTCAGAGAAATGCAGTAAACATGAAGTGAAGCATCGGAATCTATAACTAGTGTCACAGGAATGGTTCAATCATAGACAGTAAGAAGAGTCAGTTTTCTTGTACTTAAGTCGGCATTGTGCCTTTTGTATTTCATTCCGATGCAATTCCTGTGTTTCATCGTCAATAAGAAGGTCAGAGGGATACAGTAAACCTGAAGTGAAGCATCGGAATCTATAACTAGTGTCACAGGAATGGTTCAAAACGTAGGCAGTAAGAAGAGTCAGTTTTATTGTACTTAAGTCGGCATTGTGCCTTTTGTATTTAAATCCGATGCATTTTCTGTGTTTCATCGTCAATAAGAAGGTCAGAGGGATACACAAAAACTGGAGGAAAGCATCGGTATCAATAACTAGTGTCACATGAATGGTTCAAAACATAGACAATAAGAAGAGTCAGTTTTCTTGTACTTAAGTCGGCATTGTGCCTTTTGTATTAAATTCCGATGCAATTTCTGTGTTTCATCGTCAATAAGAAGGTCAGAGGGATACAGTAAACGTAAAGTGAAGCATCGGAATCTATAACTAGTGTCACATGAATGGTTCAAACATAGACAGTAAGAAGAGTCAGTTTTCTTGTACATAAGTAGGCATTGTGCCTTTTGTAATTAATTTCGATGCAATTTCTGTGTTTCATCGTCAATAAGAAGGTCTGATAGATACAGTAAACCTGAAGCGAAACATCGGAATCTATAACTAGTGTCACAGAAATGGTTCAAAACATAGATTGTAAGAAGAGTCAGTTATCTTGTACGTAAGTCGGCATTGTGCCTTTCGTATTTAATTCCGATGCAATTTCTGTGTTTCATCGTCAATAGGAAGGTCAGTGGGATACAGTAAACCTGAAGTGAAGCATCGGAATCTATAACTAGTGTCACAGGAATGGTTCAAAATATAGAAAAGTGAAAAGAGTCAGTTTTCTTGTACTTAAGTCGTCGTTGTGCCTTTTGTATTTAATTCCGACGCAATATCTGTGTTTCGTCGTCAATAAGAAGGTCAGTGGGATACAGTAAACCTGGAGTCAAGCATCGGAATCTATAACTAGTGTCAGATGAATAATTCAAAGCATAGACAGTAAGAAGAGAAAGTTTCCTTGTACTTAAGTCGGCATTGTGCCTTTTGTATTAAATTCCGATGCAATTTCTGTGTTACGTCGTCAATAAGAAGGTCAGAGGGATACAGTAAACATGAAGTGAAGCATCGGAATCTATAACTAGTGTCACAGGAATGATTCAAAACATAGACAGTAAGAAGAGTCAGTTTTCTTGTACTTATGTCGGCATTGTCACTTTTGTTTTTAATTCCGATGCAATTTCTGTGTTTCATCGTCAATAAGAAGGTCAGAGGGATACAGTAAAAATGAAGTGAAGCATCGGAATCTATAACTAGTGTCACATGAATGGTTCAAACATAGACAGTAAAAAGAGTCAGTTTTCTTGTACTTAAGTCGGCATTATGCCTTTTGTATTTAATTCCGATGCAATTTCTGTGTTTCATCGTCAATAAGGAGGTCAGAGGGATACAGCAAAGCTGAAGTGAAGCTTCGGAATCTATGACATGTGTCACAGGAATGGTTCAAAATATAGACAGTAAGAAGAGTCAGTTTTCTTGTACGTAAGTCGGCATTGTGCCTTTTGTATTTAATTCCGATGCAATTTCTGTGTTTTATCGTCAATAAGAAAGTCAGAGGTATACAGTAAACCTGTAGTGAAGCATCGGAATCTATAACTAGTGTCACAGGAATGGTTCAAAACATAGACAGTAAGAAGAGTCAGTTTTCTTGTACTAAGGTCGGCGTTCTGCCTTTTGTATTTAATTCCAATGCAATTTCTGTGTTTCATCGTCAATAAGAACGTCAGATGGATACAGTGAACCTGAAGTGAATCATCGGAATCTATAACTAGTGTCACAGGAATGGTTCAAATCATAGACAGTAAGAAGAGTCAGTTTTATTGTACTTAAGTCGGCATTGTGTCTTTTGTATTTAATTCCGATGCAATTTCAGTGTTTCATCGACAATAAGAAAGTCAGAGGGCTACAGTGAACCTGAAGTGAAGCATCGGAATCTATAACTAGTGTCACAGAAATGGTTCAAAACATGGACAATAAGAAGAGTCAGTTTTCTTGTACTTAAGTCGGCGTTGTGCCTTTTGTATTTAATTCCGATGCAATATCCGTGTTTCATCGTCAATAAGAAGGTCAGAGGGATACAGTAAAAATGAAGTGAAGCATCGGAATCTATAACTAGTGTCATAGGAATGGTTCAAAACATAGACAGTAAGAAGAGTCAGTTACCTTGTACTTAAGTCGCCATTGTGCCCTTTGTATTTAACTCCGATGCCATTTCTGTGTTTCATCGTCAATAAGAAGGTCAGAGGGATACAGTAAACCTCAAGTGAAGCATCGGAATCTATAACTAGCGTCACAGGAAAGGTTCAAAACATAGACCTTAAGAAGAGTCGGTTTTCTTGTACTTAAGTAGGCATTGTGCCTTTTGTATTTAATTCCGACGCAATATCTGTGTTTCATCGTCAATAAGAAGGTCAGTGGGATACAGTAAACCTGGAGTCAAGCATAGGAATCTATAACTAGTGTCACATGAATGGTTCAAAACATAGACAGTAAGAAGAGACAGTTTTCTTGTACTTAAGTCGGCATTGTGCCTTTTGTATCAAATTCCGATGCAATTTCTGTGTTTCGTCGTCAATAAGAAGGTCAGAGAAATGCAGTAAACATGAAGTGAAGCATCGGAATCTATAACTAGTGTCACAGGAATGGTTCAATCATAGACAGTAAGAAGAGTCAGTTTTCTTGTACTTAAGTCGGCATTGTGCCTTTTGTATTTCATTCCGATGCAATTTCTGTGTTTCATCGTCAATAAGAAGGTCAGAGGGATACAGTAAACCTGAAGTGAAGCATCGGAATCTATAACTAGTGTCACAGGAATGGTTCAAATCGTAGGCAGTAAGAAGAGTCAGTTTTCTTGTACTTAAGTCGGCATTGTGCCTTTTGTATTTAAATCCGATGCATTTTCTGTGTTTCATCGTCAATAAGAAGGTCAGAGGGATACACAAAAACTGGAGGAAAGCATCGGTATCTATAACTAGTGTCACATGAATGGTTCAAAACATAGACAGTAAGAAGAGTCAGTTTTCTTGTACTTAAGTCGGCATTGTGCCTTTTGTATAAAATTCCGATGCAATTTCTGTGTTTCGTCGTCAATAAGAAGGTCAGAGGGATACAGTAAACGTAAAGTGAAGCATCGGAATCTATAACTAGTGTCACATGAATGGTTCAAACATAGAGAGTAAGAAGTGTCAGTTTTCTTGTACATAAGTCGGCATTGTGCCTTTTGTAATTAATTTCGATGCAATTTCTGTGTTTCATCGTCAATAAGAAGGTCTGATGGATACAGTAAACCTGAAGCGAAACATCGGAAGCAATAACTAGTGTCACATGAATGGTCCAAATCATAGACAGTAAGAAGAGTCAGTTTTCTTGTATTTAAGTCGTCATTGTGCCTTTTGTATTTAATTCAGATGCAATTACTGTGATTCATCGTCAATAAGAAGGTCAGAGGGATCCAGTAAACCTGAAGTGAAGCATCGGAATCTAGAACTAGTGTCACAGGAATGGTTCAAAACATAGACAGTAAGAAGAGTCAGTTTTCTAGTACTTAAGTCGGCATTGTGCATTTTGTATTTAATTCCGATGCAATTACTGTGTTTCATCGTCAATAAGAAGGTCAGAGGGATACAGTAAACTTGAAGTGAAGCATCTGAATCTATACCTAGTGTCACAGGAATGAATCAAAACATAGACAGTAAGAAGAGTCAGTTTTCGTGTACTTAAGTCGGCATTGTGTCTTTTGTATTTAATTCCGATGCAATTTCCGTGTTTCATCGTCAATAAGAAGGTCAGAGGGATACAGTAAACCTGAAGTGAAGCATCGGAATCTATAACTAGTGTCACAGAAATGGTTCAAAACATAGATTGTAAGAAGAGTCAGTTATCTTGTACGTAAGTCGGCATTGTGCCTTTCGTATTTAATTCCGATGCAATTTCTGTGTTTTATCGTCAATAAGAAGGTCAGTGGGATACAGTAAACCTGAAGTGAAGCATCGGAATCTATAACTAGTGTCACAGGAATGGTTCAAAATATAGACAGTAAAAAGAGTCAGTTTTCTTGTACTTAAGTCGTCGTTGTGCCTTTTGTATTTAATTCCGACGCAATATCTGTGTTTCGTCGTCAATAAGAAGGTCAGTGGGATACAGTAAACCTGGAGTCAAGCATCGGAATCTATAACTAGTGTCACATGAATAATTCAAAGCATAGACAGTAAGAAGAGAAAGTTTCCTTGTACTTAAGTCGGCATTGTGCCTTTTGTATTAAATTCCGATGCAATTTCTGTGTTTCGTCGTCAATAAGAAGGTCAGAGGGATACAGTAAACATGAAGTGAAGCATCGGAATCTACAACTAGTGTCACAGGAATGATTCAAAACATAGACAGTAAGAAGAGTCAGTTTTCTTGTACTTAAGTCGGCATTGTCACTTTTGTTTTTAATTCCGATGCAATTTCTGTGTTTCATCGTCAATAAGAAGGTCAGAGGGATACAGTAAAAATGAAGTGAAGCATCGGAATCTATAACTAGTGTCACATGAATGGTTCAAACATAGACAGTAAAAAGAGTTAGTTTTCTTGTACTTAAGTCGGCATTATGCCTTTTGTATTTAATTCCGATGCAATTTCTGTGTTTCATCGTCAATAAGGAGGTCAGAGGGATACAGCAAACCTGAAGTGAAGCTTCGGAATCTATGACAAGTGTCACAGGAATGGTTCAAAATATAGACAGTAAGAAGAGTCAGTTTTCTTGTACTTAAGTCGGCATTGTGCCCTTTGTATTTAATTCCGATGCAATTTCTGTGTTTCATTAACAATAAGAAGGTCAAAGGGATACAGTAAACCTGAAGTGAAGCATCGGAATCTATAACTAGTGTCACAGGAATGGTTCAAAACATAGACAGTAAGAAGAGTCAGTTTTCTTGTACTAAAGTCGGCGTTCTGCCTTTTGTATTTAATTCCAATGCAATTTCTATGTTTCATCGTCAATAAGAACGTCAGATGGATACAGTGAACCTGAAGTGAATCATCGGAATCTATAACTAGTGTCACAGGAATGGTTCAAATCATAGACAGTAAGAAGAGTCAGTTTTATTGTACTTAAGTCGGCATTGTGTCTTTTGTATTTAATTCCGATGCAATTTCAGTGTTTCATCGACAATAAGAAAGTCAGAGGGATACAGTGAACCTGAAGTGAAGCATCGGAATCTATAACTAGTGTCACAGGAATGGTTCAAAACATGGACAATAAGAAGAGTCAGTTTTCTTGTACTTAAGTCGGCATTGTGCCTTTTGTATTTAATTCCGATGCCTTTTCTGTGTTTCATCGTCAATAAGAAGGTCAGACGGATGCAGTAAACCTGAAGTGAAGCCTCGGAATCTATAACTAGTGTCACAGGAATGGTTCAATCATAGACAGTAAGAAGAGTCAGTTTTCTTGTACGTAAGTCGGCATTGTGCCTTTTGTATTTAATTCCGATGCAATTTCTGTGTTTTATCGTCAATAAGAAGGTCAGAGGGATACAGTAAACCTGAAGTGAAGCATCGGAATCTATAACTAGTGTCACAGGAATGGTTCAATACATAGACAGTAAGAAGAGTCAGTTTTCTTGTACTTAAGTCGGCATTGTGCCCTTTGTATTTAATTCCGATGCAATTTCTGTGTTTCATTAACAATAAGAAGGTCAAAGGGATACAGTAAACCTGAAGTGAAGCATCGGAATCTATAAATAGTGTCACAGGAATGGTTCATAACATAGACAGTAAGAAAAGTCAGTTTTCTTGTACTAAAGTCGGCGTTCTGCCTTTTGTATTTAATTCCAATGCAATTTCTGTGTTTCATCGTCAATAAGAACGTCAGATGGATACAGTGAACCTGAAGTGAATCATCGTAATCTATAACTAGTGTCACAGGAATGGTTCAAATCATAGAGAGTAAGAAGAGTCAGTTTTATTGTACTTAAGTCGGCATTGTGCCCTTTGTATTTAATTCCGATGCAATTTCTGTGTTTCATCGTCAATAAGGGGGTCAGAGGGATACAGTAAACCTGAAGTGAACCATCGGAATCTATAACTAGTGTCACAGGAATGGTTCAAAACATAGACAGTAAGATGAGTCAGTTTTCTAAAAACTAAAGTCGGCGTTGTGCCTTTTGTATTTAATTCCAGTGCAATTTCTGTGTTTCATCGTCAATTAGAACGTCAGAGGGATACAGTCAACCTGAAGTGAAGCATCGGAATCTATAACTAGTGTCACAGGAATGGTTCAAAGCATAGACAGTAAGATGAGACAGTTTTCTTGTACTTAAGTCGGCCTTGTGCCTTTTGTATTTCATTCCGATGCAATTTCAGTGTTTCATCGTCAATAAGAAGGTCGGAGGGATACAGTAAACCTGAAGCGAAGCATCGGAATCAATAACAAGTGTCACAGGAATTGTTCAAAGCATAGTCAGTAAGAAGAGTCAGTCTTCTTGTACTTATGTCGGCATTGTGCCTTTTGTATTAAATTCCGATGCAATTTCTGTGTTTCATCGTTAATAAGAAGGTATGAGGGATACAGAAAACATGAAGTGAAGCATCGGAATCTATAACTAGTGTCACAGGAATGGTTCAAAACATAGACAGTAAGAAGAGTCAGTTTTCTTGTACTTAAGTCGGCATTGTGCCTTTTGCATTTAATTCCGATGCAATTTCAGTGTTTCATCGTCTATAAGAAGGTCGGAGGGATACAGTAAACCTGAAGTGAAGCATCGGAATCTATAACTAGTGTCACAGGAATGGTTCAAGGCATAGACAGTAAGAAGAGTCAGTTTTCTTGTACTTAAGTCGGCATTGTGCCTTTTGTATTTAATTCCGACGCAATTTCTGTGTTCATCGTCAATAAGAAGGTCAGAGGGATACACTAAACCTGGAGTAAAGCATCGGAATCTATAACTAGTGTCACATGAATGGTTCTAAACATCGTCAGTAAGAAGAGTCAGTTTTCTTGTTCTTATGTCGGCATTGTGCCTTTTGTATTAAATTCCGATCCAATTCTGTGTTTCATCGTCAATAAGAAGGTCAGAGGGATACAGTAAACCTGAAGTGAAGCATCGGAATCTATAACTATTGTCACAGGAATGGCTCAAAACATAGACAGTAAGAGGAGTCTATTTTCTTGTACTTAAGTCTGCATTGTGCCTTTTGTATTTAATTCCGATGCAATTTCCGTGTTTCATCGTCAATAAGAAGGTCAGAGGGATAAACCTGAAGTGAAGCATCGGAATCTATAACTATTGTCACAGGAATGGCTCAAAACATAGACAGTAAGAGGAGTCTATTTTCTTGTACTTAAGTCTGCATTGTGCCTTTTGTATTTAAATCCGATGAATTTTCTGTGTTTCATCGTCAATAAGAAGGTCAGAAGGATGCAGTAAACCTGAAGTGATGCATCGGAATCTACAACTAGTGTCACAGGAATGGTTCAATCATACACAGTAAGAAGAGTCAATTTTCTTGTACTTAAGTCGGCAATGTGCCTTTTGTATTTCATTCCGATGCAATTTCTGTGTTTCATCGTCAATAAGAAGGTCAGAGGGACACAGTAAACTTGAAGTGAAGCATCTGAATCTATACCTAGTGTCACAGGAATAGATCAAAACATAGACAGTAAGAAGAGACAGTTTTCGTGTACTTAAGTCGGCATTGTGTCTTTTGTATCTAATTCCAATGCAATTTCCGTGTTTCATCGTCAATAAGAAGGTCAGAGGGATACAGTAAACCTGAAGTGAAGCATCGGAATCTATAACTAGTGTCACAGAAATGGTTCAAAACATAGATTGTAAGAAGAGTCAGTTATCTTGTACGTAAGTCGGCATTGTGCCTTTCGTATTTAATTCCGATGCAATTTCTGTGTTTCATCGTCAATAAGAAGGTCAGTGGGATACAGTAAACCTGAAGTGAAGCATCGGAATCTATAACTAGTGTCACAGGAATGGTTCAAGGCATAGACAGTAAGAAGAGTCAGTTTTCTTGTACTTAAGTCGGCATTGTGCCTTTTGTATTTAATTCCGATGCAATTTCTGTGTTAATCGTCAATAAGAAGGTCAGAGGGATACACTAAACCTGGAGTAAAGCATCGGAATCTGTAACTAGTGTCACATGAATGGTTCTAAACATAGTCAGTAAGAAGAGTCAGTTTTCTTGTACTTATGTCGGCATTGTGCCTTTTGTATTAAATTCCGATGCAATTTCTGTGTTTCATCGTCAATAAGAAGGTCAGAGGGATACAGTAAACCTGAAGTGAAGCATCGGAATCTATAACTATTGTCACAGGAATGGCTCAAATCATAGACAGTAAGAGGAGTCTATTTTCTTATACTTAAGTCTGCATTGTGCCTTTTGTATTTAATTCCGATGCAATTTCCGTGTTTCATCGTCAATAAGAAGGTCAGATGGATAAACCTGAAGTGAAGCATCAGAATCTATAACTAGTGTCACAGAAATGGGTCAAAACATAGATTGTAAGAAGAGTCAGTTATCTTGTACTTAGGTCGGCATTGTGCCTTTCGTATTTAATTCCGATGCAATTTCTGTGTTTCATCGTCAATAAGAAGGTCAGTGGGATACAGTAAACCTGAAGTGAAGCATCGGAATCTATAACTAGTGTCACAGGAATGGTTCAAAATATAGACAGTGAGAAGAGTCAGTTTTCTTGTACTTAAGTCGGCATTGTGCCTTTTGTATTTAATTCCGACGCAATATCTGTGTTTCATCGTCAATAAGAAGGTCAGTGGGATACAGTAAACCTGGAGTCAAGCATCGGAATCTATAACTAGTGTCACATGAATGGTTCAAAACATAGACAGTAAGAAGAGTCAGTTTTCTTGTACTTAAGTCGGCATTGTGCCCTTTGTATTTAATTCCGATGCAATTTCTGTGTTTCATTAACAATAAGAAGGTCCAAGGGATACAGTAAACCTGAAGTGAAGCATCGGAATCTATAACTAGTGTCACAGGAATGGTTCAAAACATAGACAGTAAGAAGAGTCAGTTTTCTTGTACTAAAGTCGGCGTTCTGCCTTTTGTATTTAATTCCAATGCAATTTCTGTGTTTCATCGTCAATAAGAACGTCAGATGGATACAGTGAACCTGAAGTGAATCATCGGAATCTATAACTAGTGTCACAGGAATAGTTCAAATCATAGACAGTAAGAAGAGTCAGTTTTATTGTACTTAAGTCGGCATTGTGCCTTTTGTATTTAATTCCGATGCAATTTCAGTGTTTCATCGATAATAAGAATGTCAGAGGGATACAGTGAACCTGAAGTGAAGCATCGGAATCTATAACTAGTGTCACAGGAATGGTTCAAAACATGGACAATAAGAAGAGTCAGTTTTCTTGTACTTAAGTCGGCATTGTGCCTTTTGTATTTAATTCCGATGCCTTTTCTGTGTTTCATCGTCAATAAGAAGGTCAGACGGATGCAGTAAACCTGAAGTGAAGCCTCGGAATCTATAACTAGTGTCACAGGAATGGTTCAATCATAGACAGTAAGAAGAGTCAGTTTTCTTGTACGTAAGTCGGCATTGTGCCTTTTGTATTTAATTCCGATGCAATTTCTGTGTTTTATCGTCAATAAGAAGGTCAGAGGGATACAGTAAACCTGAAGTGAAGCATCGGAATCTATAACTAGTGTCACAGGAATGGTTCAAAACATAGACAGTAAGAAGAGTCAGTTTTCTTGTACTTAAGTCGGCATTGTGCCCTTTGTATTTAATTCCGATGCAATTTCTGTGTTTCATTAACAATAAGAAGGTCAAACGGATACAGTAAACCTGAAGTGAAGCATCGGAATCTATAACTAGTGTCACAGGAATGGTTCAAAACATAGACAGTAAGAAAAGTCAGTTTTCTTGTACTAAAGTCGGCGTTCTGAATTTTTTTTTTAAATTCCAATCCAATTTCTGTGTTTCATCGTCAATAAGAACGTCAGATGGATACAGTGAATCTGAAGTGAATCATCGGAATCTATAACTAGTGTCACAGGAATGGTTCAAATCATAGAGAGTAAGAAGAGTCAGTTTTATTGTACTTAAGTCGGCATTGTGCCTTTTGTATTTAATTCCGATGCAATTTCTGTGTTTCATCGTCAATAAGGGGGTCAGAGGGATACAGTAAACCTGAAGTGAACCATCGGAATCTATAACTAGTGTCACAGGAATGGTTCAAAGCATAGACAGTAAGATGAGACAGTTTTCTTGTACTTAAGTCGGCATTGTGCCTTTAGTATTTAATTCCGATGCAATTTCTGTGTTCATCGTCAATAAGAAGGTCAGAGGGATACACTAAACCTGGAGTAAAGCATCGGAATCTATAACTAGTGTCACATGAATGGTTCTAAACATCGTCAGTAAGAAGAGTCAGTTTTCTTGTACTTATGTCGGCATTGTGCCTTTTGTATTAAATTCCGATGCAATTTCTGTGTTTCATCGTCAATAAGAAGGTCAGAGGGATACAGTAAACCTGGAGTGAAGCATCGGAATCTATAACTATTGTCACAGGAATGGCTCAAAACATAGACAGTAAGAGGAGTCTATTTTCTTGTACTTAAGTCTGCATTGTGCCTTTTGTATTTAATTCCGATGCAATTTCCGTGTTTCATCGTCAATAAGAAGGTCAGAGGGATAAACCTGAAGTGAAGCATCAGAATCTATAACTAGTGTCACAGAAATGTGTCAAAACATACATTGTAAGAAGAGTCAGTTATCTTGTACTTAAGTCGGCATTGTGCCTTTCGTATTTAATTCCGATGCAATTTCTGTGTTTCATCGTCAATAAGAAGGTCAGTGGGATACAGTAAACCTGAAGTGAAGCATCGGACTCTATAACTAGTGTCACAGGAATGGTTCAAAATATAGACAGTGAGAAGAGTCAGTTTTCTTGTACTTAAGTCGGCATTGTGCCTTTTGTATTTAATTCCGACGCAATATCTGTGTTTCATCGTCAATAAGAAGGTCAGTGGGATACAGTAAACCTGGAGTCAAGGATCGGAATCTATAACTAGTGTCACATGAATGGTTCAAATCATAGACAGTAACAAGAGTCAGTTTGCTTGTACTTAAGTCGGCATTGTGCCTTTCGTATTTAATTCCGATGCAATTTCTGTGTTTCATCGTCAATAAGAAGTTCAGAGGGATACAGTAAACCTGATGTGAAGCATCGGAATCTATAACTAGTGTCACAGGAATGGTTCAAAACGAAGGCAGTAAGAAGAGTCAGTTTTCTTGTACTTAAGTCGGCATTGTGCCTTTTGTATTTAAATCCGATGAATTTTCTGTGTTTCATCGTCAATAAGAAGGTCGGAAGGATGCAGTAAACCTGAAGTGATGCATCGGAATCTATAACTAGTGTCACAGGAATGGTTCAATCATACACAGTAAGAAGAGTCAATTTTCTTGTACTTAAGTCGGCATTGTGCCTTTTGTATTTCATTCCGATGCAATTTCTATGTTTCATCGTCAATAAGAAGGTCAGAGGGACACAGTAAACTTGAAATGAAGCATCTGAATCTATACCTAGTGTCACAGGAATGGATCAAAACATAGACAGTAAGAAGAGTCAGTTTTCGTGTACTTAAGTCGGCATTGTGTCTTTTGTATTTAATTCCAATGCAATTTCCGTGTTTCATCGTCAATAAGAAGGTCAGAGGGATACAGTAAACCTGAAGTGAAGCGTCGGAATCTATAACTAGTGTCACAGAAATGGTTCAAAACATAGATTGTAAGAAGAGTCAGTTATCTTGTACGTAAGTCGGCATTGTGCCTTTAGTATTTAATTCCGATGCAATTTCTGTGTTTCATCGTCTATAAGAAGGTCAGTGGGATACAGTAAACCTGAAGTGAAGCATCGGAATCTATAACTAGTGTCACAGGAATGGTTCAAGGCATAGACAGTAAGAAGAGTCAGTTTTCTTGTACTTAAGTCGGCATTGTGCCTTTTGTATTTAATTCCGAAGCAATTTCTGTGTTCATCGTCAATAAGAAGGTCAGAGGGATACACTAAACCTGGAGTAAAGCATCGGAATCTATAACTAGTGTCACATGAATGGTTCTAAACATAGTCAGTAAGAAGAGTCAGTTTTCTTGTACTTATGTCGGCATTGTGCCTTTTGTATTAAATTCCGATGCAATTTCTGTGTTTCATCGTCAATAAGAAGGTCAGAGGGATACAGTAAACCTGAAGTGAAGCATCAGAATCTATAACTATTGTCACAGGAATGGCTCAAAACATAGACAGTAACAGGAGTCTATTTTCTTGTACTTAAGTCTGCATTGTGCCTTTTGTATTTAATTCCGATGCAATTTCCGTGTTTCATCGTCAATAAGAAGGTCAGATGGATAAACCTGAAGTGAAGCATCAGAATCTATAACTAGTGTCACAGAAATGGGTCAAAACATAGATTGTAAGAAGAGTCAGTTATCTTGTACTTAGGTCGGCATTGTGCCTTTCGTATTTAATTCCGATGCAATTTCTGTGTTTCATCGTCAATAAGAAGGTCAGTGGGATACAGTAAACCTGAAGTGAAGCATCGGAATCTATAACTAGTGTCACAGGAATGGTTCAAAATATAGACAGTGAGAAGAGTCAGTTTTCTTGTACTTAAGTCCTCATTGTGCCTTTTGTATTTAATTCCGACGCAATATTTGTGTTTCATCGTCAATAAGAAGGTCAGTGGGATACAATAAACCTGGAGTCAAGCATCGGAATCTATAACTAGTGTCACATGAATGGTTCAAAACATAGAGAGTAACAAGAGTCAGTTTGCTTGTACTTAAGTCGGCATTGTGCCTTTTGTATTAAATTCCGATGCAATTTCTGTGTTTCGTCGTCAATAAGAAGGTCAGAGGGATGCAGTAAACCTGAAGTGAAGCATCGGAATCTATAACTAGTGTCACAGGAATGGTTCAATCATAGACAGTAAGAAGAGTCAGTTTTCTTGTACTTAAGTCGGCATTGTGCCTTTTGTATTTCATTCCCATGCAATTTCTGTGTTTCATCGTCAATAAGACGGTCAGAGGGATACAGCAAACCTGAAGTGAAGCATCGGAATCTATAACTAGTGTCACAGGAATGGTTCAAAACATAGACAGTAAGAAGAGTCAGTTTTCTAGTACTTAAGGCGGCATTGTGCATTTTGTATGTAATTCCGATGCAATTACTGTGTTTCATCGTCAATAAGAAGGTCAGAGGGATACAGTAAACTTGAAGTGAAGCATCTGAATCTATACCTAGTGTCACAGGAATGGATCAAAACATAGACAGTAAGAAGAGTCAGTTTTCGTGTACTTAAGTCGGCATTGTGTCTTTTGTATTTAATTCCGATGCAATTTCCGTGTTTAATCGTCAATAAGAAGGTCAGAGGGATACAGTAAACCTGAAGTGAAGCATCGGAATCTATAACTAGTGTCACAGAAATGGTTCAAAACATAGATTGTAAGAAGAGTCAGTTATCTTGTACGTAAGTCGGCATTGTGTCTTTCGTATTTAATTCCGATGCAATTTCTGTGTTTCATCGTCAATAAGAAGGTCAGTGGGATACAGTAAACCTGAAGTGAAGCATCGGAATCTATAACTAGTGTCACAGGAATGGTTCAAAATATAGACAGTAAGAAGAGTCAGTTTTCTTGTACTTAAGTCGTCGTTGTGCCTTTTGTATTTCATTCCGACGCAATATCTGTGTTTCGTCGTCAATAGAAGGTCAGTGGGATACAGTAAACCTGGAGTCAAGCATCTGAATCTATAACTAGTGTCACAGGAATGGTTCAAAATATAGACAGTAAGAAGAGTCAGTTTTCTTTTACTTAAGTCGGCATTGTGCCTTTTGTATTTAATTCCGACGCAATATCTGCGTTTCATCGTCAATAAGAAGGTCAGTGGGATACAGTAAACCTGGAGTCAAACATCGGAATCTATAACTAGTGTCACATGAATGGTTCAAATCATAGACAGTAAGAAGAGACAGTTTTCTTGTACTTAAGTCGGCATTGTGCATTTTGTATTAAATTCCGATGCAATTTCTGTGTTACGTCGTCAAGAAGAAGGTCAGAGGGATACAGTAAACATGAAGTGAAGCATCGGAATCTATAACTAGTGTCACAGGAATGGTTCAAAACATAGACAGTAAGAAGAGTCAGTTTTCTTGTACTTAAGTCGGCATTGTGACTTTTGTATTCAATTCCGATGCAATTTATGTGTTTCATCGTCAATAAGAAGGTCAGAGGGATACAGTAAACCTGAAGTGAAGCTTCGGAATCTATACCTAGTGTCACAGGAATGGTTCAAAACATAGACAGTAAGAAGAGTCAGTTTTCTTGTACTTAAGTCGGCGTTGTGCCTTTTGTATTTAATTCCGATGCAAAATCCGTGTGTCATCGTCAATAAGAAGGTCAGAGGCATACAGTAATAATGAAGTGAAGCATCGGAATCTATAACTAGTGTCACAGGAATGGTTCAAAACATAGACAGTAAGAAGAGTCAGTTACCTTGTACTTAAGTCGCCATTGTGCCCTTTGTATTTAACTCCGATGCCATTTCTGTGTTTCATCGTCAATAAGAAGGTCAGAGGGATACAGTAAACCTCAAGTGAAGCATCGGAATCTATAACTAGCGTCACAGGAAAGGTTCAAAACATAGACCTTAAGAAGAGTCGGTTTTCTTGTACTTAAGTCGGCATTGTGCCTTTTGTATTTAATTCCGACGCAATATCTGTGTTTCATCGTCAATAAGAAGGTCAGTGGGATACAGTAAACCTGGAGTCAAGCATCGGAATCTATAACTAGTGTCACATGAATGGTTCAAAACATAGACAGTAAGAAGAGACAGTTTTCTTGTACTTAAGTCGGCATTGTGCCTTTTGTATTAGATTCCGATGCAATTTCTGTGTTTCGTCGTCAATAAGAAGGTCAGAGGGATGCAGTAAACCTGAAGTGAAGCATCGGAATCTATAACTAGTGTCACAGGAATGGTTCAATCATAGACAGTAAGAAGAGTCAGTTTTCTTGTACTTAAGTCGGCATTGTGCCTTTTGTATTTCATTCCGATGCAATTTCTGTGTTTCATCGTCAATAAGAAGGTCAGAGGGATACAGTAAACCTGAAGTGAAGCATCGGAATCTATAACTAGTGTCACAGGAATGGTTCAAAACGTAGGCAGTAAGAAGAGTCAGTTTTCTTGTACTTAATACGGATTGTGCCTTTTGTATTTAAATCCGATGCATTTTCTGTGTTTCATCGTCAATAAGAAGGTCAGAGGGATACACAAAAACTGGAGGAAAGCATGGGTATCTATAACTAGTGTCACATGAATGGTTCAAAACATAGACAGTAAGAAGAGTCAGTTTTCTTGTACTTAAGTCGGCATTGTGGCTTTTGTATTAAATTCCGATGCAATTTCTGTGTTTCATCGTCAATATGAAGGGCAGAGGGATACAGTAAACGTAAAGTGAAGCATCGGAATCTATAACTAGTGTCACATGAATGGTTCAAACATAGACAGTAAGAAGAGTCAGTTTTCTTGTACATAAGTCGGCATTGTGCCTTTTGTAATTAATTTCGATGCAATTTCTGTGTTTCATCGTCAATAAGAAGGTCTGATGGATACAGTAAACCTGAAGCGAAACATCGGAAGCAATAACTAGTGTCACATGAATGGTCCAAAACATAGACAGTAAGAAGAGTCAGTTTTCTTGTATTTAAGTCGTCATTGTGCCTTTTGTATTTAATTCAGATGCAATTACTGTGTTTCATCGTCAATAAGAGGGTCAGAGGGATACAGTAAACCTGAAGTGAAGCATCGGAATCTGTAACTAGTGTCACAGGAATGGTTCAAAGCATAGACAGTAAGAAGAGTCAGTTTTCTAGTACTTAAGTCGGCATTGTGCATTTTGTATTTAATTCCGATGCAATTACTGTGTTTCATCGTCAATAAGAAGGTCAGAGGGATACAGTAAACTTGAAGTGAAGCATCTGAATCTATACCTAGCGTCACAGGAATGGATCAAAACATAGACAGTAAGAAGAGTCAGTTTTCGTGTACTTAAGTCGGCATTGTGTCTTTTGTATTTAATTCCGATGCAATTTCCGTGTTTCATCGTCAATAAGAAGGTCAGAGGGATACAGTAAACCTGAAGTAAAGCATCGGAATCTATAACTAGTGCCACAGAAATGGTTCAAAACATAGATTGTAAGAAGAGTCAGTTATCTTGTACGTAAGTCGGCATTGTGCCTTTCGTATTTAATTCCGATGCAATTTCTGTGTTTCATCGTCAATAAGAAGGTCAGTGGGATACAGTAAACCTGAAGTGAAGCATCGGAATCTATAACTAGTGTCACAGGAATGGTTCAAAATATAGACAGTAAGAAGAGTCAGTTTACTTGTACTTAAGTCGTCGTTGTGCCTTTTGTATTTAATTCCGACGCAATATCTGTGTTTCGTCGTCAATAAGAAGGTCAGTGGGATACAGTAAACCTGGAGTCAAGCATCGGAATCTATAACTAGTGTCACATGAATGGTTCAAAGCATAGACAGTAAGAAGAGAAAGTTTCCTTGTACTTAAGTCGGCATTGTGCCTTTTGTATTAAATTCCGATGCAATTTCTGTGTTACGTCGTCAATAAGAAGGTCAGAGGGATACAGTAAACATGAAGTGAAGCATCGGAATCTATAACTAGTGTCACAGGAATGATTCAAAACATAGACAGTAAGAAGAGTCAGTTTTCTTGTACTTAAGTCGGCATTGTGACTTTTGTTTTTAATTCCGATGCAATTTCTGTGTTTCATCGTCAATAAGAAGGTCAGAGGGATACAGTAAAAATGAAGAGAAGCATCGGAATCTATAACTAGTGTCACAGGAATGGTTCAAAACATAGACAGTAAGAAGAGTCAGTTACCTTGTACTTAAGTCGCCATTGTGCCCTTTGTATTTAACTCCGATGCCATTTCTGTATTTCATCGTCAATAAGAAGGTCAGTGGGATACAGTAAACCTGGACTCAAGCATCGGAATCTATAACTAGTGTCACATGAATGGTTCAAAACATAGACAGTAAGAAGAGACAGTTTTCTTGAACTTAAGTCGGCATTGTGCATTTTGTATTAAATTCCAATGCAATTTCTGTGTTTCGTCGTCAATAAGAAGGTCAGAGGGATGCAGTAAACCTGAAGTGAAGCATCGGAATCTATAACTAGTGTCACAGGAATGGTTTAATCATAGACAGTAAGAAGAGTCAGTTTTCTTGTACTTAAGTCGGCATTGTGCCTTTTTTATTTCATTCCGATGCAATTTCTGTATTTCATCGTCAATAAGAAGGTCAGAGGGATACAGTAAACCTGAAGAGAAGCATCGGAATCTATAACTAGTGTCACATGAATGGTTCAAACATAGACAGTAAGAAGAGTCAGTTTTATTGTACTTAAGTCGGCATTGTGCCTTTTGTATTTAATTCCGATGCAATTTCAGTGTTTCATCGACAATAAGAAGGTCAGAGGGATACAGTGAACCTGAAGTGAAGCATCGGAATCTATAACTAGTGTCACAGGAATGGTTCAAAGCATAGACAGTAAGAAGAGTCAGTTTTCTTGTACTTAAGTCGGCATTGTGCCTTTTGTATTTCATTCCGATGCAATTTCTGTGTTTCATCGTCAATAAGAAGGTCAGAGGGATACAGTAAACCTGAAGTGAAGCATCGGAATCTATAACTAGTGTCACAGGAATGGTTCAAAACGTAGGCAGTAAGAAGAGTCAGTTTTCTTTTACTTAAGTCGGCATTGTGCCTTTTGTAATTAATTCCGATGCAATTTCTGTGTTCATCGTCAATAAGAAGGTCAGTGTGATACAGTAAACCTGAAGTGAAGCATTGGAAACTATAACTAGAGTCACAGGAATGTTTCAATCATAGACAGTAAGAAGAGTCAGTTTTCTTGTACTTAAGTCGGCATTGTGGCTTTTGTATTAAATTCCGATGCAATTTCTGTGTTTCATCGTCAATATGAAGGGCAGAGGGATACAGTAAACGTAAAGTGAAGCATCGGAATCTATAACTAGTGTCACATGAATGGTTCAAACATAGACAGTAAGAAGAGTCAGTTTTCTTGTACATAAGTCGGCATTGTGCCTTTTGTAATTTATTTCGATGCAATTTCTGTGTTTCATCGTCAATAAGAAGGTCTGATGGATACAGTAAACCTGAAGCGAAACATCGGAAGCAATAACTAGTGTCACATGAATGGTCCAAAACATAGACAGTAAGAAGAGTCAGTTTTCTTGTATTTAAGTCGTCATTGTGCCTTTTGTATTTAATTCAGATGCAATTACTGTGTTTCATCGTCAATAAGAGGGTCAGAGGGATACAGTAAACCTGAAGTGAAGCATCGGAATCTGTAACTAGTGTCACAGGAATGGTTCAAAGCATAGACAGTAAGAAGAGTCAGTTTTCTAGTACTTAAGTCGGCATTGTGCATTTTGTATTTAATTCCGATGCAATTACTGTGTTTCATCGTCAATAAGAAGGTCAGAGGGATACAGTAAACTTGAAGTGAAGCATCTGAATCTATACCTAGTGTCACAGGAATGGATCAAAACATAGACAGTAAGAAGAGTCAGTTTTCGTGTACTTAAGTCGGCATTGTGTCTTTTGTATTTAATTCCGATGCAATTTCCGTGTTTCATCGTCAATAAGAAGGTCAGAGGGATACAGTAAACCTGAAGTAAAGCATCGGAATCTATAACTAGTGTCACAGAAATGGTTCAAAACATAGATTGTAAGAAGAGTCAGTTATCTTGTACGTAAGTCGGCATTGTGCCTTTCGTATTTAATTCCGATGCAATTTCTGTGTTTCATCGTCAATAAGAAGGTCAGTGGGATACAGTAAACCTGAAGTGAAGCATCGGAATCTATAACTAGTGTCACAGGAATGGTTCAAAATATAGACAGTAAGAAGAGTCAGTTTACTTGTACTTAAGTCGTCGTTGTGCCTTTTGTATTTAATTCCGACGCAATATCTGTGTTTCGTCGTCAATAAGAAGGTCAGTGGGATACAGTAAACCTGGAGTCAAGCATCGGAATCTATAACTAGTGTCACATGAATGGTTCAAAGCATAGACAGTAAGAAGAGAAAGTTTCCTTGTACTTAAGTCGGCATTGTGCCTTTTGTATTAAATTCCGATGCAATTTCTGTGTTACGTCGTCAATAAGAAGGTCAGAGGGATACAGTAAACATGAAGTGAAGCATCGGAATCTATAACTAGTGTCACAGGAATGATTCAAAACATAGACAGTAAGAAGAGTCAGTTTTCTTGTACTTAAGTCGGCATTGTGACTTTTGTTTTTAATTCCGATGCAATTTCTGTGTTTCATCGTCAATAAGAAGGTCAGAGGGATACAGTAAAAATGAAGAGAAGCATCGGAATCTATAACTAGTGTTACAGGAATGGTTCAAAACATAGACAGTAAGAAGAGTCAGTTACCTTGTACTTAAGTCGCCATTGTGCCCTTTGTATTTAACTCCGATGCCATTTCTGTGTTTCATCGTCAATAAGAAGGTCAGTGGGATACAGTAAACCTGGACTCAAGCATCGGAATCTATAACTAGTGTCACATGAATGGTTCAAAACATAGACAGTAAGAAGAGACAGTTTTCTTGAACTTAAGTCGGCATTGTGCATTTTGTATTAAATTCCGATGCAATTTCTGTGTTTCGTCGTCAATAAGAAGGTCAGAGGGATGCAGTAAACCTGAAGTGAAGCATCGGAATCTATAACTAGTGTCACAGGAATGGTTCAATCACAGACAGTAAGAAGAGTCAGTTTTCTTGTACTTAAGTCGGCATTGTGCCTTTTTTATTTCATTCCGATGCAATTTCTGTGTTTCATCGTCAATAAGAAGGTCAGAGGGATACAGTAAACCTGAAGAGAAGCATCGGAATCTATAACTAGTGTCACATGAATGGTTCAAACATAGACAGTAAGAAGAGTCAGTTTTATTGTACTTAAGTCGGCATTGTGCCTTTTGTATTTAATTCCGATGCAATTTCAGTGTTTCATCGACAATAAGAAGGTCAGAGGGATACAGTGAACCTGAAGTGAAGCATCGGAATCTATAACTAGTGTCACAGGAATGGTTCAAAGCATAGACAATAAGAATAGTCAGTTTTCTTGTACTTAAGTCGGCTTTGTGCCATTTGTATTTAAATCCGATGCCTTTTCTGTGTTTCATCTTCAATAAGAAGGTCAGACGGATGCAGTAAACCTGAAGTGCAGCCTCGGAATCTATAACTAGTGTCACAGGAATGGTTCAATCATAGACAGTAAGAAGAGTCAGTTTTCTTGTACTTAAGTCGGCATTGTGCCTTTTGTATTTAATTCCGATGCAATTTCTGTGTTTTATCGTCAATAAGAAGGTCAGAGGGATACAGTAAACCTGAAGTGAAGCATCGGAATTTATAACTAGTGTCACAGGAATGGTTCAAAACATAGACAGTAAGAAGAGTCAGTTTTCTTGTACTTAAGTCGGCATTGTGCCCTTTGTATTTAATTCCGATGCGATTTCTGTGTTTCATCAACAATAAGAAGGTCAAAGGGATACAGTAAACCTGAAGTGAAGCATCGTAATCTATAACTAGCGTCACAGGAATGGTTCAAACATAGACAGTAAAAAGAGTCAGTTTTCTTGTACTTAAGTCGGCATTGTGCCTTTTCTATTTATTTCCGATGCAATTTCTGTGTTTCATCGTCAATAAGGGGGTCAGAGGGATACAGTAAACCTGAAGTGAACCATCGGAATCTATAACTAGTGTCACAGGAATGGTTCAAAACATAGACAGTAAGATGAGTCAGTTTTCTAAAAACTAAAGTCGGCGTTGTGCCTTTTGTATTTAATTCCAATGCAATTTCTGTGTTTCATCGTCAATAAGAACGTCAGAGGGATACAGTGAACCTGAAGTGAAGCATCGGAATCTATAACTAGTGTCACAGGAATGTTTCAAAACATAGACAGTAAGATGAGACAGTTTTCTTGTACTTAAGTCGGCATTGTGCCCTTTGTATTTAATTCCGATGCGATTTCTGTGTTTCATCAACAATAAGAAGGTCAAAGGGATACAGTAAACCTGAAGTGAAGCATCGGAATCTATAACAAGCGTCACAGGAATGGTCCAAGGCATAGACAGTAAGAAGAGTCAGTTTTCATGTACTTAAGTCGGCATTGTGCCTTTTGTATTTAATTCCGATGCATTTTCTGTGTTCATCGTCAATAAGAAGGTCAGAGGGATACAGTATACCTGAAGTGAAGCATCGGAATCTATAACTCGTGTCACAGGAATGGCTCAAAACATAGACAGTAAGAGGAGTCAGTTTTCTTGTACTTAAGTCTGCATTGTGCTTTTTGTATTTAATTCCGATGCATTTTCTGTGTTTCATCATCAATAAGAAGGTCAGAGGGATACAGTAAACCTGATGTTAAGTATCGGAATCTATATCTAGTGTCACAGGAATGATTCAAAACATGGACCGTAAGAAGAGTCAGTTTTCTTGTACTTAAGTCGGCATTGTGCATTTTTTATTTAATTCCGAAGCAATTTCTGTGTATCATCGTCAATAAGAAGGTCAGAGGGATACACTAAACCTGGAGTAAAGCATCGGAATCTATAACTAGTGTCACATGAATTGTTCAAAGCATAGTCAGTAAGAAGAGTCAGTTTTCTTGTACTTATGTCGGCATTGTGCCTTTTGTATTAAATTCCGATGCAATTTCTGTGTTTCATCGTTAATAAGAAGGTAGGAGGGATACAGAAAACATGAAGTGAAGCATCGGAATCTATAACTAGTGTCACTGGAATGGTTCAAAATATAGACAGTAAGAAGAGTCAGTTTTCTTGTACTTAAGTCGGCATTGTGCCTTTTGTATTTAATTCCGATGCAATTTCAGTGTTTCATCGTCAATAAGAAGGTCAGAGGGATACAGTGAACCTGAAGCGAAACATCGGAAGCAATAACTAGTGTCACATGAATGGTCCAAAACATAGACAGTAAGAAGAGTCAGTTTTCTTGTATTTAAGTCGTCATTGTGCCTTTTGTATTTAATTCAGATGCAATTACTGTGTTTCATCGTCAATAAGAGGGTCAGAGGGATACAGTAAACCTGAAGTGAAGCATCGGAATCTGTAACTAGTGTCACAGGAATGGTTCAAAGCATAGACAGTAAGAAGAGTCAGTTTTCTAGTACTTAAGTCGGCATTGTGGCTTTTGTATTAAATTCCGATGCAATTTCTGTGTTTCATCGTCAATATGAAGGGCAGAGGGATACAGTAAACGTAAAGTGAAGCATCGGAATCTATAACTAGTGTCACATGAATGGTTCAAACATAGACAGTAAGAAGAGTCAGTTTTCTTGTACATAAGTCGGCATTGTGCCTTTTGTAATTAATTCCGATGCATTTTCTGTGTTTCATCGTCAATAAGAAGGTCAGAGGGATACACAACAACTGGAGGAAAGCATGGGTATCTATAACTAGTGTCACATGAATGGTTCAAAACATAGACAGTAAGAAGAGTCAGTTTTCTTGTACTTAAGTCGGCATTGTGGCTTTTGTATTAAATTCCGATGCAATTTCTGTGTTTCATCGTCAATATGAAGGGCAGAGGGATACAGTAAACGTAAAGTGAAGCATCGGAATCTATAACTAGTGTCACATGAATGGTTCAAACATAGACAGTAAGAAGAGTCAGTTTTCTTGTACATAAGTCGGCATTGTGCCTTTTGTAATTAATTTCGATGCAATTTCTGTGTTTCATCGTCAATAAGAAGGTCTGATGGATACAGTAAACCTGAAGCGAAACATCGGAAGCAATAACTAGTGTCACATGAATGGTCCAAAACATAGACAGTAAGAAGAGTCAGTTTTCTTGTATTTAAGTCGTCATTGTGCCTTTTGTATTTAATTCAGATGCAATTACTGTGTTTCATCGTCAATAAGAGGGTCAGAGGGATACAGTAAACCTGAAGTGAAGCATCGGAATCTGTAACTAGTGTCACAGGAATGGTTCAAAGCATAGACAGTAAGAAGAGTCAGTTTTCTAGTACTTAAGTCGGCATTGTGCATTTTGTATTTAATTCCGATGCAATTACTGTGTTTCATCGTCAATAAGAAGGTCAGAGGGATACAGTAAACTTGAAGTGAAGCATCTGAATCTATACCTAGTGTCACAGGAATGGATCAAAACATAGACAGTAAGAAGAGTCAGTTTTCGTGTACTTAAGTCGGCATTGTGTCTTTTGTATTTAATTCCGATGCAATTTCCGTGTTTCATCGTCAATAAGAAGGTCAGAGGGATACAGTAAACCTGAAGTAAAGCATCGGAATCTATAACTAGTGTCACAGAAATGGTTCAAAACATAGATTGTAAGAAGAGTCAGTTATCTTGTACGTATGTCGGCATTGTGCCTTTCGTATTTAATTCCGATGCAATTTCTGTGTTTCATCGTCAATAAGAAGGTCAGTGGGATACAGTAAACCTGAAGTGAAGCTTCGGAATCTATAACTAGTGTCACAGGAATGGTTCAAAACATAGACAGTAAGAAGAGTCAGTTTACTTGTACTTAAGTCGTCGTTGTGCCTTTTGTATTTAATTCCGACGCAATATCTGTGTTTCGTCGTCAATAAGAAGGTCAGTGGGATACAGTAAACCTGGAGTCAAGCATCGGAATCTATAACTAGTGTCACATGAATGGTTCAAAGCATAGACAGTAAGAAGAGAAAGTTTCCTTGTACTTAAGTCGGCATTGTGCCTTTTGTATTAAATTCCGATGCAATTTCTGTGTTACGTCGTCAATAAGAAGGTCAGAGGGATACAGTAAACATGAAGTGAAGCATCGGAATCTATAACTAGTGTCACAGGAATGATTCAAAACATAGACAGTAAGAAGAGTCAGTTTTCTCGTACTTAAGTCGGCATTGTGACTTTTGTTTTTAATTCCGATGCAATTTCTGTGTTTCATCGTCAATAAGAAGGTCAGAGGGATACAGTAAAAATGAAGAGAAGCATCGGAATCTATAACTAGTGTCACAGGAATGGTTCAAAACATAGACAGTAAGAAGAGTCAGTTACCTTGTACTTAAGTCGCCATTGTGCCCTTTGTATTTAACTCCGATGCCATTTCTGTGTTTCATCGTCAATAAGAAGGTCAGTGGGATACAGTAAACCTGGACTCAAGCATCGGAATCTATAACTAGTGTCACATGAATGGTTCAAAACATAGACAGTAAGAAGAGACAGTTTTCTTGAACTTAAGTCGGCATTGTGCATTTTGTATTAAATTCCGATGCAATTTCTGTGTTTCGTCGTCAATAAGAAGGTCAGAGGGATGCAGTAAACCTGAAGTGAAGCATCGGAATCTATAACTAGTGTCACAGGAATGGTTCAATCATAGACAGTAAGAAGAGTCAGTTTTCTTGTACTTAAGTCGGCATTGTGCCTTTTTTATTTCATTCCGATGCAATTTCTGTGTTTCATCGTCAATAAGAAGGTCAGAGGGATACAGTAAACCTGAAGAGAAGCATCGGAATCTATAACTAGTGTCACATGAATGGTTCAAACATAGACAGTAAGAAGAGTCAGTTTTATTGTACTTAAGTCGGCATTGTGCCTTTTGTATTTAATTCCGATGCAATTTCAGTGTTTCATCGACAATAAGAAGGTCAGAGGGATACAGTGAACCTGAAGTGAAGCATCGGAATCTATAACTAGTGTCACAGGAATGGTTCAAAGCATAGACAATAAGAATAGTCAGTTTTCTTGTACTTAAGTCGGCTTTGTGCCATTTGTATTTAAATCCGATGCCTTTTCTGTGTTTCATCTTCAATAAGAAGGTCAGACGGATGCAGTAAACCTGAAGTGCAGCCTCGGAATCTATAACTAGTGTCACAGGAATGGTTCAATCATAGACAGTAAGAAGAGTCAGTTTTCTTGTACTTAAGTCGGCATTGTGCCTTTTGTATTTAATTCCGATGCAATTTCTGTGTTTTATCGTCAATAAGAAGGTCAGAGGGATACAGTAAACCTGAAGTGAAGCATCGGAATTTATAACTAGTGTCACAGGAATGGTTCAAAACATAGACAGTAAGAAGAGTCAGTTTTCTTGTACTTAAGTCGGCATTGTGCCCTTTGTATTTAATTCCGATGCGATTTCTGTGTTTCATCAACAATAAGAAGGTCAAAGGGATACAGTAAACCTGAAGTGAAGCATCGTAATCTATAACTAGCGTCACAGGAATGGTTCAAACATAGACAGTAAAAAGAGTCAGTTTTCTTGTACTTAAGTCGGCATTGTGCCTTTTCTATTTATTTCCGATGCAATTTCTGTGTTTCATCGTCAATAAGGGGGTCAGAGGGATACAGTAAACCTGAAGTGAACCATCGGAATCTATAACTAGTGTCACAGGAATGGTTCAAAACATAGACAGTAAGATGAGTCAGTTTTCTAAAAACTAAAGTCGGCGTTGTGCCTTTTGTATTTAATTCCAATGCAATTTCTGTGTTTCATCGTCAATAAGAACGTCAGAGGGATACAGTGAACCTGAAGTGAAGCATCGGAATCTATAACTAGTGTCACAGGAATGTTTCAAAACATAGACAGTAAGATGAGACAGTTTTCTTGTACTTAAGTCGGCATTGTGCCCTTTGTATTTAATTCCGAAGCAATTTCTGTGTATCATCGTCAATAAGAAGGTCGGAGGGATACAGTAAACCTGAAGTTAAGCATCGGAATATATAACTAGTGTCACAGGAATGGTTCAAGACATAGACAGTAAGAAGAGTCAGTTTTCATGTACTTAAGTCGGCATTGTGCCTTTTGTATTTAATTCCGATGCAATTTCTGTGTTCATCGTCAATAAGAAGGTCAGAGGGGTACACTAAACCTGGAGTAAAGCATCGGAATCTATAACTAGTGTCACATGAATTGTTCAAAGCATAGTCAGTAAGAAGAGTCAGTTTTCTTGTATTTATGTCGGCATTGTGCCTTTTGTATTTAATTCCGAAGCAATTTCTGTGTATCATCGTCAATAAGAAGGTCGGAGGGATACAGTAAACCTGATGTTAAGTATCGGAATCTATATCTAGTGTCACAGGAATGATTCAAAACATGGACCGTAAGAAGAGTCAGTTTTCTTGTACTTAAGTCGGCATTGTGCATTTTTTATTTAATTCCGAAGCAATTTCTGTGTATCATCGTCAATAAGAAGGTCAGAGGGATACACTAAACCTGGAGTAAAGCATCGGAATCTATAACTAGTGTCACATGAATTGTCCAAAGCATAGTCAGTAAGAAGAGTCAGTTTGCTTGTACTTATGTCGGCATTGTGCCTTTTGTATTAAATTCCAATGCAATTTCTGTGTTTCATCGTTAATAAGAAGGTAGGAGGGATACAGAAAACATGAAGTGAAGCATCGGAATCTATAACTAGTGTCACTGGAATGGTTCAAAATATAGACAGTAAGAAGAGTCAGTTTTCTTGTACTTAAGTCGGCATTGTGCTTTCTGTATTTAATTCCGAAGCAATTTCTGTGTATCATCGTCAATAAGAAGGTCGGAGGGATACAGTAAACCTGAAGTTAAGCATCGGAATATATAACTAGTGTCACAGGAATGGTTCAAGACATAGACAGTAAGAAGAGTCAGTTTTCATGTACTTAAGTCGGCATTGTGCCTTTTGTATTTAATTCCGATGCAATTTCTGTGTTCATCGTCAGTAAGAAGGTCAGAGGGATACAGTAAACCTGAAGTGAAGCATCGGAATCTATTACTCGTGTCACAGGAATGGCTCAAAACATAGACAGTAAGAGCACTCAGTTTTCTTGTACTTAAGTCTGCATTGTGCTTTTTGTATTTAATTCCGATGCATTTTCTGTGTTTCATCATCAATAAGAAGGTCAGAGGGATACAATAAACCTGATGTTAAGTATCGGAATCTGTATCTAGTGTCACAGGAATGGTTCAAAACATAGACAGTAAGAAGAGTCAGTTTTCTTGTACTTAAGTCGGCATTGTGCATTTTTTATTTAATTCCGAAGCAATTTCTGTGTATCATCGTCAATACGAAGGTCAGAGGGATACACTACACCTGGAGTAAAGCATCGGAATCTATAACTAGTGTCACATGAATGTTTCTAAACATAGTCAGTAAGAAGAGTCAGTTTTCTTGCACTTATGTCGGCATTGTGCCTTTTGTATTAAATTCCGATGCAATTTCTGTGTTTCATCGTCAATAAGAAGGTCAGAGGGATACAGTAAACCTGAAGTGAAGCATCGGAATCTATAACTATTGTCACAGGAATGGCTCAAAACATAGACTGTAAGAGGAGTCTATTTTCTTGTACTTAAGTCTGCATTGTGCCTTTTGTATTTAATTCCGATGCAATTCTTGTGTTTCATCGTCAATAAGAAGGTCAGAGGGATACAGTAAACCTGAAGTGAAGCATCAGAATCTATAACTAGTGTCACAGGAATGATTCAAGGCATAGACAGTAAGAAGAGTCAGTTTTCTTGTACTTAAGTCGGCATTGTGCCTTTTGTATTTCATTCCGATGCAATTTCTGTGTTTCATCGTCAATAAGAAGGTCAGAGGGATACAGTAAACCTAAAGTGAAGCATCGGAATCTATAACTAGTGTCACATGAATGGTTCAAACATAGACAGTAAGAAGAGTCAGTTGTCTTGTACTTAAGTCGGCATTGTGCCCTTTGTAATTAATTTCGATGCAATTTCTGTGTTTCATCATCAATAAGAAGGTCTGATGGATACAGTAAACCTGATGCGAAACATCGGAAGCAATAACTAGTGTCACATGAATGGTCCAAAACATAGACAGTAAGAAGAGTAAGTTTTCTTGTATTTAAGTCGTCATTGTGCCTTTTGTATTTAATTCAGATGCAATTACTGTGTTTCATCGTCAATAAGAAGGTCAGAGGGATACAGTAAACCTGAAGTGAAGCATCGGAATCTATAACTAGTGTCACAGGAATGGTTCAAAACATAGACTGTAAGAAGAGTCAGTTTTCTAGTACTTAAGTCGGCATTGTGACTTTTGTATTTAACTCCGATGCAATTTCTATGTTTCATCGTCAATAAGAAGCTCAGAGGAATACAGTAAACCTGAAGTGAAGCAGCAGAATCTACAACTAGTGTCACAGGAATGGTTCAAAACATAGACAGTAAGAAGAGTCAGTTTTCTTGTACTTAAGTCATCATTGTGCCTTTTGTATATAATTCCGATGCAATTTCTGTGTTTCATCGTCAATAAGAAGGTCAGAGGGATACAGTAAACCTGAAGTGAAGCATCGGAATCTATAACTAGTGTCACAGGAATGGTTTAAACATGGACAGTAAGAAGAGTCAGTTTTCTTGTACTTATGTCGGCATTGTGCCTTTTGTATTTAATTCCGATGCAATTTCAGTGTTTCATCGTCAATAAGAAGGTCGGAGGGATACAGTAAACCTGAAGTGAAGCATCGGAATCTATAACTAGTGTCACAGGAATGGTTCAAGGCATAGACAGTAAGAAGAGTAAGTTTTTTTGTACTTTAGTCGGCATTGTGCCTTTTGTATTTAATTCCGATGCAATTTCAGTGTTTCATCGACAATAAGAAGGTCAGAGGGATACAGTGAACCTGAAGTGAAGCATCGGAATCTATAACTAGTGTCACAGGAATGGTTCAAAGCATAGACAATAAGAAGAGTCAGTTTTCTTGTACTTAAGTCGGCATTGTGCCTTTTGTATTTAAATCCGATGCCTTTTCTGTGTTTCATCGTCAATAAGAAGGACAGACGGATGCAGTAAACCTGAAGTGCAGCCTCGGAATCTATAACTAGTGTCACAGGAATGGTTCAATCATAGACAGTAAGAAGAGTCAGTTTTCTTGTACTTAAGTCGGCATTGTGCCTTTTGTATTTAATTCCGATGCAATTTCTGTGTTTTATCGTCAATAAGAAGGTCAGAGGGATACAGTAAACCTGAAGTGAACCATCGGAATCTATAACTAGTGTCACAGGAATGTTTCAAAACATAGACAGTAAGATGAGTCAGTTTTCTAAAAACTAAAGTCGGCGTTGTGCCTTTTGTATTTAATTCCAATGCAATTTCTGTGTTTCATCGTCAATAAGAACGTCAGAGGGATACAGTGAACCTGAAGTGAAGCATCGGAATCTATAACTAGTGTCACAGGAATGTTTCAAATCATAGACAGTAAGATGAGACAGTTTTCTTGTACTTAAGTCGGCATTGTGCTTTTTGTATTTAATTCCGATGCAATTTCAGTGTTTCATCGTCAATAAGAAGGTCGGAGGGATACAGTAAACCTGAAGTGAAGCATCGGAATCTATAACAAGCGTCACAGGAATTATCCAAGGCATAGACAGTAAGAAGAGTCAGTTTTCATGTACTTAAGTCTGCATTGTGCCTTTTGTATTTAATTCCGATGCAATTTCCGTGTTTCATCGTCAATAAGAAGGTCAGTGGGATAAACCTGAAGTGAAGCATCAGAATCTATAACTAGTGTCACAGAAATGGGTCAAAACATAGATTGTAAGAAGAGTCAGTTATCTTGTACTTAAGTCGGCATTGTGCCTTTCGTCTTTAATTCCGATGCAATATCAGTGTTTCATCGTCAATAAGAAGGTCAGTGGGATACAGTAAACCTGAAGTGAAGCATCGGAATCTATAACAAGTGTCACAGTAATGGTTCAAAATATAGACAGTGAGAAGAGTCAGTTTACTTGTACTTAACTCGGCATTGTGCCTTTTGTATTTAATTCCGACGCAATATCTGTGTTTCATCGTCAATAAGAAGGTCAGTGGGATACAGTAAACCTGGAGTCAAGCATCGGAATCTATAACTAGTGTCACATGAATGGTTCAAAACATAGACAATAACAAGAGTCAGTTTGCTTGTACTTAAGTCGGCATTGTGCCTTTTGTATTTCATTCCGATGCAATTTCTGTGTTTCATCGTCAATAAGAAGGTCAGAGGGATACAGTAAACATAAAGTGAAGCATCGGAATCTATAACTAGTGTCACATGAATGGTTCAAACATAGACAGTAAGAAGAGTCAGTTTTCTTGTACATAAGTCGGCATTGTGCCTTTTGCAATAAATTTCGATGCAATTTCTGTGTTTCATCGTCAATAAGAAGGTCTGATGGATACAGTAAACCTGATGCGAAACATCGGAAGCAATAACTAGTGTCACATGAATGGTCCAAAACATAGACAGTAAGAAGAGTCAGTTTTCTTGTATTTAAGTCGTCATTGTGCCTTTTGTATTTAATTCAGATGCAATTACTGTGTTTCATCGTCAATAAGAAGGTCAGAGGGATACAGTAAACCTGAAGTGAAGCATCGGTATCTATAACTAGTGTCACGGGAATGGTTCAAAACATAGACTGTAAGATGAGTCAGTTTTCTAGTACTTAAGTCGGCATTGTGACATTTGTATTTAACTCCGATGCAATTCTCATGTCTCATCGTCAATAAGAAGCTCAGAGGAATACAGGAAACCTGAAGTGAAGCAGCAGAATCTACAACTAGTGTCACAGGAATGGTTCAAAACGTAGGCAGTAAGAAGAGTCAGTTTTCTTGTACTTAAGTCGGCATTGTGCCTTTTGTATTTAAATCCGATGCATTTTCTGTGTTTCATCGTCAATAAGAAGGTCAGAGGGATGCAGTAAACCTGAAGTGATGCATCGGAATCTATAACTAGTGTCACAGGAATGGTTCAATCATAGACAGTAAGAAGAGTCAATTTTCTTGTACTTAAGTCGGCATTGTGCCTTTTGTATTTCATTCCGATGCAATTTCTGTGTTTCATCGTCAATAAGAAGGTCAGAGGGATACAGTAAACCTAAAGTGAAGCATCGGAATCTATAACTAGTGTCACATGAATGGTTCAAACATAGACAGTAAGAAGAGTCAGTTTTCTTGTACATAAGTCGGCATTGTGCCTTTTGTAAATAATTTCGATGCAATTTCTGTGTTTCATCGTCAATAAGAAGGTCTGATGGATACAGTAAACCTGATGCGAAACATCGGTGGCAATAACTAGTGTCACATGAATGGTCCAAAACATAGACAGTAAGAAGAGTACGTTTTCTTGTATTTAAGTCGTCATTGTGCCTTTTGTATTTAATTCAGATGCAATTACTGTGTTTCATCGTCAATAAGAAGGTCAGAGGGATACAGTAAACCTGAAGTGAAGCATCGGAATCTATAACTAGTGTCACAGGAATGGTTCAAAACATAGACTGTAAAAAGAGTCAGTTTTCTAGTACTTAAGTCGGCATTGTGACCTTTGTATTTAACTCCGATGCAATTTCTATGTTTCATCGTCAATAAGAAGCTCAGAGGAATACAGTAAACCTGAAGTGAAGCAGAAGAATCTACAACTAGTGTCACAGGAATGGTTCAAAACATAGACAGTAAGAAGAGTCAGTTTTCTTGTACTTAAGTCATCATTGTGCCTTTTGTATATAATTCCGATGCAATTTCTGTGTTTCATCGTCAATAAGAAGGTCAGAGGGATACAGTAAACCTGAAGTGAAGCATCGGAATCTATAACTAGTGTCACAGGAATGGTTTAAACATGGACAGTAAGAAGAGTCAGTTTTCTTGTACTTATGTCGGCATTGTGCCTTTTGTATTTAACTCCGATGCAATTTCAGTGTTTCATCGTCAATAAGAAGGTCGGAGGGATACAGTAAACCTGAAGTGAAGCATCGGAATCTATAACTAGTATCACAGGAATGGTTCAAGGCATAGACAGTAAGAAGAGTAAGTTTTCTTGTACTTTAGTCGGCATTGTGCCTTTCGTATTTAATTCCGATGCAATTTCTGTGTTTCATCGTCAATAAGAAGGTCAGTGGGATACAGTAAACCTGAAGTGAAGCATAGGAATCTATAACTAGTGTCACAGGAATGGCTCAAAACATAGACAGTAAGAGGAGTCAGTTTTCTTGTACTTAAGTCATCATTGTGCCCTTTGTATTTAATTCCGATGCGATTTCTGTGTTTTATCAACAATAAGAAGGTCAAAGGGATACAGTAAACCTGAAGTGAAGCATCGGAATCTATAACAAGCGTCACAGGAATGGTCCAAGGCATAGACAGTAAGAAGAGTCAGTTTTCATGTACTTAAGTCGGCATTGTGCCTTTTGTATTTAATTCCGATGCATTTTCTGTGTTCATCGTCAATAAGAAGGTCAGAGGGATACAGTATACCTGAAGTGAAGCATCGGAATCTATAACTCGTGTCACAGGAATGGCTCAAAACATAGACAGTAAGAGGAGTCAGTTTTCTTGTACTTAAGTCTGCATTGTGCTTTTTGTATTTAATTCCGATGCATTTTCTGTGTTTCATCATCAATAAGAAGGTCAGAGGGATACAGTAAACCTGATGTTAAGTATCGGAATCTATATCTAGTGTCACAGGAATGATTCAAAACATGGACCGTAAGAAGAGTCAGTTTTCTTGTACTTAAGTCGGCATTGTGCATTTTTTATTTAATTCCGAAGCAATTTCTGTGTATCATCGTCAATAAGAAGGTCAGAGGGATACACTAAACCTGGAGTAAAGCATCGGAATCTATAACTAGTGTCACATGAATTGTTCAAAGCATAGTCAGTAAGAAGAGTCAGTTTTCTTGTACTTATGTCGGCATTGTGCCTTTTGTATTAAATTCCGATGCAATTTCTGTGTTTCATCGTTAATAAGAAGGTAGGAGAAATACAGAAAACATGAAGTGAAGCATCGGAATCTATAACTAGTGTCACTGGAATGGTTCAAAATATAGACAGTAAGAAGAGTCAGTTTTCTTGTACTTAAGTCGGCATTGTGCCTTTTGTATTTAATTCCGAAGCAATTTCTGTGTATCATCGTCAATAAGAAGGTCGGAGGGATACAGTAAACCTGAAGTTAAGCATCGGAATATATAACTAGTGTCACAGGAATGGTTCAAGACATAGACAGTAAGAAGAGTCAGTTTTCATGTACTTAAGTCGGCATTGTGCCTTTTGTATTTAATTCCGATGCAATTTCTGTGTTCATCGTCAGTAAGAAGGTCAGAGGGATACAGTAAACCTGAAGTGAAGCATCGGAATCTATTACTCGTGTCACAGGAATGGCTCAAAACATAGACAGTAAGAGCACTCAGTTTTCTTGTACTTAAGTCTGCATTGTGCTTTTTGTATTTAATTCCGATGCATTTTCTGTGTTTCATCATCAATAAGAAGGTCAGAGGGATACAATAAACCTGATGTTAAGAATCGGAATCTGTATCTAGTGTCACAGGAATGGTTCAAAACATAGACAGTAAGAAGAGTCAGTTTTCTTGTACTTAAGTCGGCATTGTGCATTTTTTATTTAATTCCGAAGCAATTTCTGTGTATCATCGTCAATACGAAGGTCAGAGGGATACACTACACCTGGAGTAAAGCATCGGAATCTATAACTAGTGTCACATGAATGTTTCTAAACATAGTCAGTAAGAAGAGTCAGTTTTCTTGCACTTATGTCGGCATTGTGCCTTTTGTATTAAATTCCGATGCAATTTCTGTGTTTCATCGTCAATAAGAAGGTCAGAGGGATACAGTAAACCTGAAGTGAAGCATCGGAATCTATAACTATTGTCACAGGAATGGCTCAAAACATAGACCGTAAGAGGAGTCTATTTTCTTGTACTTAAGTCTGCATTGTGCCTTTTGTATTTAATTCCGATGCAATTCTTGTGTTTCATCGTCAATAAGAAGGTCAGAGGGATACAGTAAACCTGAAGTGAAGCATCAGAATCTATAACTAGTGTCACAGGAATGATTCAAGGCATAGACAGTAAGAAGAGTCAGTTTTCTTGTACTTAAGTCGGCATTGTGCCTTTTGTATTTCATTCCGATGCAATTTCTGTGTTTCATCGTCAATAAGAAGGTCAGAGGGATACAGTAAACCTAAAGTGAAGCATCGGAATCTATAACTAGTGTCACATGAATGGTTCAAACATAGACAGTAAGAAGAGTCAGTTGTCTTGTACTTAAGTCGGCATTGTGCCCTTTGTAATTAATTTCGATGCAATTTCTGTGTTTCATCATCAATAAGAAGGTCTGATGGATACAGTAAACCTGATGCGAAACATCGGAAGCAATAACTAGTGTCACATGAATGGTCCAAAACATAGACAGTAAGAAGAGTAAGTTTTCTTGTATTTAAGTCGTCATTGTGCCTTTTGTATTTAATTCAGATGCAATTACTGTGTTTCATCGTCAATAAGAAGGTCAGAGGGATACAGTAAACCTGAAGTGAAGCATCGGAATCTATAACTAGTGTCACAGGAATGGTTCAAAACATAGACTGTAAGAAGAGTCAGTTTTCTAGTACTTAAGTCGGCATTGTGACTTTTGTATTTAACTCCGATGCAATTTCTATGTTTCATCGTCAATAAGAAGCTCAGAGGAATACAGTAAACCTGAAGTGAAGCAGCAGAATCTACAACTAGTGTCACAGGAATGGTTCAAAACATAGACAGTAAGAAGAGTCAGTTTTCTTGTACTTAAGTCATCATTGTGCCTTTTGTATATAATTCCGATGCAATTTCTGTGTTTCATCGTCAATAAGAAGGTCAGAGGGATACAGTAAACCTGAAGTGAAGCATCGGAATCTATAACTAGTGTCACAGGAATGGTTTAAACATGGACAGTAAGAAGAGTCAGTTTTCTTGTACTTATGTCGGCATTGTGCCTTTTGTATTTAATTCCGATGCAATTTCAGTGTTTCATCGTCAATAAGAAGGTCGGAGGGATACAGTAAACCTGAAGTGAAGCATCGGAATCTATAACTAGTGTCACAGGAATGGTTCAAGGCATAGACAGTAAGAAGAGTAAGTTTTTTTGTACTTTAGTCGGCATTGTGCCTTTTGTATTTAATTCCGATGCAATTTCAGTGTTTCATCGACAATAAGAAGGTCAGAGGGATACAGTGAACCTGAAGTGAAGCATCGGAATCTATAACTAGTGTCACAGGAATGGTTCAAAGCATAGACAATAAGAAGAGTCAGTTTTCTTGTACTTAAGTCGGCATTGTGCCTTTTGTATTTAAATCCGATGCCTTTTCTGTGTTTCATCGTCAATAAGAAGGACAGACGGATGCAGTAAACCTGAAGTGCAGCCTCGGAATCTATAACTAGTGTCACAGGAATGGTTCAATCATAGACAGTAAGAAGAGTCAGTTTTCTTGTACTTAAGTCGGCATTGTGCCTTTTGTATTTAATTCCGATGCAATTTCTGTGTTTTATCGTCAATAAGAAGGTCAGAGGGATACAGTAAACCTGAAGTGAACCATCGGAATCTATAACTAGTGTCACAGGAATGTTTCAAAACATAGACAGTAAGATGAGTCAGTTTTCTAAAAACTAAAGTCGGCGTTGTGCCTTTTGTATTTAATTCCAATGCAATTTCTGTGTTTCATCGTCAATAAGAACGTCAGAGGGATACAGTGAACCTGAAGTGAAGCATCGGAATCTATAACTAGTGTCACAGGAATGTTTCAAAACATAGACAGTAAGATGAGACAGTTTTCTTGTACTTAAGTCGGCATTGTGCTTTTTGTATTTAATTCCGATGCAATTTCAGTGTTTCATCGTCAATAAGAAGGTCGGAGGGATACAGTAAACCTGAAGTGAAGCATCGGAATCTATAACAAGCGTCACAGGAATTATCCAAGGCATAGACAGTAAGAAGAGTCAGTTTTCATGTACTTAAGTCGGCATTGTGCCTTTTGTATTTAATTCCGATGCATTTTCTGTGTTCATCGTCAATAAGAAGGTCAGAGGGATACAGTATACCTGAAGTGAAGCATCGGAATCTATAACTCGTGTCACAGGAATGGCTCAAAACAAAGACAGTAAGAGGAGTCAGTTTTCTTGTACTTAAGTCTGCATTGTGCTTTTTGTATTTAATTCCGATGCATTTTCTGTGTTTCATCATCAATAAGAAGGTCAGAGGGATACAGTAAACCTGATGGTAAGTATCGGAATCTATATCTAGTGTCACAGGAATGGTTCAAAACATGGACAGTAAGAAGAGTTAGTTTTCTTGTACTTAAGTCGGCATTGTGCCTTTTTTATTTAATTCCGAAGCAATTTCTGTGTATCATCGTCAATAAGAAGGTCAGAGGGATACACTAAACCTGGAGTAAAGCATCGGAATCTATAACTAGTGTCACATGAATTGTTCAAAGCATAGTCAGTAAGAAGAGTCATTTTTCTTGTACTTATGTCGGCATTGTGCCTTTTGTATTAAATTCCGATGCAATTTCTGTGTTTCATCGTTAATAAGAAGGTAGGAGGGATACAGAAAACATGAAGTGAAGCATCGGAATCTATAACTAGTGTCACTGGAATGGTTCAAAATATAGACAGTAAGAAGAGTCAGTTTTCTTGTACTTAAGTCGGCATTGTGCCTTTTGTATTTAATTCCGATGCAATTTCAGTGTTTCATCGTCAATAAGAAGGTTGGAGGGATACAGTAAACCTGAAGTGAAGCATCGGAATCTATAACTAGTGTCACAGGAATGGTTCAAGGCATAGACAGTAAGAAGAGTCAGTTTTCTTGTACTTAAGTCGGCATTGTGTCTTTTGTATTTAATTCCGATGCAATTTCCGTGTTTCATCGTCAATAAGAAGGTCAGTGGGATAAACCTGAAGTGAAGCATCAGAATCTATAACTAGTGTCACAGAAATGGGTCAAAACATAGATTGTAAGAAGAGTCAGTTATCTTGTACTTAAGTCGGCATTGTGCCTTTCGTCTTTAATTCCGATGCAATATCAGTGTTTCATCGTCAATAAGAAGGTCAGTGGGATACAGTAAACCTGAAGTGAAGCATCGGAATCTATAACAAGTGTCACAGTAATGGTTCAAAATATAGACAGTGAGAAGAGTCAGTTTTGTTGTACTTAAGTCGGCATTGTGCCTTTTGTATTTAATTCCGATGCAATTTCTGTGTTTCATCGTCAATAAGAAGGTCAGAGGGATACAGTAAACCTGAAGTGAAGCATCGGAATCTATAACTATTGTCACAGGAATGGCTCAAAACATAGACTGTAAGAGGAGTCTATTTTCTTGTACTTAAGTCGGCATTGTGCCTTTTGTATTTCATTCCGATGCAATTTCTGTGTTTCATCGTCAATAAGAAGGTCAGAGGGATACAGTAAACATAAAGTGAAGCATCGGAATCTATAACTAGTGTCACATGAATGGTTCAAACATAGACAGTAAGAAGAGTCAGTTTCCTTGTACATAAGTCGGCATTGTGCCTTTTGCAATAAATTTCGATGCAATTTCTGTGTTTCATCGTCAATAAGAAGGTCTGATGGATACAGTAAACCTGATGCGAAACATCGGAAGCAATAACTAGTGTCACATGAATGGTCCAAAACATAGACAGTAAGAAGAGTCAGTTTTCTTGTATTTAAGTCGTCATTGTGCCTTTTGTATTTAATTCAGATGCAATTACTGTGTTTCATCGTCAATAAGAAGGTCAGAGGGATACAGTAAACCTGAAGTGAAGCATCGGTATCTATAACTAGTGTCACGGGAATGGTTCAAAACATAGACTGTAAGATGAGTCAGTTTTCTAGTACTTAAGTCGGCATTGTGACATTTGTATTTAACTCCGATGCAATTCTCATGTCTCATCGTCAATAAGAAGCTCAGAGGAATACAGGAAACCTGAAGTGAAGCAGCAGAATCTACAACTAGTGTCACAGGAATGGTTCAAAACGTAGGCAGTAAGAAGAGTCAGTTTTCTTGTACTTAAGTCGGCATTGTGCCTTTTGTATTTAAATCCGATGCATTTTCTGTGTTTCATCGTCAATAAGAAGGTCAGAGGGATGCAGTAAACCTGAAGTGATGCATCGGAATCTATAACTAGTGTCACAGGAATGGTTCAATCATAGACAGTAAGAAGAGTCAATTTTCTTGTACTTAAGTCGGCATTGTGCCTTTTGTATTTCATTCCGATGCAATTTCTGTGTTTCATCGTCAATAAGAAGGTCAGAGGGATACAGTAAACCTAAAGTGAAGCATCGGAATCTATAACTAGTGTCACATGAATGGTTCAAACATAGACAGTAAGAAGAGTCAGCTTTCTTGTACATAAGTCGGCATTGTGCCTTTTGTAAATAATTTCGATGCAATTTCTGTGTTTCATCGTCAATAAGAAGGTCTGATGGATACAGTAAACCTGATGCGAAACATCGGTGGCAATAACTAGTGTCACATGAATGGTCCAAAACATAGACAGTAAGAAGAGTACGTTTTCTTGTATTTAAGTCGTCATTGTGCCTTTTGTATTTAATTCAGATGCAATTACTGTGTTTCATCGTCAATAAGAAGGTCAGAGGGATACAGTAAACCTGAAGTGAAGCATCGGAATCTATAACTAGTGTCACAGGAATGGTTCAAAACATAGACAGTAAGAAGAGTCAGTTTTCTTGTACTTAAGTCATCATTGTGCCTTTTGTATATAATTCCGATGCAATTTCTGTGTTTCATCGTCAATAAGAAGGTCAGAGGGATACAGTAAACCTGAAGTGAAGCATCGGAATCTATAACTAGTGTCACAGGAATGGTTTAAACATGGACAGTAAGAAGAGTCAGTTTTCTTGTACTTATGTCGGCATTGTGCCTTTTGTATTTAACTCCGATGCAATTTCAGTGTTTCATCGTCAATAAGAAGGTCGGAGGGATACAGTAAACCTGAAGTGAAGCATCGGAATCTATAACTAGTATCACAGGAATGGTTCAAGGCATAGACAGTAAGAAGAGTAAGTTTTCTTGTACTTTAGTCGGCATTGTGCCTTTCGTATTTAATTCCGATGCAATTTCTGTGTTTCATCGTCAATAAGAAGGTCAGTGGGATACAGTAAACCTGAAGTGAAGCATAGGAATCTATAACTAGTGTCACAGGAATGGCTCAAAACATAGACAGTAAGAGGAGTCAGTTTTCTTGTACTTAAGTCTGCATTGTGCTATTTGTATTTAATTCCGATGCATTTTCTGTGTTTCATCATCAATAAGAAGGTCAGAGGGATACACTAAACCTGGAGTAAAGCATCGGAATCTATAACTAGTGTCACATGAATAGTTCTAAACATAGTCAGTAAGAAGGGTCAGTTTTCTTGTATTTATGTCGGCATTGTGCCGTTTGTATTAAGTTCCGATGCAATTTCTGTGTTTCATCGACAATAAGAAGGTCAGAGGGATACAGTAAACCTGAAGTGAAGCATCGGAATCTATAACTAGTGTCACAGGAATGGCTCAAATCATAGACAGTAAGAGGAGTCATTTTTCTTGTACTTAAGTCTGCATTGTGCCTTTTGTATTTAATTGCGATGCAATTCTTGTGTTTCATCGTCAATAAGAAGGTCAGAGGGATACAGTAAACCAGAAGTGAAGCATCAGAACCTATAACTAGTGTCACAGGAATTTTTCAAAACATAGACAGTAAGAAGTGTCAGTTTTCTTGTACTTAAGTCGGCATTGTGCCTTTTGTATTTAATTCCGATGCAATTTCTGTGTTTCATCGTCAATAATAAGGTCAGAGGGATGCAGTAAACCTGAAGTGAAGCATTGGAATCAATAATTAATGTCACAGGAATGGTTCAAACATAGACAGTAAGAAGAGTCAGTTTTCTTGTACTTAAGTTGGCATTGTGCCTTTTGTATTTGATTCCGATGCAATTTCTGTGTTTCATCGTCAATAAGAAGGTCAGAGGGATACAGTAAACCTGAAGTGAAGCGTCGGAATCTATAACTAGTGTCACAGGAATGGTTCATAACATTGACAGTAAGAAGAGTCAGTTTTCTTGTACTTAAGTCGGCGTTGTGCATTTTGTATTTAATTCAATTGCAATTTCTGTGTTTCATCGTCAATAAGAACGTCAGAGGGATACAGTGTACCTGAAGTGAAGCATCGGAATCTATAACTAGTGTCACAGGAATGGTTCAAATCATAGACAGTAAGAAGAGTCAGTTTTCATGTACTTAAGTCGGCATTGTGCCTTTTGTATTTAATTCCGATGCAATTTCACTGTTTCATCGTCAATAACAAATTCAGAGGGATACAGTGAACCTGAAGTGAAGCATCGGAATCTATAACTAGTGTCACAGGAATGGTTCAAAACATGGACAGTAAGAAGAGTCAGTTTTCTTGTACTTAAGTCGGCATTGTGCCTTTTGTATTTAATTCCGATGCAATTTCTGTGTTTCATCGTCAATAGGTAGGTCAGAGGGATACAGTAAACCTGAAGTGAAGCATCGAGATCTATACCTAGTGTCACAGGAATTGTTAAAGACATAGACAGTAAGAAGAGTCAGTTTTCTTCTACTTAAGTAGGCATTGTGCCTTTTGTATTTACTTTCGATGCAATTTCTGTGTTTTATCGTCAATAAGAAGGTCAGAGGGATACAGTAAACATGAAGTGAAGCATCGGAATCTATAACTAGTGTCACAGGAATGGTTCAAAACATAGACAGTAAGAAGAGTCAGTTTTCTTGTACTTAAGTCGGCGTTGTGCCTTTTGTATTTAATTCCGATGCAATTTCTGTGTTTCATCGTTAATAAGAAGGTCAGAGGGATACAGTAAACCTGAAGTGAAGAATTGGAATCTATAACTAGTGTCACAGGAATGGTTCATAACATAGACAGTAAGAAGAGTCAGTTTTCTTGTACTTAAGTCGGCATTGTGCCTTTTGTATTTAATTCCGATGCAATTTCTGTGTTTCATCGTCAATAAGAAGGTCAGAGGGATACAGTAAACATGAAGTGAAGCACCGGAAACTATAACTAGTGTCACAGGAATGGTTCAAAACATAGACTGTAAGAAGAGTCAGTTTTCCTGTACTTAAGTCGGCGTTGTGTCGTTTGTATTTAACTCCGATGCAATTTCTGTGTTTCATCGTCAATAAGAAGGTCAGAGGGATACAGTAAACCTGAAGTGAAGCATCGGAATCTATAACTAGTGTCACAGGAATGGTTCAAAACATAGACCGTAAGAAGAGTCAGTTTTCTTGTACTTAAGTCGGCATTGTGCTTTTTCTATTTAATTCCGATGCAATTTCTGTGTTTCATCGTCAATAAGAAGGTCAGAGAGATACAGTAAAGCTGAAGTGAAGAATCGGAATCTATAACTAGTGTCACAGGAATGGTTCAAAACTGAGACAGTAAGAAGTGTCAGTTTTCTTGTACTTAAGTCGGCATAGTGCCTTTTGTATTTAATTCCGATGCAATTTCTGTGTTTTATCGTCAATGAGAAGGTCAGAGGGTTACAGTAAACCTGAAGTGAAGCATCGGAATCTATAACTAGTGTCACAGGAATGGTTCAAAACATAGACAGTAAGAACAGACAGTTTTCTTGTACTTAAGTCGGCATTGTGCATTTTGTATTTAATTCCGATGCAATTCAGCGTTTCATCGTCAATAAGAAGGTCAGAGGGACACAGTGAACCTGAAGTGAAGCATCGGAATGTATACCTAGTGCCACAGGAATGGTTCAAAACATAGACAGTAAGAAGAGTCAGTTTTCTTGTACTTAAAACGTCATTGTGCCATTTGTAATTAATTCCGATGCAATATCTGTGTTTCATCGTCAATAAGAAGGTCAGAGGGATACAGTAAACCTGAAGTGAAGCATCGGAAACTATAACTAGTGTCACAGGAATGGTTCAAAACATAGACTGTAAGAAGAGTCAGTTTTCCTGTACTTATGTCGGCGTTGTGTCTTTTGTATTTAACTTCGATGCAATATCTGTGTTTCATCGTTAATAAGAAGGTCAGAGGGATACAGTAAACCTGAAGTGAAGCATCGGAATCTATAACTAGTGTCACAGGAATGGTTCAAAACATAGACCGTAAGAAGAGTCAGTTTTCTTGTTCTTAAGTCGGCATTGTGCCTTTTCTATTTAATTCCGTGGCAATTTCTGTGTTTCATCGTCAATAAGAAGGTCAGAGACATACAGTAAAGCTGAAGTGAAGAATCGGAATCTATAACTAGTGTCACAGGAATGGTTCAAAACATAGACAGTAAGAAGTGTCAGTTTTCTTGTACTTAAGTCGGCATTGTGCCTTTTGTATTTAATTCCGATGCAATTTCTGTGTTCCATCGTTAATAAAAAGGTCAGAGGGATACAGTAAACCTGAAGTGAAGCATCGGAATCTATAACTAGTGTCACACGAATGGTTCAAAGCATACACCGCAAGAAGAGTCAGTTTTCTTGTACTTAAGTCGGCGTTGTGCCTTTTGTATTTAATTCCGTTGCAATTTCTGTGTTTCATCGTAAATAAGAAGGTCAGAGGGATACAGTAAAAATGAAGTGAAGCATCGGAATCTATAACTAGTGTCACAGGAATGGTTCAAACCATAGACAGTAAGAAGAGTCAGTTTTCTTGTACTTAAGTCGGCATTGTGCCTTTTGTATTTAACTCCGATGCAATTTCTGTGTTTCATCGTCAATAAGAAGGTCAGAGGGATAAAGTAAACCTGAAGTGAAGCATCGGAATCTATAACTAGTGTCACAGGAATGGTTCAAAACATAGACAGTAAGAAGAGTCAGTTTTCTTGTACTTAAGTCGGCATTGTGCATTTTGTATTTAATTCCGATGCAATTTCAGAGTTTCATCGTCAATAAGAAGGTCAGAGGGATACAGTGAACCTGAAGTGAAGCATCCGAATCTATAACTAGTGTCACAGGAATGGTTCAAACATCGACAGTAAGAAGAGTCAGGTTTCTTGTACTTAAGTCGGCATTGTGCCTTTTGTATTTAATTCCGATGCAATTTCTGTGTTTCATCATCAATAAGAAGGTCAGAGGGGTACAGTAAACCTAAAGTGAAGCATCGGAATGTATACCTAGTGTCACAGGAATGGTTCAAAACATAGACAGTAAGAAGAGTCAGTTTTCTTGTACTTAAGTCGTCATTGTGCCATTTGTAATTAATTCCGATGCAATTTCTGTGTTTCATCGTCAATAAGAAGGTCAGAGGGATACAGTAAACCTGAAGTGAAGCATCGGAAACTATAACTAGTGTCACAGGAATGGTTCAAAACATAGACAGTAAGAAGAGTCAGTTTTCTTGTACTTTAGTCGGCATTGTGCCTTCTGTATTTAATTCCGATGCAATTTCAGTGTTTCATCATCAATAAGAAGGTCAGAGGGATACAGTGAACCTGAAGTGAAGCATCGGAATCTATAACTAGTGTCACAGGAATGGTTCAAACATCGACAGTAAGAAGAGTCAGGTTTCTTGTACTTTAGTAGGCATTGTGCCTTTTGTATTTAATTCCGATGCAATTTCTGTGTTTCATCATGAATGAGAAGGTCAGAGGGATACAGTAAACCTGAAGTGAAGCATCGGAATGTATACCTAGCGTCACAGGAATGGTTCAAATCATAGACTGTAAGAAGAGTCAGTTTTCTTGTACTTAAGTCGTCATTGTGCAATTTGTAATTAATTCCAATGCAATATCTGTGTTTCATTGTCAATAAGAAGGTCAGAGGGATACAGTAAACCTGAAGTGAAGCATCGGAAACTATAACTAGTGTCACAGGAATGGTTCAAAACATAGACTGTAAGAAGAGTCAGTTTTCCTGTACTTAAGTCGGCGTTGTGTATTTTGTATTTAACTCCAATGCAATTTCTGTGTTTCATCGTCAATAAGAAGGTCAGAGGGATACAGTAAACCTGAAGTGAAGCTTCGGAATCTATAACTAGTGTCACAGGAATGGTTCAAACATATACCGTAAGAAGAGTCAGTTTTCTTGTACTTAAGTCTGCATTGTGCCTTTTCTATTTAATTCCGATGCAATTTCTGTGTTTCATCGTCAATAAGAAGGTCAGAGAGATACAGTAAAGCTGAAGTGAAGAATCGCAATCTATATCTAGTGTCACAGGAATGGTGCAAATCTTAGACAGTAACAAGGGTCAGTTTTCTTGTACATAAGTCGGCGTTGTGCCTTTTGTATTTAGTTCCGTTGCAATTTCTGTGTTTCATCGTCAATAAGAAGGTCAGAGGGATACAGTAAAAATGAAGTGAAGCATCGGAATCTATAACTAGTGTCACAGGAATGGTTCAAACCATGGACAGTAAGAAGAGTCAGTTTTCTTGTACTTAAGTCGATATTGTGCCTTTTGTATTTAATTCCGATGCAATTTCTGTGATTCATCGTCAATAAGAAGGTCAGAGGGATACAGTAAACCTGAAGGGAAGCATCGGAATCTATAACTAGTGTCACACGAAGGGTTCAAAGCATAGACAGTAAGAAGAATCAGTTTTCTTGCACTTAAGTCGGCATTGTGCCTTTTGTATTTAATACCGTTGCAATTTCTGTGTTTCATCGTCAATAAGAAGGTCAGAGGGATACAGTAAAAATGAAGTGAAGCATCGGAATCTATAACTAGTGTCACAGGAATGGCTCAAAACATAGACAGTAAGAAGAGTCAGTTTTCTTGTACTTAAGTTGGCATTGTGCCTTTTGTATTTAACTCCGATGCAATTTCTGTGTTTCATCGTCAATAAGTAGGTCAAAGGGATACAGTAAACCTGAAGTGAAGCATCGGAATCTATAACTAGTGTCACAGGAATGGTTCAAAACATAGACACTAAGAAGAGTCAGTTTTCTTGTACTTAAGTTGGCATTGTGCCTTTTGTATTTAATTCCGATGCCTTTTCTGAGTTTCCTCGTCAATAAGAAGGTCAGAGGGATGCAGTAAACCTGCAGTGAAGCATCGGAATCTATGACTAGTGTCACAGGAATGGTTCAATCATAGACAGTAAGAAGAGTCAGTTTTCTCGTACTTAAGTCGGCATTGTGCCTTTTCTTTTTAGTTCCGATGCAATTTCTGTGTTTCATCGTCAATAAGAAGGTAAGAGGGATACAGTAAACCTGAAGTGAAGCATCAGAATCTATAAGTAGTGTCACGTGAATGGTTCAAACATAGACAGTAAGAAGAGTCAGTTTTCTTGTACATAAGACGGCATTGTGCCTTTTGTATTAAATTCCGATGCAATTTCTGTGTTTCATCGTCAATATGAAGGTCTGATGGATACAGTAAACCTGAAGTGATGCATCGGAAGCAATAACTAGTGCCACATGAATGGTTCAAAACATAGACCGTAAGAAGAGTCAGTTTTCTTGTACTTAAGTCGTCATTGTGCCATTTGTAATTAATTCCGATGCAATATCTGTGTTTCATCGTCAATAAGAAGGTCAGAGGGATACAGTAAACCAGAAGTGAAGCATCGGAAACTATAACTAGTGTCACAGGAATGGGACAAAACATAGACTGTAGGAAGAGTCAGTTTTCCTGTACTTAAGTCGGAGTTGTGTCTTTTGTATTTAACTCCGATGCAATTTCTGTGTTTCATCGTCAATAAGAACGTCAGAGGGATACAGTAAACCTGAAGTGAAGCTTCGGAATCTATAACTAGTGTCACAGGAATGGTTCAAAACATAGACCGTATGAAGAGTCAGTTTTCTTGTACTTAAGTCGGCATTGTGCCTTTTCTATTTAATTCCGATGCAATTTCTGTGTTTCATCGTCAATAAGAAGGTCAGAGGGATACAGTAAAGCTGAAGTGAAGAATCGGAATCTATAACTAGTGTCACAGGAATGGTTCAAAACGTAGACAGTAAGAAGGGTCAGTTTTCTTGTACTTAAGTCGGCATTGTGCCATTTGTATTTAATTGCGATGCTATTTCTGTGTTTCATCGTCAATAAGAAGGTCAGAGGGATACAGTAAACCTGAAGTGAAGCATCGGAATCTATAACTAGTGTCACACGAATGGTTCAAAGCATAGACAGTAAGAAGAGTCAGTTTTCTTGTACTTAAGTCGGCATTGTGCCTTTTGTATTTAATACCGTTGCAATTTCTGTGTTTCATCGTCAATAAGAAGGTCAGAGGGATACAGTAAAAATGAAGTGAAGCATCGGAATCTATAACTAGTGTCACAGGAATGGCTCAAAACATAGACGGTAAGAAGAGTCAGTTTTGTTGTACTTAAGTTGGCATTGTGCCTTTTGTATTTAACTCCGATGCAATTTCTGTGTTTCATCGTCAATAAGAAGGTCTGAGAGATACAGTAAACCTGAAGTGAAGCATCGGAATCTATAACTAGTGTCACAGGATTGGTTCAAAACATAGACACTAAGAAGAGTCAGTTTTCTTGTACTTAAGTTGGCATTGTGCCTTTTGTATTTAATTCCGATGCCTATTCTGTGTTTCATCGTCAATAAGAAGGTCAGAGGGATGCAGTATACCTGAAGTGAAGCATCGGAATCTATAACTAGTGTCACAGGAATGGTTCAATCATAGACAGTAAGAAGAGTCAGTTTTCTCGTACTTAAGTCGGCATTGTGCCTTTTGTTTTTAATTCCGATGCAATTACTGTGTTTCATCGTCAATAAGAAGGTAAGAGGGATACACTAAACCTGAAGTGAAGCATCGGAATCTATAACTAGTGTCACATGAATGGTTCAAACATAGACAGTAAGAAGAGTCAGTTTTCTTGTACATAAGTCGGCATTGTGCCTTTTGTATTAAATTCCGATGCAATTTCTGTGTTTCATCGTCAATAAGAAGGTCTGATGGATACAGTAAACCTGAAGTGATGCATCGGAAGCAATAACTAGTGCCACATAAATGGTCCAAAACATAGACAGGAAGAAGAAACAGTTTTCTTGTACTTAAGTCGACATTGCGCCTTTTGTATTTAATTCAGATGCATTTACTGTGTTTCATCGTCAATAAGAAGGTCAGAGGGATACAGTAAACCTGAAGTGAAGCATCGGAATGTATACCTAGTGTCACAGGAATGGTTCAAAACATAGACAGTAAGAAGAGTCAGTTTTCTTGTACTTAAGTCGTCATTGTGCCATTTGTAATTAATTCCGATGCAATATCTGTGTTTCATCGTCAATAAGAAGGTCAGAGGGATACAGTAAACCTGAAGTGAAGCATCGGAAACTATAACTAGTGTCACAGGAATGGTTCAAAACATAGACTGTAAGAAGAGTCAGTTTTCCTGTACTTAAGTCGGCGTTGTGTCTTTTTTATTTAACCCCGATGCAATTTCTGTGTTTCATCGTCAATAAGAAGGTCAGAAGGATACAGTATACCTGAAGTGAAGCATCGGAATCTATAACTAGTGTTACAGGAATGGTTCAAGACATAGACCATAAGAAGAGTCAATTTTCTTGTACTTAAGTCGGCATTGTGCCTTTCTATTTAATTCCGATGCAATTTCTGTGTTTCATCGTCAATAAGAAGGTCAGAGAGATACAGTAAAGCTGAAGTGAAGAATCGGAATCTATAACTAGTGTCACAGGTATGGTTCAAAACTTAGACTGTAAGAAGGGTCAGTTTCTTGTACCTAAGTCGGCATTGTGCCTTTTGTAATTAATTCCGACGCAATTTCTGTGTTTCATCGTCAATAAGAAGGTCAGAGGGATGTAGTAAACCTGAAGGGAAGCATCGGAATCTATAACTAGTTTCACCGGATTGGTTCAAAACATAGACCGTAAGAAGAGTCAGTTTTCTTGTACTTAAGTCGGCATTGTGCCTTTTCTATTTAATTCCGATGCAATTTCTGTGTTTCATCAACTATAAGAAGGTCAGAGGGATACAGTGAACCTGAGGTGAAGCATCGGAATCTATAACTAGTGTCACAGGAATGGCTCAAATCATAGACAGTAAGAAGAGTCAGTTCACTTGTACTTAAGTCGGCATTGTGCCTTTTGTATTTAATTCCGATGCAATTTCAGCGTTTCATCGTCAATAAGTAGGTCAGAGGGATACAGTGAACCTGAAGTGAAGCATCGGAATATATAACTAGTGTCACAGGAATGGTTCAAACATCGACAGTAAGAAGAGTAAGGTTTCTTGTACTTAAGTCGGCATTGTGCCTTTTATATTTAATTCCGATGCAATTTCTGTGTTTCATCACCAATAAGAAGGTCAGAGGGATACAGTAAACCTGAAGTGAAGCATCGGAATGTATACCTAGTGTCACAGGAATGGTTCAAAACATAGACAGTAAGAAGAGTCAGTTTTCTTGTACTTAAGTCGTCATTGTGCCATTTGTAATTAATTCCGATGCAATATCTGTGTTTCATCGTCAATAAGAAGGTCAGAGGGATACAGTAAACCTGAAGTGAAGCATCGGAAACTGTAACTAGTGTCACAGGAATGGTTCCAAACATAGGCAGTTAGAAGAGTCAGTTTTCTTGTACTTAAGTCGGCATTGTGCCTCCTGTATTTAATTCTGATGCAATTTCAGTGTTTTATCGTCAATAAGAAGGTCAGAGGAATATAGTGAACCTGAAGTGAAGCATCGGAATCTATAACTAGTGTCACAGGAATGGTTCAAACATCGACAGTAAGAAGAGTCATGTTTCTTGTACTTAAGTCGGCATTGTGCCTTTTGTATTTAATTCCGATGCAATTTCTGTGTTTCATCATCAATAAGAAGGTCAGAGGGATACAGTAAACCCGAAGTGAAGCATCGGAATGTATACCTAGTGTCACAGGAATGGTTCAAAACATGGACAGTAAGAGGAGTTAGTTTTCTTGTACTTAAGTCGTCGTTGTGCCATTTGTAATTAATTCCGATGCAATATCTGTGTTTCATCGTCAATGAGAACGTCAGAGGGATACAGTAAACCTGAAGTGAAGCTTCGGAATCTATAACTAGTGTCACAGGAATGGTTCCAAACATAGACACTAAGAAGAGTCAGTTTTCTTGTACTTAAGTTGGCATTGTGCCTTTTGTATTTAATTCCGATGCCTTTTCTGTGTTTCCTCGTCAATAAGAAGGTCAGAGGGATGCAGTAAACCTGCAGTGAAGCATCGGAATCTATAACTAGTGTCACAGGAATGGTTCAATCATAGACAGTAAGAAGAGTCAGTTTTCTCGTACTTAAGTCGGCATTGTGCCTTTTCTTTTTAGTTCCGATGCACTTTCTGTGTTTCATCGTCAATAAGAAGGTAAGAGGGATACAGTAAACCTGAAGTGAAGCATCAGAATCTATAAGTAGTGTCACGTGAATGGTTCAAACATAGACAGTAAGAAGAGTCAGTTTTCTTGTACATAAGACGGCATTGTGCCTTTTGTATTAAATTCCGATGCAATTTCTGTATTTCATCGTCAATAAGAAGGTCTGATGGATACAGTAAACCTGAAGTGATGCATCGGAAGCAATAACTAGTGCCACATGAATGGTTCAAAACATAGACCGTAAGAAGAGTCAGTTTTCTTGTACTTAAGTCGTCATTGTGCCATTTGTAATTAATTCCGATGCAATATCTGTGTTTCATCGTCAATAAGAAGGTCAGAGATATACAGTAAACCAGAAGTGAAGCATCGGAAACTATAACTAGTGTCACAGGAATGGGACAAAACATAGACTGTAAGAAGAGTCAGTTTTCCTGTACTTAAGTCGGAGTTGTGTCTTTTGTATTTAACTCCGATGCAATTTCTGTGTTTCATCGTCAATAAGAACGTCAGAGGGATACAGTAAACCTGAAGTGAAGCTTCGGAATCTATAACTAGTGTCACAGGAATGGTTCAAAACATAGACCGTATGAAGAGTCAGTTTTCTTGTACTTAAGTCGGCATTGTGCCTTTTCTATTTAATTCCGATGCAATTTCTGTGTTTTATCGTCAATAAGAAGGTCAGAGGGATACAGTAAAGCTGAAGTGAAGAATCGGAATCTATAACTAGTGTCACAGGAATGGTTCAATCATAGACAGTAAGATGAGTCAGTTTTCTTGTACATAAGTCGGCATTGTGCCTTTTGTATTAAATTCCGATGCAATTTCTGTGTTTCATCGTCAATAAGAAGGTCTGATGGATACAGTAAACCTGAAGTGATGCATCGGAATGTATACCTAGTGTCACAGGAATGGTTCAAAACATAGACAGTAAGAAGAGTCAGTTTTCTTGTACTTAAGTCGTCATTGTGCCATTTGTAATTAATTCCGATGCAATATCTGTGTTTCATCGTCAATAAGAAGGTCAGAGGGATACAGTAAACCTGAAGTGAAGCATCGGAAACTATAACTAGTGTCACAGGAATGGTTCAAAACATAGACTGTAAGAAGAGTCAGTTTTCCTGTACTTAAGTCGGCGTTGTGTCTTTTTTATTTAACTCCGATGCAATTTCTGTGTTTCATCGTCAATAAGAAGGTCAGAAGGATACAGTATACCTGAAGTGAAGCATCGGAATCTATAACTAGTGTCACAGGAATGGTTCAAGACATAGACCATAAGAAGAGTCAATTTTTCTTGTACTTAAGTCGGCATTGTGCCTTTCTATTTAATTCCGATGTAATTTCTGTGTTTCATCGTCAATAAGAAGGTCAGAGAGATACAGTAAAGCTGAAGTGAAGAATCGGAATCTATAACTAGTGTCACAGGTATGGTTCAAAACTTAGACTGTAAGAAGGGTCAGTTTCTTGTACCTAAGTCGGCATTGTGCCTTTTGTATTTAATTCCGACGCAATGTCTGTGTTTCATCGTCAATAAGAAGGTCAGAGGGATGTAGTAAACCTGAAGGGAAGCATCGGAATCTATAACTAGTTTCACCGGATTGGTTCAAAACATAGACCGTAAGAAGAGTCAGTTTTCTTGTACTTAAGTCGGCATTGTGCCTTTTCTATTTAATTCCGATGCAATTTCTGTGTTTCATCAACTATAAGAAGGTCAGAGGGATTCAGTAAACCTGAAGCGAAGCATCGGAAACTATAACTAGTGTCACATGAATGGTTCAAACATAGACAGTAAAAAGAGGCAGTTTCCTTGTACTCAAGTCGGCAGTGTGCCTTTTGTATTTAATTCCGATGCAATTTCTGTGTTTCATCGTCAATAAGGAGGTCAGAGGGATACAGGAAACCTGAAGTGAAGCATCGGAAACTGTAACTAGTGTCACAGGAATGGTTCCAAACATAGACTGTAAGAAGGGTCAGTTTCTTGTACCTAAGTCGGCATTGTGCCTTTTGTATTTAATTCCGATGCAATTTCAGTGTTTCATCGTCAATAAGTAGGTCAGAGGGATACAGTGAACCTGAAGTGAAGCATCGGAATATATAACTAGTGTCACAGGAATGGTTCAAACATCGACAGTAAGAAGAGTAAGGTTTCTTGTACTTAAGTCGGCATTGTGCTTTTTATATTTAATTCCGATGCAATTTCTGTGTTTCATCATCAATAAGAAGGTCAGAGGGATACAGTAAACCTGAAGTGAAGCATCGGAATGTATACCTAGTGTCACAGGAATGGTTCAAAACATAGACAGTAAGAAGAGTCAGTTTTCTTGTACTTAAGTCGGCATTGTGCCTTTTGTATTTAATTCCGATGCAATTTCTGTGTTTCATCATCAATAAGAAGGTCAGAGGGATACAGTAAACCCGAAGTGAAGCATCGGAATGTATACCTAGTGTCACAGGAATGGTTCAAAACATGGACAGTAAGAGGAGTTAGTTTTCTTGTACTTAAGTCGTCGTTGTGCCATTTGTAATTAATTCCGATGCAATATCTGTGTTTCATCGTCAATAAGAAGGTGAGAGGGATACAGTAAACCTGAAGTGAAGCATCGGAAACTATTACTAGTGTCACAGGAATGGTTCGAAACATAGACTGTAAGAAGAGTCAGTTTTCCTGTACTTAAGTCGGCGTTGTGTCTTTTGTATTTAACTCCGATGCAATTTCTGTGTTTCATCGTCAATAAGAAGGTCAGAGGGATACAGTAAACCTGAAGTGAAGCATCGGAAACTATAACTAGTGTCACAGGAATGGTTCAAAACATAGACCGTAAGAAGAGTCAGTTTTCTTGTACTTAAGTCGGCATTGTGCTTTTCTATTTAATTCCGATGCAATTTCTGTGTTTCATCGTCAATAAGAAGGTCAGAGAGATACAGTAAAGCTGAAGTGAAGAATCGGAATCTGTAACTAGTGTCACAGGAATGGTTCAAAACTTAGACAGTAAGAAGGGTCAGTTCTCTTGTACTTAAGTCGGCATTGTGCCATTTGTATTTAATTCCGATGCAATTTCTATGTTTCATCGTCAATAAGAAGGTCAGAGGGATACAGTAAACCTGAAGTGAAGCATCGGAATCTATAACTAGTGTCACACAAATGGTTCAAAGCATAGACAGTAAGAAGAGTCAGTTTTCTTGTGCTTAAGTCGGCATTGTGCCTTTTGTATTTAATACCGTTGCAATTTCTGTGTTTCATCGTCAATAAGAAGGTCAGAGGGATACAGTAAAATTCAAGTGAAGCATCGGAATCTATAACTAGTGTCACAGGAATGGCTCAAAACATAGACAGTAAGAAGAGTCAGTTTTCTTGTACTTAAGTCGGCATTGTGCCTTTTGTATTTAACTCCGATGCAATTTCTGTGTTTCATCGTCAATAAGAAGGTCAGAGGGATACAGTAAACCTGAAGTGAAGCATCGGAATCTATAACTAGTGTCACAGGTATGGTCAACACATAGACACTAAGAAGAGTTAGTTTTCTTGTACTTATGTTGGCATTGTGCCTTTTGTATTTAATTCCGATGCCTTTTCGTTGTTTCATCGTCAATAAGAAGGTCAGAGGGATGCAGTACACCTGAAGTGAAGTATCGGAATCTATAACTAGTGTCACAGGAATGGTTCAATCATAGACAGTAAGAAGAGTCAGTTTTCTTGTACTTAAGTCGGCATTGTGCCTTTTGTTTTTGATTCCGATGCAATTTCTGTGTTTCATCGTCAATCAGAAGGTCTGATGGATACAGTAAACCTGAAGTGATGCATCGGAATCAATAACTAGTGCCACATGAATGGTCCAAAACTTAGACAGGAACAAGAGTCAGTTTTCTTGTACTTAAGTCGTCATTGTGCCTTTTGTATTTAATTCAGATGTAATTACTGTGTTTCATCGTCAATAAGAAGGTCAGAGGGATACAGTAAACCTGAAGTGAAGCATCGGAATGTATACCTAGTGTCACAGGAATGGTTCAAATAATAGACAGTAAGAAGAGTAAGTTTTCTTGTACTGAAGTCGTCATTGTGCCATTTGTAACTAATTCCGATGCAATATCTGTGTTTCATCGTCAATAAGTAGGTCAGAGGGATACAGTAAACGTGAAGTGAAGCATCGGAAACTATAACTAGTGTCTCAGGAATGGTTCAAAATATAAACTGTAAGAAGAGTCAGTTTTCCTGTACTTAAGTCGGCGTTGTGTCTTTTGTATTTAATTCCAATGCAGTTTCTGTGTTTCATGGTCAATAAGAAGGTCAGAGGGAAACAGTAAACCTGAAGTGAAGCATCGGAATCTATAACTAGTGTCACCGGATTGGTTCAAAACATAGACCGTAAGAAGAGTCAGTTTTCTTGTACTTAAGTCGGCATTGTGCCTTTTCTATCTAATTCCGATGCAATTTCTGTGTTTCATCAACAATAAGAAGGTCAGAGGGATACAATAAACCTGAAGTGAAGCATTGGAGTCTATAACTAGTGTCACATGAGTGGTTCAAACACAGACAGTAAAAAGAGGCAGTTTCCTTGTACTTAAGTCGGCATTGTGCCTTTTGTATTTAATTCCGATGCAATTTCAGTGTTTCATCGTCAATAAGAAGGTCAGAGGGATACAGTGAACCTGAAGTGAAGCATCGGAATCTATAACTAGTGTAACAGGAATGGTTCAAACATCGACAGTAAGAAGAGCCAGGTTTCTTGTACTTAAGTCGGCATTGTGCCTTTTGTATTTAATTCCGATGCAATTTCTGTGTTTCATCATCAATAAGAAGGTCAGAGGGATACAGTAAACCTAAAGTGAAGCATCGGAATGTATTCCCAGTGTCACAGGAATGGTTCAAAACATAGACAGTAAGAAGAGTTAGTTTTCTTGTACTTAAGTCGTCGTTGTGCCATTTGTAATTAATTCCGATGCAATATCTGTGTTTCATCGTTAATAAGAAGGTCAGAGGGATACAGTAAACCTGAAGTGAAGCATCGGAAGCTATAACTAGTGTCACAGGAATGGTTCGAAACATAGACTGTAAGAAGAGTCAGTTTTCCTGTACTTAAGTCGGCGTTGTGTCTTTTGTATTTAACTCCGATGCAATTTCTGTGTTTCATCGTCAATAAGAAGGTCAGAGGGATACAGTAAACCTGAAGTGAAGCATCGGAATCCATAACTAGTGTCACAGGAATGGTTCAAAACATAGACCGTAAGAAGAGTCAGTTTTCTTGTACTTAAGTCGGCATTGTGCCTTTTGTATTTAATACCGTTGCAATTTCTGTGTTTCATCGTCAATAAGAAGGTCAGAGGAATACAGTAAAAATGAAGTGAAGCATCGGAATCCATAACTAGTGTCACAGGAGTGGCTCAAAACATAGACAGTAAGAAGAGTCAGTTTTCTTGTACTTAAGTCGGCATTGTGCCTTTTGTATTTAACTCCGATGCAATTTCTGTGTTTCATCGTCAATAACAAGGTCAGAGGGATACAGTAAACCTGAAGTGATGCATCGGAAGCAATAACTAGTGCCACATGAATGGTCCAAAACATAGACAGGAAGAAGAGTCAGTTTTCTTGTACTTAAGTCGTCATTGTGCCTTTTGTATTTAATTCAGATGCAATTACTGTGTTTCATCGTCAATAAGAAGGTCAGAGGGATACAGTAAACCTGAAGTGAAGCATCGGAAACTATAACTAGTGTCACAGGAATGGTTCAAAACATAGACTGTAAGAAGAGTCAGTTTTCCTGTACTTAAGTCGGCGTTGTGTCTTTTGTATTTAACTCCGATGCAATTTCTGTTTTTCATCGTCAATAAGAAGGTCAGAGGGATACAGTAAACCTGAAGTGAAGCATCGGAATCTATAACTAGTGTCACAGGAATGGTTCAAAACATAGACCGTAAGAAGAGTCAGTTTTCTAGTACTTAAGTCGGCATTGTGCCTTTTCTATTTAATTACGATGCAATTTCTGTGTTTGATCGTCAATATGAAGGTCAGAGAGATACAGTAAAGCTGAAGTGAAGAATCGGAATCTATAACTAGTGTCACAGGAATGGTTCAAATCTTAGACAGTAAGAAGGGTCAGTTTCTTGTACTTAAGTCATCATTGTGCCTTTTGTATTTAATTCCGATGCAATTTCTGTGTTTCATCGTCAATAAGAAGGTCAGAGGGATGTAGTAAACCTAAAGTGAAGCATCGGAATCTATAACTAGTGTCACAGGAATGGTTCAAAACATGGACAGTAAGAAGAGTCAGTTTTCTTGTACTTAAGTCGGCGTTGTGCCTTTTGTATTTAATTCCGATGCAATTTCTGTGTTTCATCGTCAATAAGAAGGTCAGAGGGATACAGTAAACCTGAAGTGAAGCATCGGAATCTATAACTAGTGTCACAGGAATGGTTCAAAACATAGACACTAAGAAGCGTCAGTTTTCTTGTACTTAAGTTGGCATTGTGCCTTTTGTATTTAATTCCGATGCCTTTTCTGTGTTTCATCGTCAATAAGAAGGTCAGAGGGGTGCAGTAAACCTGAAGTGAAGCATCGGAATCTATAACTAGTGTCACAGGAATGGTTAAAATCGTAGACAGTAAGAAGAGTCAGTTTTCTTGTACTTAAGTCGGCATAGTGCCTTTTCTTCTTTCTTCTTCTTTCGATTTCGGCCATCTTTGGACCACGTTCAACAATTCACTTGCCCGGCTTTTTGATCTTTTTTTCTCTCTTCCCAATATTTCCTCATCATTTTCGAGTGGTTCCTCCTCCGCTCTTCCGACCATTTCCTGTTATTATTCTTTAGTTTCGTTTCTTCTGGAAAACACTTAATTTCGTTCACTATTTGTCTAAACTTTTCCCTGTCCCTGATTGACTCACGGGTGACATTAAAAGAGGCCAAATCCTTTTTCACCATCTGTATCCATTTATTGTTGGTTTTTTCGTTCCTGTTACTATGTTCAAACACTTTTCTTGTTAGTCTGTTTCCATCCATCCTCGACAGGTGACCATAAAACGTTAGTCTGCGTTTACGCATTGCCTCACTCACTTTCTCAATAGTTTTGTATATTTCCTTATTACTCTTTAGCTTGTACTCATCTCCAATCTTTCTCGGTCCTAATATTTTCTCAAAATTTTCCTTTCTTTCTTTTCCATGTTTTCTATTTCCCCCTTTTTGTTAAGAGTTAGGCACTCCGATGCATACAGGCATTCTGGTCTAATGACAGTTTTATAATGTCTTAATTTAGCTTGAATCGAAATGTTTTTTTTGTTATATATGTCTTTGGTTTTTTGAAAAGCAAATCCCATTTTCCTTGCTCTCGCCTGGTTTGCACTCTTGTCTAAACCATTCACTTGAATTATTTCACCTAAATACTTAAATTTTTCTACTCTCTTAATATTGCCGTATTTAGTAATAAGATTTTTCTTGTTATTTCTATGATTAGACATATACACGGTTTTTTCAAATGAAATCTGCAGTCCAGCTCTGGCCGAAACTTCTTGTAGTTTCTCCAGGTAGTTCTGAGCTATTTCTTCGTTTTCTGTAATTATTGCCAGATCGTCTGCAAAAGCTAAACAGTCCACTTCTATTTTTTCTTTTTTTGTTCCAATTCTGATGTCATTCTTGGTGCCTTTGAGTTCTTCTTTCCATATTCTCAATATCTTTTCCAGTACGCAGTTGAAGAGGATTGGGGATAAACCATCACCTTGTCTAACACCTGTTTTAATTTCGAACTTCCTTGAAATTTCACCCATAAATTCAACTTTGGCCTTACTGTTTGTTAGCGTCTGTTTGATAATTTGAATTGTTTTCGTATCGACCCCAAATTCTTCCAATACTTTCAGTAATGTTTCTCTATCTACCGAGTCGTATGCTTTTTTGAAATCTACAAATACTATTGCGAATCTCTGGCCTCTTGAGATTCTGTAACGAATTAGTGTTTTCAGGTTAAATATTTGTTCAACACAGGATCTACCTTGTCTAAAACCTGCTTGATATTCACCTAATTTTTTATCCAGAACTGGCTCCACGATTTGAAGTAATTTCCTTGACAAAATTTTGTATCCTACTGGTAGTAGCGAGATCCCTCTATAATTATTAACATTCATCTTATCCCCCTTTTTGTGTAGTGGGTGTATCAGGGCACACTGCCAGTCTTCAGGAATTCTTTCTTCGTCCCAGATCTTCTTAAACATATGTTCCAAAACTTGTGGGAGGTTGGTATCCATTATTTTTAGGATTTCTGGTACTATGGAGTCTTCACCTGGGGCTTTATTGTTTTTTAGACTGTGTATTATGTGTTTTATTTCTTCAGCGTCTGGAGGTTTTGACTCGGTATTAGTATTTCGGTGGTTTTCAAAACTCATTTTATCTTTGGGTGGTTCACAATTTAGTAGATTCTCGAAATATTTTGCTAATATTTCACAATTAGTCTTGTTTGTCAAACCTAGCTTGTTCTCTTCATCTTTAAAACATAAATTTGGGGATTGGTATTTGGTTAGCTGTTTTCTAAAAGTTTTGTAGAAATCTCTAGAATTATTTCTTTTAAAGTCTTCCTCAATCTGTTCTAGGTTATCCTGAAATTGTCTTCTTTTTTTATTACGGAAAAGCTTAGCTGTTTCTCTTCTCTGGATTTTAAAATTGTCACGATCTTGAGGATCTCTTGTGGAGTTCCATTTCTGCCACAATTTCTGTCTCTTCTCCAGGTTCTCATCACATTCATTGTCCCACCATGGACGTCTTCTTACTCTTTTCACGAGACAATTTTCTTTTGCTATTTCAACTATTTCGTTTTTGATCTCCTCCCATCCCGCTTCCTTATTTATTGTGGATATGCCATCGCTATCTTTGTGCAATGCTCTTTGAAACCGTTGTTTAATTTCTTCGTTTTTTAACGTTTCTGTGTTATATTTTGGAATTTTGTAAAAGGTTTTCTTCTCTTTTCGAAATGGGAGTGGTCTGAATTTAATCGTAGTCAAATAGTGGTCTGAATCAACATCAAGGCTTTTCAGCACTTTAGTGTTTTGAATTTCTTCTTGACAATGAAGTGAGATAGCCACATGGTCAATTTGGAATTCTCCGAGAAGTGGATTTGGTGATCTCCATGTTTTAGTTTTTCGGCTCAGCTTTTTGAAATGTGTTGTCATTATTTTCAAGTTGAAATGCCTACATACCTCTATAAGCCTTTCTCCATTTTTTGAAGTTCTTTTGTGACCTGGGAAGAGGCCTACTGTTCCATGGTATTTTTTCTCCCTTCCTATTTGTGCGTTAAAATTGCCTACTAACATTTTTATGTTCTTCTTTGAGCATCTATCCAGTTCCATTTCAAGTATCTCCCAAAATTCTTCAACTTTCTCCGGGTTATTTTTGTTGTCCTGGTTTATGGGTGCATGGCAGTTGATTATAGAGTATCCTTTGTTTTTACATTTAATCTCAAGAATGGATAGTCTCTCAGAACTCGAGTAGAAGTTAGTAACTGAATCTAAAATTGAGTGATGTACCAGAAATGCTGTTCCCAGGTATGGCATTTGTTTCATTAAGATTTTACCTGGTTTTCCTTTAAATAAACGATAGTTTTCAAAATCTAAAGCAGTTTCATCTAAAAACCTTGTTTCTTGTAATGCACATATTAAAATTTCTTTCTGGTTCAGCTTTTCAATCTATAATTTCAATTTTCCTACTTTAATTAGAGAGTTTACATTTAGGGTTGCAAACATAGTTGCTTTCTTAAATTTCAGTGTTGAGGGCTGCATACATGTTGGTTGGGGTCCTCCAAAATCCTTTGACCCCTCTGCATTGTTTCTACGAACAACGGAGGATATGCCATTCGGTCTACCTCTTGGAGTAGTGTCTATCTTTGACGACGTTCCCATCATGCTTTGCAGTAATTGTTGGATAATAAATTGGGGGATCGGGTTGCCCCGAATCCGAAATTAAAACCAAGGTAGTAAGCCCTGGAGTTAGCTCTTCCGCTCTCTCTGCCGTTGGGAAATTGTTCCTCTTCCGCCATTGAGACCGTTGGCTGGGTTTCACCTAATAACCCTAGGCAGAGGCCCTATGACAGGGTGCTACCATCTGGAGCCAGACGGACCCTGGTTTTTTTACGAGGTTGTTACTCCTCCCCCTCCACACTTCCCCATCCTCTTGTTTTTAGATGGGCAGGGGCTTGGGACTGGCTTGCCTTTTATTTTTAATTCCGATGCAATTTCTGTGTCTCATCGTCAATAAGAAGGTCAGAGGGATACAGTAAACCTGAAGTGAAGCATCGGAATCTATATCTGGTGTCACATGAATGGTTCAAATATAGACAGTAAGAAGAGTCAGTTTTCTTGTACATAAGTCAGCATTGTGCCCTTTGTATTAAATTCCGATGCAATTTCTGTGTTTCATCGTCAATAAGAAGGTCTGATGGATACAGTAAATCTGAAGTGAAGCATCGTAAGGAATAACTAGTGCCACAAGAATGGTCCAAAACATAGACAGGACGAAGAGTCAGTTTTCTTGTACTTAAGTCGTCATTGTGCCTTCTGTATTTAATTCAGATGCAATTACTGTGTTTCATCGTCAATAAGAAGGTCAGAGGGATACAGTAAACCTGAAAAGAAGCATCGGAATCTATAACTAGTGTCACAGGAATGGTTCAAACATAGACAGTAAAAGGAGGCAGTTTCCTTGTACTTAAGTCGGCAGTGTGCCTTTTGTATTTAATTCCGATGCAATTTCTGTGTTTCATCGTCAATAAGGGGGTCAGAGGGATACAGTAAACCTGAAGTGAAGCATCGGAAACTATAACTTGTGTCACAGGAATCGTTCAAAACATAGACAGTAAGAAGAGTCAGTTTTCTTGTACTAAAGTCGGCGTTGTGCCTTTTGTATTTAATTCCAATGCAATTTCTGTGTTTCATCGTCAATAAGAACGTCAGAGGGATACAGTGAACCTGAAGTGAAGCATCGGAATCTATAACTAGTGTCACAGGAATGGTTCAAATCATAGACAGTAAGAAGAGTCAGTTCACTTGTACTTAGGTCGGCATTGTGCCTTTTGTATTTAATTCCGATGCAATTTCAGTGTTTCATCGTCAATAAGAAGGTCAGAGGGTTACAGTGAATCTGAAGTGAAGCATCGGAATCTATAACTAGTGTCACAGGAATGGTTCAAATCATACACAGTAAGAAGAGTCAGTTTTCTTGTACTTAAGTCGGCATTGTGCCTTTTGTATTTGATTCCGATGCAATATCTGTGTTTCATCGTCAATAAGAAGGTCCGAGCGATACAGTAAACCTGAAGTGAAGCATCGGAATCTATAACTAGTGTCACAGGAATGGTTCAAAAATAGAGAGTAAGAAGAGTCAGTTTTCTTGTACTTAAGTCGGCATTGTGCCTTTTGTATTTAATTCCGATGCAATCTCTGTGTTTCATCGTCAATAAGAAGATCAGAGGGATACAGTAAACCTGAAGTGAAGCATCGGAATCTATAACTAGTGTCACAGGAATGGTTCAAAAATAGAGAGTAAGAAGAGTCAGTTTTCTTGTACTTAAGTCGGCATTGTGCAATTTGTATTTAATTCCGATGCAATTTCTGTGTTCAACGTAAATAAGAAGGTCAGAGGGATACAGTAAACCTGAAGTGAAGCATCGGAATCTATAACTAGTGTCACAGGAATGAGTCAAAACATAGACATTAAGCGGAGACAGTTTTCTTGTACTTAAGTCTGCATTGTGCTTTTTGTATTTAATTCCGATGCATTTTCTGTGTCTCATCATCAATAAGAAGGTCAGAGCGATACAGTAAACCTGATGTGAAGCATCGGAATCTATATCTAGTGTCACAGGAACGGTTCAAAACAAAGACAGTAAGAAGAGTCAGTTTTCTTGTACTTATGTCGGCATTGTGCCTTTTGTATTTAATTCCGTAGCAATTTCTGTGTATCATCGTCAATAAGAAGGTCAGAGGGATACAGTAAACCTGGAGCAAAGCATCGGAATCTATAACTAGTGTCACATCAATGGTTCAAAGCAAAGACGGTAGGAAGAGTCAGTTTTCTTGTACTTAAGTCGGCATTGTGCCTTTTGTATTAAATTCGCGTGCAATTTCTGTGATTCATCGTCAATAAGAAGGTAAGAGGGATACAGAAAACATGAAGTGAAGCATCGGAATCTATAACTAGTGTCATAGGAATGGTTCAAAACATAGACAGTAAGAAGAGTAAGTTTTCCTGTACTTAAGTCGGCGTTGCGCCTTTTGTATTTAATTCCGATGCAATTTTTGTGTTTCATCGTCAATACGAAGGTCAGAGGGATACAGTAAACCTGAAGTGAAGCATCGGAATCTATATCTAGTGTCACATGAATGGTTCAAAGCAAAGACAGTAAGAAGAGTCAGTTTTCTTGTACTTAAGTCGGCATTGTGCCTTTTGTATTTAATACCGATGCAATTTCAGTGTTTTATCGTCAATAAGAAGGTCAGAGGGATACAGTGAACCTGAAGTGTAGCATCGAAATCTATAACTAGTTTTACAGGAATGGTTCAAAACATAGACAGTAATAAGAGTCAGTTTTCTTGCACTTAAGTCGGCATTCTGCCTTTTGTATTTAATTCCGATGAAATATCTGTGTTTCATCGTCAATAACAAGGTCAGAGGGATACAGTAAACCTGAAGTGAAGCATCGGAATCTACAACTAGTGTCACACGAATGGTTCAAAACATAGACTGTAAGAAGAGTCAGTTTTCTAGTACTTAAGTCGGCATTGTGCCTTTTGTATTTAACTCCGATGCAGTTTCTGTGTTTCATCGTCAACAAGAAGGTCAGAGGGATACAGTAAACCTGAAGTGAAGCAGCAGAATCTATAACTAGTGTCACAGGAATGGTTCAAAACATAGACAGTAAGAAGAGTCAGTTTTCTTGTACTTAAGTCATCATTTTGCCTTTTGTATTTAATTCCGATGCAATTTCTGTGTTTCATCGTAAATAAGAAGGTCAGAGGGGTACAGTAAACATGACGTGAAGCATCGGAATCTATAACTAGTGTCACAGGAATGGTTCAAACATCGACAGTAAGAAGAGTCATGTTTCTTGTACTTAAGTCGGCATTGTGCCTTTTGTATTTAATTCCGATGCAATTTCTGTGTTTCATCATCAATAAGAAGGTCAAAGGGATACAGTAAACCCGAAGTGAAGCATCGGAATGTATACCTAGTGTCACAGGAATGGTTCAAAACATGGACAGTAAGAAGAGTTAGTTTTCTTGTACTTAAGTCGTCGTTGTGCCATTTGTAATTAATTCCATTGCAATATCTGTGTTTCATCGTCAATAAGAAGGTCAGAGGGATACAGTAAACCTGAAGTGAATCATCGGAAACTATAACTAGTGTCACAGGAATGGTTCGAAGCATAGACTGTAAGAAGAGTCAGTTTTCCTGTACTTAAGTCGGCGTTGTGTCTTTTGTATTTAACTCCGATGCAATTTCTGTGTTTCATCGTCAATAAGAAGGTCAGAGGGATACAGTAAACCTGAAGTGAAGCATCGGAATCTATAACTAGTGTCACAGGAATGGTTCAAAACATAGACCGTAAGAAGAGTCAGTTTTCTTGTACTTAAGTCGGCATTGTGCCTGTTCTATTTAATTCCGATGCAATTTCCGTGTTTCATCGTGAATAAGAAGGTCAGAGAGATACAGTAAAGCTGAAGTGAAGAATCGGAATCTGTAACTAGTGTCACAGGAATGGTTCAAAACTTAGACAGTAAGAAGGGTCAGTTCTCTTGAACTTAAGTCGGCATTGTGCCTTTTGTATTTAATTCCGATGCAATTTCTATGTTTCATCGTCAATAAGAAGGTCAGAGGGATACAGTAAACCTGAAGTGAAGCATCGGAATCTATAACTAGTGTCACACAAATGGTTCAAAGCATAGACAGTAAGAAGAGTCAGTTTTCTTGTACTTAAGTCGGCATTGTGCCTTTTGTATTTAATACCGTTGCAATTTCTGTGTTTCATCGTCAATAAGAAGGTCAGAGGGATACAGCAAAATTGAAGTGAAGCATCGGAATCTATAACTAGTGTCACAGGAATGGCTCAAAACATAGACAGTAAATAGAGTCAGTTTTCTTGTACTTAAGTCGGCATTGTGCCTTTTGTATTTAACTCCGATGCAATTTCTGTGTTTCATCGTCAATAAGAAGGTCAGAGGGATACAGTAAACCTGAAGTGAAGCATCGGAATCTATAACTAGTGTCACAGGAATGGTTCAAAACATAGACACTAAGAAGAGTTAGTTTTCTTGTGCTTAAGTTGGCATTGTGCCTTTTGTATTTAATTCCGATGCCTTTTCGTTGTTTCATCGTCAATAAGAAGGTCAGAGGGATGCAGTAAACCTGAAGTGAAGCATCGGAATCTATAATTAGTGTCACAGGAATGGTTCAATCATAGACAGTAAGAAGAGTCAGTTTTCTTGTACTTAAGTCGGCATTGTGCATTTTGTTTTTGATTCCGATGCAATTTCTGTGTTTCATCGTCAATAAGAAGGTCTGATGGATACAGTAAACCTGAAGTGATGCATCGGAAGCAATAACTAGTGCCACATGAATGGTCCAAAACTTAGACAGGAAGAAGAGTCAGTTTTCTTGTACTTAAGTCGTCATTGTGCCTATTGTATTTAATTCAGATGCAATTACTGTGTTTCATCGTCAATAAGAAGGTCAGAGGGATACAGTAAACCTGAAGTGAAGCATCGGAATGTATACCTAGTGTCACAGGAATGGTTCAAAACATAGACAGTAAGAAGAGTAAGTTTTCTTGTACTTAAGTCGTCATTGTGCCATTTGTAATTAATTCCGATGCAATATCTGTGTTTCATCGTCAATAAGAAGGTCAGAGGGATACAGTAAACGTGAAGTGAAGCATCGGAAACTATAACTAGTGTCACAGGAATGGTTCAAAACATAGACTGTAAGAAGACTCAGTTTTCCTGTACTTAAGTCGGCGTTGTGTCTTTTGTATTTAATTCCGATGCAATTTCTGTGTTTCATGGTCAATAAGAAGGTCAGAGGGAAACAGTAAACCTGAAGTGAAGCATCGGAATCTATAACTAGTGTCACCGGATTGGTTCAAAACATAGACCGTAAGAAGAGTCAGTTTTCTTGTACTTAAGTCGGCATTGTGCCTTTTCTATCTAATTCCGATGCAATTTCTGTGTTTCATCAACAATAAGAAGGTCAGAGGGATACAGTAAACCTGAAGTGAAGCATTGGAGTCTATAACTAGTGTCACATGAGTGGTTCAAACATAGACAGTAAAAAGAGGCAGTTTCCTTGTACTTAAGTCGGCATTGTGCCTTTTGTATTTAATTCCGATGCAATTTCAGTGTTTCATCGTCAATAAGAAGGTTAGAGGGATACAGTGAACCTGAAGTGAAGCATCGGAATCTGTAACTAGTGTCACAGGAATGGTTCAAACATCGACAGTAAGAAGAGCCAGGTTTCTTGTACTTAAGTCGGCATTGTGCCTTTTGTATTTAATTCCGATGCAATTTCTGTGTTTCATTATCAATAAGAAGGTCAGAGGGATACAGTAAACCTAAAGTGAAGCATCGGAATGTATTCCTAGTGTCACAGGAATGGTTCAAAACATAGACAGTAAGAAGAGTTAGTTTTCTTGAACTTAAGTCGTCGTTGTGCCATTTGTAATTAATTCCGATGCAATATCTGTGTTTCATCGTAAAATAAGAAGGTCAGAGGGATACAGTAAACCTGAAGTGAAGCATCGGAAGCTATAACTAGTGTCACAGGAATGGTTCGAAACATACACTGTAAGAAGAGTCAGTTTTCCTGTACTTAAGTCGGCGTTGTGTCTTTTGTATTTAACTCCGATGCAATTTCTGTGTTTCATCGTCAATAAGAAGGTCAGAGGGATACAGTAAACCTGAAGTGAAGCATCGGAATCTATAACTAGTGTCACAGGAATGGTTCAAAACATAGACCGTAAGAAGAGTCAGTTTTCTTGTACTTAAGTCGGCATTGTGCCTTTTGTATTTAATACCGTTGCAATTTCTGTGTTTCATCGTCAATAAGAAGGTCAGAGGAATACAGTAAAAATGAAGTGAAGCATCGGAATCTATAACTAGTGTCACAGGAGTGGCTCAAAACATAGACAGTAAGAAGAGTCAGTTTTCTTGTACTTAAGTCGGCATTGTGCCTTTTGTATTTAACTCCGATGCAATTTCTGTGTTTCATCGTCAATAACAAGGTCAGAGGGATACAGTAAACCTGAAGTGATGCATCGGAAGCAATAACTAGTGCCACATGAATGGTCCAAAACATAGACAGGAAGAAGAGTCAGTTTTCTTGTACTTAAGTCGTCATTGTGCCTTTTGTATTTAATTCAGATGCAGTTACTGTGTTTCATCGTCAATAAGAAGGTCAGAGGGATACAGTAAACCTGAAGTGAAGCATCGGAATGAATACCTAGTGTCACAGGAATGGTTCAAAACATAGACAGTAAGAAGAGTCAGTTTTCCTGTACTTAAGTCGGCGTTGTGTCTTTTGTATTTAACTCCGATGCAATTTCTGTTTTTCATCGTCAATAAGAAGTTCAGAGGGATACAGTAAACCTGAAGTGAAGCATCGGAATCTATAACTAGTGTCACAGGAATGGTTCAAAACATAGACCGTAAGAAGAGTCAGTTTTCTAGTACTTAAGTCGGCATTGTGCCTTTTCTATTTAATTACGATGCAATTTCTGTGTTTGATCGTCAATATGAAGGTCAGAGAGATACAGTAAAGCTGAAGTGAAGAATCGGAATCTATAACTAGTGTCACAGGAATGGTCAAAACTTAGACAGTAAGAAGGGTCAGTTTCTTGTACTTAAGTCATCATTGTGCCTTTTGTATTTAATTCCGATGCAATTTCTGTGTTTCATCGTCAATAAGAAGGTCAGAGGGATGTAGTAAACCTAAAGTGAAGCATCGGAATCTATAACTAGTGTCACAGGAATGGTTCAAAACATGGACAGTAAGAAGAGTCAGTTTTCTTGTACTTAAGTCGGCGTTGTGCCTTTTGTATTTAATTCCGATGCAATTTCTGTGTTTCATCGTCAATAAGAAGGTCAGAGGGATACAGTAAACCTGAAGTGAAGCATCGGAATCTATAACTAGTGTCACAGGAATGGTTCAAAACATAGACACTAAGAAGCGTCAGTTTTCTTGTACTTAAGTTGGCATTGTGCCTTTTGTATTTAATTCCGATGCCTTTTCTGTGTTTCATCGTCAATAAGAAGGTCAGAGGGGTGCAGTAAACCTGAAGTGAAGCATCGGAATCTATAACTAGTGTCACAGGAATGGTTAAAATCGTAGACAGTAAGAAGAGTCAGTTTTCTTGTACTTAAGTCGGCATAGTGCCTTTTCTTCTTTCTTCTTCTTTCGATTTCGGCCATCTTTGGACCACTTTCAACAATTCACTTGCCCGGCTTTTTGATCTTTTTTTCTCTCTTCCCAATATTTTCTCATCATTTTCGAGTGGTTCCTCCTCCGCTCTTCCGACCATTTCCTGTTATTATTCTTTAGTTTCGTTTCTTCTGGAAAACACTTAATTTCGTTCACTATTTGTCTAAACTTTTCCCTGTCCCTGATTGACTCACGGGTGACATTAAAAGTGGCCAAATCCTTTTTCACCATCTGTATCCATTTATTGTTGGTTTTTTCGTTCCTGTTACTATGTTCAAACACTTTTCTTGTTAGTCTGTTTCCATCCATCTTCGACAGGTGACCATAAAACGTTAGTCTGCGTTTACGCATTGCCTCACTCACTTTCTCAATAGTTTTGTATATTTCCTTATTACTCTTTAGCTTGTACTCTTCTCCAATCTTTCTCGGTCCTAATATTTTCTCAAAATTTTCCTTTCTTTCTTTTCCATGTTTTCTATTTCCCCCTTTTTGTTAAGAGTTAGGCACTCCGATGCATACAGGCATTCTGGTCTAATGACAGTTTTATAATGTCTTCATTTAGCTTGAATCGAAATGTTTCTTTTGTTATATATGTCTTTGGTTTTTTGAAAAGCAAATTCCATTTTCCTTGCTCTCGCCTGGTTTGCACTCTTGTCTAAACCATTCACTTGAATTATTTCACCTAAATACTTAAATTTTTCTACTCTCTTAATATTGCCGTATTTAGTAATAAGATTTTTCTTGTTATTTCTATGATTAGACATATACACAGTTTTTTCGAATGAAATCTGCAGTCCAGCTCTGGCCGAAACTTCTTGTAGTTTCTCCAGGTAGTTCTGAGCTATTTCTTCGTTTTCTGTAATTATTGCCAGATCGTCTGCAAAAGCTAAACAGTCCACTTCAATTTTTTCTTTTTTTGTTCCAATTCTGATGTCATTCTTGGTGCCTTTGAGTTCTTCTTTCCATATTCTCAATATCTTTTCCAGTACGCAGTTGAAGAGGATTGGGGTAAACCATCACCTTGTCTAACACCTGTTTTAATTTCGAACTTCCTTGAAATTTCACCCATAAATTCAACTTTCGCCTTACTGTTTGTTAGCGTCTGTTTGATAATTTGAATTGTTTTCGTATCGACCCCAAATTCTTCCAATACTTTCAGTAATGTTTCTCTATCTACCGAGTCGTATGCTTTTTTGAAATCTACAAATACTATTGCGAATCTCTGGCCTCTTGAGATTCTGTAACGAATTAGTGTTTTCAGGTTAAATATTTGTTCAACACAGGATCTACCTTGTCTAAAACCTGCTTGATATTCACCTATTTTTTTATCCAGAACTTGCTCCACGATTTGAAGTAATTTCCTTGACAAAATTTTGTATCCTACTGGTAGTAGCGAGATCCCTCTATAATTATTAACATTCATCTTATCCCCCTTTTTGTGTAGTGGGTGTATCAGGGCACACTGCCAGTCTTCAGGAATTCTTTCTTCGTCCCAGATCTTCTTAAACATATGTTCCAAAACTTGTGGGAGGTTGGTATCCATTATTTTAGGATTTCTGGTACTATGGAGTCTTCACCTGGGGCTTTATTGTTTTTTAGACTGTGTATTATGTGTTTTATTTCTTCAGCGTCTGGAGGTTTTGACTCGGTATTAGTATTTCGGTGGTTTTCAAAACTCATTTTATCTTTGGGTGGTTCACAATTTAGTAGATTCTCGAAATATTTTGCTAATATTTCACAATTAGTCTTGTTTGTCAAACCTAGCTTGTTCTCTTCATCTTTAAAACATAAATTTGGGGATTGGTATTTGGTTAGCTGTTTTCTAAAAGTTTTGTAGAAATCTCTAGAATTATTTCTTTTAAAGTCTTCCTCAATCTGTTCTAGGTTATTCTGAAATTGTCTTCTTTTTTTATTACGGAAAAGCTTAGCTGTTTCTCTTCTCTGGATTTTAAAATTGTCACGATCTTGAGGATCTTTTGTGGAGTTCCATTTCTGCCACAATTTCTGTCTCTTCTCCAGGTTCTCATCACATTCATTGTCCCACCATGGATGTCTTCTTACTCTTTTCACGAGACAATTTTCTTTTGCTATTTCAACTATTTCGTTTTTGATCTCCTCCCATCCCGCTTCCTTATTTATTGTGGATATGCCATCGCTATCTTTGTGCAATGCTCTTTGAAACCGTTGTTTAATTTCTTCGTTTTTTAACGTTTCTGTGTTATATTTTGGAATTTTGTAAAAGGTTTTCTTCTCTTTTCGAAATGGGAGTGGTCTGAATTTAATCGTAGTCAAATAGTGGTCTGAATCATCATCAAGGCTTTTCAGCACTTTAGTGTTTTGAATTTCTTCTTGACAATGAAGTGAGATAGCCACATGGTCAATTTGGAATTCTCCGAGAAGTGGATTTGGTGATCTCCATGTTTTAGTTTTTCGGCTCAGCTTTTTGAAATGTGTTGTCATTATTTTCAAGTTGAAATGCCTACATACCTCTATAAGCCTTTCTCCATTTTTTGAAGTTCTTTTGTGACCTGGGAAGAGGCCTACTGTTCCATGGTATTTTTTCTCCCTTCCTATTTGTGCGTTAAAATTGCCTACTAACATTTTTATGTTCTTCTTTGAGCATCTATCCAGTTCCATTTCAAGTATCTCCCAAAATTCTTCAACTTTCTCCGGGTTATTTTTGTTGTCCTGGTTTATGGGTGCATGGCAGTTGATTATAGAGTATCCTTTGTTTTTACATTTAATCTCAAGAATGGATAGTCTCTCAGAACTCGAGTAGAAGTTAGTAACTGAATCTAAAATTGAGTGATGTACCAGAAATGCTGTTCCCAGGTATGGCATTTGTTTCATTAAGATTTTACCTGGTTTTCCTTTAAATAAACGATAGTTTTCAAAATCTAAAGCAGTTTCATCTAAAAACCTTGTTTCTTGTAATGCACATATTAAAATTTCTTTCTGGTTCAGCTTTTCAATCTATAATTTCAATTTTCCTACTTTAATTAGAGAGTTTACATTTAGGGTTGCAAACATAGTTGCTTTCTTAAATTTCAGTGTTGAGGGCTGCATACATGTTGGTTGGGGTCCTCCAAAATCCTTTGACCCCTCTGCATTGTTTCTACGAACAACGGAGGATTTGCCATTCGGTCTACCTCTTGGAGTAGTGTCTATCTTTGACGACGTTCCCATCATGCTTTGCAGTAATTGTTGGATAATAAATTGGGGGATCGGGTTGCCCCGAATCCGAAATTAAAACCAAGGTAGTAAGCCCTGGAGTTAGCTCTTCCGCTCTCTCTGCCGTTGGGAAATTGTTCCTCTTCCGCCATTGAGACCGTTGGCTGGGTTTCACCTAATAACCCTAGGCAGAGGCCCTATGACAGGGTGCTACCATCTGGAGCCAGACGGACCCTGGTTTTTTTACGAGGTTGTTACTCCTCCCCCTCCACACTTCCCCATCCTCTTGTTTTTAGATGGGCAGGGGCTTGGGACTGGCTTGCCTTTTATTTTTAATTCCGATGCAATTTCTGTGTCTCATCGTCAATAAGAAGGTACGAGGGATACAGTAAACCTGAAGTGCAGCATCGGAATCTATAACTGGTGTCACATGACTGGTTCAAATATAGACAGTAAGAAGAGTCAGTTTTCTTGTACATAAGTCAGCATTGTGCCCTTTGTATTAAATTCCGATGCAATTTCTGTGTTTCATCGTCAATAAGAAGGTCTGATGGATACAGTAAATCTGAAGTGAAGCATCGTAAGGAATAACTAGTGCCACAAGAATGGTCCAAAACATAGACAGGACGAAGAGTCAGTTTTCTTGTACTTAAGTCGTCATTGTGCCTTCTGTATTTAATTCAGATGCAATTACTGTGTTTCATCGTCAATAAGAAGGTCAGAGGGATACAGTAAACCTGAAAAGAAGCATCGGAATCTATAACTAGTGTCACAGGAATGGTTCAAACATAGACAGTAAAAGGAGGCAGTTTCCTTGTACGTAAGTCGGCAGTGTGCCTTTTGTATTTAATTCCGATGCAATTTCTGTGTTTCATCGTCAATAAGGGGGTCAGAGGGATACAGTAAACCTGAAGTGAAGCATCGGAAACTATAACTTGTGTCACAGGAATGGTTCAAAACATAGACAGTAAGAAGAGTCAGTTTTCTTGTACTAAAGTCGGCGTTGTGCCTTTTGTATTTAATTCCAATGCAATTTCTGTGTTTCATCGTCAATAAGAACGTCAGAGGGATACAGTGATCCTGAAGTGAAGCATCGGAATCTATAACTAGTGTCACAGGAATGGTTCAAATCATAGACAGTAAGAAGAGTCAGTTCACTTGTACTTAGGTCGGCATTGTGCCTTTTGTATTTAATTCCGATGCAATTTCAGTGTTTCATCGTCAATAAGAAGGTCAGAGGGTTACAGTGAATCTGAAGTGAAGCATCGGAATCTATAACTAGTGTCACAGGAATGGTTCAAATCATACACAGTAAGAAGAGTCAGTTTTCTTGTACTTAAGTCGGCATTGTGCCTTTTGTATTTGATTCCGATGCAATTTTTGTGTTTCATCGTCACTAAGAAGGTCAGAGGGATACAGTGAACCTGAAGTGTAGCATCGGAATCTATAACTAGTTTTACAGGAATGGTTCAAAACATAGACAGTAATAAGAGTCAGTTTTCTTGCACTTAAGTCGGCATTCTGCCTTTTGTATTTAATTCCGATGAAATATCTGTGTTTCATCGTCAATAACAAGGTCAGAGGGATACAGTAAACCTGAAGTGAAGCATCGGAATCTACAACTAGTGTCACACGAATGGTTCAAATCATAGACTGTAAGAAGAGTCAGTTTTCTAGTACTTAAGTCGGCATTGTGCCTTTTGTATTTAACTCCGATGCAGTTTCTGTGTTTCATCGTCAACAAGAAGGTCAGAGGGATACAGTAAACCTGAAGTGAAGCAGCAGAATCTATAACTAGTGTCACAGGAATGGTTCAAAACATAGACAGTAAGAAGAGTCAGTTTTCTTGTACTTAAGTCATCATTTTGCCTTTTGTATTTAATTCCGATGCAATTTCTGTGTTTCATCGTAAATAAGAGGGTCAGAGGGATACAGTAAACCTGACGTGAAGCATCGGAATCTATAACTAGTGTCACAGGAATGGTTCAAAACTTAGACAGTAAGAAGGGTCAGTTTTCTTGTTATTAAGTTGGCATTGTGCCTTTTGTATTTAATTCCGATGCAATATCTGTGTTCATCGTAAATAAGAAGGTCAGAGGGATACAGTAAACCTGAAGTCAAGCATCGGAATCTATAACTAGTGCCAGAGGAATGACTCAAAACATAGACAGTAAGAGGAATCAGTTTTCTTGTACTTAAGTCTGCATTGTGCTTTTTGTATTTAATTCCGATGCATTTTCTGTGTTTCATCTTATATAAGAAGGTCAGATGGATACAGTAAACCTGATGTGAAGCATCGGAATCTATATCTAGTGTCACAGGAATGGTTTAAAGCATAGACAGTAAGAAGAATCAGTTTTCTTGTACTTATATCGGCATTGTGAATTTTGTATTTAATTCCGAAGCAATTTCTGTGTATCATCGTCAATAAGATGGTCAGAGGGATACAGTAAACCTGGAGTAAAGCATCGGAATCTATAACTAGTGTCACATGAATGGTTCAAAACAAAGACGGTAGGAAGAGTCAGTTTTCTTGTAGTTAAGTCGGCATTGTGCCTTTTGTATTAAAGTAGCGTGCAATTTCTGTGTTTGATCGTCAATAAGAAGGTAAGAGGGATACAGAAAACATGAAGTGAAGCATCGGTATCTATAACTAGTGTCACAGGAATGGTTCAAAACATAGACAGTAAGAAGAGTCAGGTTTCTTGTACTTAAGTCGGCATTGTGCCGTTTGTATTTAATTCCGATGCAATTTCTGTGTTTCATCGTCAATAAGAACGTCAGATGGATACAGTAAACCTGAAGTGAAGCATCGGAATCTATACCTAGTGTCACAGGAATGGTTCAAAACATGGACAGTAAGAAGAGTCAGTTTTCTTGTACTTAAGTCGGCATTGTGCCTTTTGTATTTAACTCCGATGCAATTTCTGTGTTTCATCGTCAACAAGAAGGTCAGAGGGATACAGTAAACCTGAAGTGAAGCAGCAGAATCTATAACTAGTGTCACAGGAATGGTTCAAAACATAGACAGTAAGAAGAGTCAGTTTTCTTGTACTTAAGTCATCATTGTGCCTTTTGTATTTAATTCCGATGCAATTTCTGTGTTTCATCGTCAATAAGAAGGTCAGAGGGATACAGTAAACCTGAAGTGAAGCATCGGAATCTATAACTAGTGTCACAGGAAAGGTTCAAACATACACAGTATGAAGAGTCAATTTTCTTGTACTTAAGTCGGCATTGTGCCTTTTGTATTTAATTCCGATGCAATTTCTGTGTTTCATCGTCAATTAGATGGTCAGAGGGATACAGTAAACCTGAAGTGAAGGATCGGAATCTATAACTAGTGTCACAGGAATGGTTCAAAACTTAGACAGTTAGAAGAGTCAGTTTTCTTGTACTTAAGTCGGCATTGTGCAAATTGTATTTAATTCCGATGCAATTTCTGTGTTCAACGTAAATAAGAAGGTCAGAGGGATACAGTAAACCTGAAGTGAAGCATCGGAATCTATAACTAGTGTCACAGGAATGACTCAAAGCATAGACAGTATGCGGAGTCAGTTTTCTTGTACTTAAGTCTGCATTGTGCTTTTTGTATTTAATTCCGATGCATTTTCTGTGTCTCATCATCAATAAGAAGGTCAGAGTGATACAGTAAACCTGATGTGAAGCATCGGAATCTATATCTAGTATCACAGGAACGGTTCAAAACAAAGACAGTAAGAAGAGTCAGTTTTCTTGTACTGATGTCGGCATTGTGCCTTATGTATTTAATTCCGAAGCAATTTCTGTGTATCATCGTCAATAAGAAGGTCAGAGGGATACAGTAAACCTGGAGTAAAGCATCGGAATCTATAACTAGTGTCACATCAATGGTTCAAAACAAAGACGGTAGGAAGAGTCAGTTTTCTTGTACTTAAGTCGGCATTGTGCCTTTTGTAATAAATTCGCGTGCAATTTCTGTGTTTCATCGTCAATAAGAAGGTAAGAGGGATACAGAAAACATGAAGTGAAGCATCGGAATCTATAACTAGTGTCATAGGAATGGTTCAAAACATAGACAGTAAGAAGAATAAGTTTTGTTGTACTTAAGTCGGCGTTGTGCCTTTTGTATTTAATTCCGATGCAATTTTTGTGTTTCATCGTCAATAAGTAGGTCAGAGGGATACAGTAAACATGAAGTGAAGCATCGGAATCTATAACTAGTGTCACATGAATGGTTCAAAGCATAGACAGTAAGAAGAGTCAGTTTTCTTGTACTTAAGTCGGCATTGTGCCTTTTGTATTTAATTCCGATGCAATTTCAATGTTTTATAGTCAATAAGAAGGTCAGAGGGATACAGTGAACCTGAAATGTAGCATCGGAATCTATAACTAGTTTTACAGGAATGGTTCAAAACATAGACAGTAAGAAGTGTCAGTTTTCTTGTACTTAAGTCGGCATTCTGCCTTTTGTATTTAATTCCGATGCAATATCTGTGTTTCATCGTCAATAACAAGGTCAGAGGGATACAGTATACCTGAAGTGAAGCATCGGAATCTATAACTAGTGTCACACGAATGGTTCAAAACATAGACTCTAAGAAGAGTCAGTTTTCTAGTACTTAAGTCGGCATTGTGCCTTTTGTATTTAACTCCGATGCAATTTCTGTGTTTCATCGTCAACAAGATGGTCAGAGGGATACAGTAAACCTGTAGTGAAGCAGCAGAATCTATAACTAGTGTCACAGGAATGGTTCAAAACATAGACAGTAAGAAGAGTCAGTTTTCTTGTACTTAAGTCATCATTGTGCCTTTTGTATTTCATTCCGATGCAATTTCAGTGTTTCATCGTAAATAAGAAGGTCAGAGGGATACAGTAAACCTGACGTGAAGCATCGGAATCTATTACTAGTGTCACAGGAATGGTTCAAAACTTAGACAGTAAGAAGAGTCAGTTTTCTTGTTATTAAGTCGGCGTTGTGCCTTTTGTATTTAACTCCGATGCAATTTCTGTGTTTCATCTTCAATTAGAAGGTCAGAGGGATACAGTAAACCTGAAGTGAAGCGTCGGAATCTATAACTGGTGTCACAGGAATGGTTCAAAACATAGACCGTAAGGAGAGTCAGTTTTCTTGTACTTAAGTCGGCATTGTGCCTTTTGTATTTAATTCCGATGCAATTTCTGTGTTTCATCGTCAATAAGAAGGTCAGAGAGATACAGCAAAGCTGAAGTGAAGAATCGGAATCTATAACTAGTGTCACAGGAATGGTTCAAAACTTAGACAGTAAGAAGAGTCAGTTTTCCTGTACTTAAGTCGGCATTGTGCCTTTTGTATTTAATTCCGATGCAATTTCTGTGTTTCATCGTCAATAAGAAGGTCAGAGGGATACAGTAAACCTGAAGTGAAGCATCGGAATGTATATCTAGTGTCACAGGAATGGTTCAAAACATAGACAGTAAGAAGAATCAGTTTTCTTGTACTTATATCGGCATTGTGAATTTTGTATTCAATTCCGAAGCAATTTCTGTGTATCATCGTCAATAAGAAGGTCAGAGGGATACAGTAAACCTGGAGTAAAGCATCGGAATCTATAACTAGTGTCACATGAATGGCTCAAAACAAAGACGGTAGGAAGAGTCAGTTTTCTTGTACTTAAGTCGGCATTGTGCCTTTTTTTTTTAAGTCGCGTGCAATTTCTGTGTTTGATCGTCAATAAGAAGGTAAGAGGGAAACAGAAAACCTGAAGTGAAGCATCGGAATCTATAACTAGTGTCACATGAATGGTTCAAAGCGTAGACAGTAAGAAGAGTCAGTTTTCTTGTACTTAAGTCGGCATTGTGCCTTTTGTATTTAATTCCGATGCAATTTCAGTGTTTTATCGTCAATAAGAAGGTCAGAGGGATACAGTGAACCTGAAGTGTAGCATCGGAATCTATAACTAGTGTCACAGGAATGGTTAAAATCATAGACAGTAAGAAGAGTCAGGTTTCTTGTACTTAAGTCGGCATTGTGCCTTTTGTATTTAATTCCGATGCAATTTCTGTGTTTCATCGTCAACAAGGTCAGAGGGATACAATAAACCTGAAGTCAAGCAGCAGAATCTATAACTAGTGTCACAGGAATGGTTCAAAACATAGACAGTAAGAAGAGTCAGTTTTCTTGTACTTAAGTCATCATTGTGCCTTTTGTATTTAATTCCGATGCAATTTCTGTGTTTCATCGTCAATACGAAGGTCAGAGGGATACAGTAAACCTGAAGTGAAGCATCGGAATCTATAACTAGTGTCACAGGATAGGTTCAAACATAGACAGTATGAAGAGTCAGTTTTCTTGTACTTAAGTCGGCATTGTGCCTTTTGTATTTAATTCCGATGCAATTTCTGTGTTCAACGTAAATAAGAAGGTCAGAGGGATACAGTAAACCTGAAGTGAAGCATCGGAATCTATAACTAGTGTCACAGGAACGGTTCAAAACAAAGACAGTAAGAAGAGTCAGTTTTCTTGTACTTATGTCGGCATTGTGCCTTTTGTATTTAATTCCGAAGCAATTTCTGTGTATCATCGTCAATAAGAAGGTCAGAGGGATACAGTAAACCTGGAGTAAAGCATCGGAATCTATAACTAGTGTCACATGAATGGTTCAAAACAAAGACGGTAGGAAGAGTCAGTTTTCTTGTACTTAAGTCGGCATTGTGCCTTTTGTATTAAAGTCGCGTGCAATTTCTGTGTTTGATCGTCAATAAGAAGGTAAGAGGGATACAGAAAACATGAAGTGAAGCATCGGAATCTATAACTAGTGTCACAGGAATGGTTCAAAACATAGACTGTAAGAAGAGTCAGTTTTCTTGTACTTAAGTCGGCGTTGTGCCTTTTGTATTTAATTCCGATGCAATTTTTGTGTTTCATCGTCAATAAGAAGGTCAGCGGGATACAGTAAACCTGAAGTGAAAAATCGGAATCTATAACTAGTGTCACATGAATGGTTCCCCCCCCCATGAACCATGGACCTTGCCGTTGGTGGGGAGGCTTGCGTGCCTCAGCGATACAGATAGCCGTACCGTAGGTGCAACCACAACGGAGGGGTATCTGTTGAGAGGCCAGACAAACGTGTGGTTCCTGAAGAGGGGCAGCAGCCTTTTCAGTAGTTGCAAGGGCAACAGTCTGGATGATTGACTGATCTGGCCTTGTAACAATAACCAAAACAGCCTTGCTGTGCTGGTACTGCGAACGGCTGAAAGCAAGGGGAAACTACAGCCGTAATTTTTCCCGAGGGCATGCAGCTTTACTGTATGATTACATGATGATGGCGTCCTCTTGGGTAAAATATTCCGGAGGTAAAATAGTCCCCCATTCGGATCTCCGGGCGGTGACTACTCAAGAGGATGTCGTTATCAGGAGAAAGAAAACTGGCGTTCTACGGATCGGAGCGTGGAATGTCAGATCCCTTAATCGGGCAGGTAGGTTAGAAAATTTAAAAAGGGAAATGGATAGGTTGAAGTTAGATATAGTGGGAATTAGTGAAGTTCGGTGGCAGGAGGAACAAGACTTCTGGTCAGGTGACTACAGGGTTATAAACACAAAATCAAATAGGGGTAATGCAGGAGTAGGTTTAATAATGAATAGGAAAATAGGAATGCGGGTAAGCTACTACAAACAGCATAGTGAACGCATTATTGTGGCCAAGATAGATACGAAGCCCACGCCTACTACAGTAGTACAAGTTTATATGCCAACTAGCTCTGCAGATGACGAAGAAATTGAAGAAATGTATGATGAAATAAAAGAAATTATTCAGATTGTGAAGGGAGACGAAAATTTAATAGTCATGGGTGACTGGAATTCGAGTGTAGGAAAAGGGAGAGAAGGAAACGTAGTAGGTGAAAATGGATTGGGGGACAGAAATGAAAGAGGAAGCCGCCTGGTCGAATTTTGCACAGAGCACAACATAATCATAACTAACACTTGGTTTAAGAATCATGAAAGAAGGTTGTATACATGGAAGAACCCTGGAGATACTAAAAGGTATCAGATAGATTATATAATGGTAAGACAGAGATTTAGGAACCAGGTTTTAAATTGTAAGACATTTCCAGGGGCAGATGTGGACTCTGACCACAATCTATTGGTTATGACCTGTAGATTAAAACTGAAGAAACTGCAAAAAGGTGGGAATTTAAGGAGATGGGACCTGGATAAACTAAAAGAACCAGAGGTTGTACAGAGATTCAGGGAGAGCATAAGGGAGCAATTGACAGGAATGGGGGAAATAAATACAGTAGAAGAAGAATGGGTAGCTTTGAGGGATGAAGTAGTGAAGGCAGCAGACGATCAAGTAGGTAAAAAGACGAGGGCTAATAGAAATCCTTGGGTAACAGAAGAAATATTGAATTTAATTGATGAAAGGAGAAAATATAAAAATGCAGTAAGTGAAACAGGCAAAAAGGAATACAAACGTCTCAAAAATGAGATCGACAGGAAGTGCAAAATGGCTAAGCAGGGATGGCTAGAGGACAAATGTAAGGATGTAGAGGCCTATCTCACTAGGGGTAAGATAGATACTGCTTACAGGAAGATTAAAGAGACCTTTGGAGATAAGAGAACGACTTGTATGAATATCAAGAGCTCAGATGGAAACCCAGTTCTAAGCAAAGAAGGGAAAGCAGAAAGGTGGAAGGAGTATATAGAGGGTCTATACAAGGGCGATGTACTTGAGGACAATATTATGGAAATGGAAGAGGATGTAGATGAAGATGAAATGGGAGATATGATACTGCGTGAAGAGTTTGACAGAGCACTGAAAGACCTGAGTCGAAACAAGGCCCCCGGAGTAGACAATATTCCATTGGAACTACTGACGGCCGTGGGAGAGCCAGTCCTGACAAAACTCTACCATCTGGTGAGAAAGATGTATGAAACAGGCGAAATACCCTCAGACTTCAAGAAGAATATAATAATTCCAATCCCAAAGAAAGCAGGTGTTGACAGATGTGAAAATTACCGAACTATCAGCTTAATAAGTCACAGCTGCAAAATACTAACACGAATTCTTTACAGACGAATGGAAAAACTAGTAGAAGCCAACCTCGGGGAAGATCAGTTTGGATTCCGTAGAAACACTGGAACACGTGAGGCAATACTGACCTTACGACTTATCTTAGAAGAAAGATTAAGGAAAGGCAAACCTACGTTTCTAGCATTTGTAGACTTAGAGAAAGCTTTTGACAATGTTGACTGGAATACTCTCTTTCAAATTCTAAAGGTGGCAGGGGTAAAATACAGGGAGCGAAAGGCTATTTACAATTTGTACAGAAACCAGATGGCAGTTATAAGAGTCGAGGGACATGAAAGGGAAGCAGTGGTTGGGAAGGGAGTAAGACAGGGTTGTAGCCTCTCCCCGATGTTGTTCAATCTGTATATTGAGCAAGCAGTAAAGGAAACAAAAGAAAAATTCGGAGTAGGTATTAAAATTCATGGAGAAGAAATAAAAACTTTGAGGTTCGCCGATGACATTGTAATTCTGTCAGAGACAGCAAAGGACTTGGAAGAGCAGTTGAATGGAATGGACAGTGTCTTGAAAGGAGGATATAAGATGAACATCAACAAAAGCAAAACAAGGATAATGGAATGTAGTCTAATTAAGTCGGGTGATGCTGAGGGAATTAGATTAGGAAATGAGGCACTTAAAGTAGTAAAGGAGTTTTGCTATTTGGGGAGCAAAATAACTGATGATGGTCGAAGTAGAGAGGATATAAAATGTAGGCTGGCAATGGCAAGGAAAGCGTTTCTGAAGAAGAGAAATTTGTTAACATCCAGTATTGATTTAAGTGTCAGGAAGTCATTTCTGAAAGTATTCGTATGGAGTGTAGCCATGTATGGAAGTGAAACATGGACGATAAATAGTTTGGACAAGAAGAGAATAGAAGCTTTCGAAATGTGGTGCTACAGAAGAATGCTGAAGATTAGATGGGTAGATCACATAACTAATGAGGAAGTATTGAATAGGATTGGGGAGAAGAGAAGTTTGTGGCACAACTTGACCAGAAGAAGGGATCGGTTGGTAGGACATGTTCTGAGGCATCAAGGGATCACCAATTTAGTATTGGAGGGCAGCGTGGAGGGTAAAAATCGTAGAGGGAGACCAAGAGATGAATACACTAAGCAGATTCAGAAGGATGTAGGTTGCAGTAGGTACTGGGAGATGAAAAAGCTTGCACAGGATAGAGTAGCATGGAGAGCTGCATCAAACCAGTCTCACGACTGAAGACCACAACAACAACAATGAATGGTTCAAAGCGTAGACAGTAAGAAGAGTCAGTTTTCTTGTACTTAAGTCGGCATTGTGCCTTTGTATTTAATTCCGATGCAATTTCAGTGTTTTATCGTCAATAAGAAGGTCAGAGGGATACAGTGAACCTGAAGTGTAGCATCGGAATCTATAACTAGTGTCACAGGAATGGTTAAAATCATAGACAGTAAGAAGAGTCAGGTTTCTTGTACTTAAGTCGGCATTGTGCCTTTTGTATTTAATTCCGATGCAATTTCTGTGTTTCATCGTCAATAAGAACGTCAGAGGGATACAGTGAACCTGAAGTGAAGCATCGGAATCTATACCTAGTGTCACAGGAATGGTTCAAAACATGGACAGTAAGAAGAGTCAGTTTTCTTGTACTTAAGTCGGCATTGTGCCTTTTGTATTAAATTCGTGTGCAATTTCTGTGTTTCATCGTCAATAAGAAGGTAAGAGGGATACAGAAAACATGAAGTGAAGCATCGGAATCTATAACTAGTTTCATAGGAATGGTTCAAAACATAGACTGTAAGAAGAGTAAGTTTTGTTGTACTTAAGTCGGCGTTGTGCCTTTTGTATTTAATTCCGATGCAATTTTTGTGTATCATCGTCAATAAGAAGGTCAGAGGGATACAGTAAACCTGAAGTGAAGCATCGGAATCTATAACTAGTGTCACATGAATGGTTCAAAGCATAGACAGTAAGAAGAGTCAGTTTTCTTGTACTTAAGTCGGCATTGTGCCTTTTGTATTTAATTCCGAAGCAATTTCAGTGTTTTATCGTCAATAAGAAGGTCAGAGGGATACAGTGAACCTGAAGTGTAGCATCGGAATCTATAACTAGTTTTACAGGAATGGTTCAAAACATAGACAGTAAGAAGAGTCAGTTTTCTTGTACTTAAGTCGGCATTCTGCCTTTTGTATTTAATTCCGATGCAATATCTGTGTTTCATCGTCAATAACAAGGTCAGAGGGATACAGTAAACCTGAAGTGAAGCATCGGAATCTATAACTAGTGTCACACGAATGGTTCAAAACATAGACTCTAAGAAGAGTCAGTTTTCTAGTACTTAAGTCGGCATTGTGCCTTTTGTATTTAACTCCGATGCGATTTCTGTGTTTCATCGTCAGCAAGAAGGTCAGAGGGATACAGTAAACCTGAAGTGAAGCAGCAGAATCTATAACTAGAGTCACAGGAATGGTTCAAAACATAGACAGTAAGAAGAGTCAGTTTTCTTGTACTTAAGTCATCATTGTGCCTTTTGTATTTAATTCCGATGCAATTTCTGTGTTTCATCGTAAATAAGAAGGTCAGAAGGATACAGTAAACCTGACGTGAAGCATCGGAATCTATACCTAGTGTCACAGGAATGGTTCAAAACTTAGACAGTAAGAAGAGTCAGTTTTCTTGTTACTACGTCGGCATTGTGCCTTTTGTATTTAATTCCGATGCAATATCTGTGTTCATCGTAAATAAGAAGGTCATAGGGATACAGTAAACCTGAAGTGAAGCATCGGAATCTATAACTAGTGCCACAGGAATGACTCAAAACATAGACAGTTAGAGGAGCCAGTTTTCTTGTACTTAAGTCTGCATTGTGCTTTTTGTATTTAATTCCGATGCAATTTTTGTGTTTCATCGTCAACAAGAAGGTCAGCGGGATACAGTAAACCTGAAGTGAAGCATCGGAATCTATAACTAGTGTCACAGGAATGGTTCAATACAAAGACGGTAGGAAGAGTCAGTTTTCTTGTACTTAAGTCGGCATTGTGCCATTTGTATTAAAGTCGCGTGCAATTTCTGTGTTTCATCGTCAATAAGAAGGTAAGAGGGATACAGAAAAAATGAAGTGAAGCATCGGAATCTATAACTAGTGTCACAAGAATGGTTCAAAACATAGACAGTAAGAAGAGTCAGTTTTCTTGTACTTAAGTCGGCGTTGTGCCTTTTGTATTTAATTCCGATGCAATTTTTGTGTTTCATCGTCAACAAGAAGGTCAGCGGGATACAGTAAACCTGAAGTGAAGCATCGGAATCTATAACTAGTGTCACAGGAATGGTTCAAAGCATAGATTGTAAGAAGAGTCAGCTTTCTTGTACTTAGGTCGGCATTGTGCCTTTCGGATTTAATTCCGATGCAATTTCTGTGTTTCATCGTCAATAAGAAGGTCAGTGGGATACAGTAAACCTGAAGTGAAGCATCGGAATCTATAACTAGTGTCACAGGAATGGTTCAAAACATAGACAGTAAGAAGAGTCAGTTTTTTACTTGTACTTAAGTCGGCATTGAACCTTTTGTATTTAATTCCGATGCAATTTCTGTGTTTCATCGTCAATAAGAACGTCAGAGGGATACAGTAAACCTGAAGTGAAGCATCGGAATCTATACCTAGTGTCACAGGAATGGTTCAAAACATGGACAGTAAGAAGAGTCAGTTTTCTTGTACTTAAGTCGGCATTGTGCCTTTAGTATTTAACTCCGATGCAATTTCTGTGTTTCATCGTCAACAAGAAGGTCAGAGGGATACAGTAAACCTGAAGTGAAGCAGCAGAATCTGTAACTAGTGTCACAGGAATGGTTCAAAACATAAACAGTAAGAAGAGTCAGTTTTCTTGTACTTAAGTCATCATTGTGCCTTTTGTATTTAATTCCGATGCAATTTCTGTGTTTCATCGTCAATAAAAAGGTCAGAGGGATACAGTAAACCTGAAGTGAAGCATCGGAATCTATAACTAGTGTCACAGGAAAGGTTCAAACATAGACAGTATGAAGAGTCAGTTTTCTTGTACTTAAGTCGGCATTGTGCCTTTTGTATTTAATTCCGATGCAATTTCTGTGTTTCATCGTCAATAAGAAGGTCAGAGGGATACAGTAAACCTGAAGTGAAGCATCGGAATCTATAACTAGTGTCACAGGAATGGTTCAAAACTTAGACAGTAAGAAGAGTCAGTTTTCTTGTACTTAAGTCGGCATTGTGCAATTTGTATTTAATTCCGATGCAATTTCTGTGTTCAACGTAAATAAGAAGGTCAGAGGGATACAGTAAACCTGAAGTGAAGCATCGGAATCTATAACTAGTGTCACAGGAATGACTCAAAACATAGACAGTATGTGGAGTCAGTTTTCTTGTACTTAAGTCTGCATTGTGCTTTTTGTATTTAATTCCGATGCATTTTCTATGTCTCATCATCAGTAAGAAGGTCAGAGTGATACAGTAAACCTGATGTGAAGCATCGGAATCTATATCTAGTGTCACAGGAACGGTTCAAAACAAAGACAGTAAGAAGAGTCAGTTTTCTTGTACTTATGTCGGCATTGTGCCTTTTGTATTTAATTCCGAAGCAATTTCTGTGTATCATCGTCAATAAGAAGGTCAGAGGGATACAGTAAACCTGGAGTAAAGCATCGGGATCTATAACTAGTGTCACATCAATGGTTCAATACAAAGACGGTAGGAAGAGTCAGTTTTCTTGTACTGAAGTCGGCATTGTGCCTTTTGTATTAAATTCGTGTGCAATTTCTGTGTTTCATCGTCAATAAGAAGGTAAGAGGGATACAGAAAACATGAAGTGAAGCATCGGAATCTATAACTAGTTTCATAGGAATGGTTCAAAACATAGACTGTAAGAAGAGTAAGTTTTGTTGTACTTAAGTCGGCGTTGTGCCTTTTGTATTTAATTCCGATGCAATTTTTGTGTTTCATCGTCAATAAGAAGGTCAGAGGGATACAGTAAACCTGAAGTGAAGCATCGGAATCTATAACTAGTGTCACATGAATGGTTCAAAGCATAGACAGTAAGAAGGGTCAGTTTTCTTGTACTTAAGTCGGCATTGTGCCTTTTGTATTTAATTCCGAAGCAATTTCAGTGTTTTATCGTCAATAAGAAGGTCAGAGGGATACAGTGAACCTGAAGTGTAGCATCGGAATCTATAACTAGTTTTACAGGAATGGTTCTAAACATAGACAGTAAGAAGAGTCAGTTTTCTTGTACTTGAGTCGGCATTCTGCCTTTTGTATTTAATTCCGATGCAATATCTGTGTTTCATCGTCAATAACAAGGTCAGAGGGATACAGTAAACCTGAAGTGAAGCATCGGAATCTATAACTAGTGTCACACGAATGGTTCAAAACATAGACTCTAAGAAGAGTCAGATTTCTAGTACTTAAGTCGGCATTGTGCCTTTTGCATTTAACTCCGATGCAATTTCTGTGTTTCATCGTCAACAAGAAGGTCAGAGGGATACAGTAAACCTGAAGTGAAGCAGCAGAATCTATAACTAGAGTCACAGGAATGGTTCAAAACATAGACAGTAAGAAGAGTCAGTTTTCTTGTACTTAAGTCATCATTGTGCCTTTTGTGTTTAATTCCGATGCAATTTCTGTGTTTCATCGTAAATAAGAAGGTCAGAGGGATACAGTAAACCTGACGTGAAGCATCGGAATCTATAACTAGTGTCACAGGAATGGTTCAAAACTTAGACAGTAAGAAGAGTCAGTTTTCTTGTACTTATGTCGGCATTGTGCCTTTTGTATTTAATTCCGAAGCAATTTCTGTGTATCATCGTCAATAAGAAGGTCAGAGGGATACAGTAAACCTGAAGTGAAGCAGCAGAATCTATAACTAGAGTCACAGGAATGGTTCAAAACATAGACAGTAAGAAGAGTCAGTTTTCTTGTACTTAAGTCATCATTGTGCCTTTTGTGTTTAATTCCGATGCAATTTCTGTGTTTCATCGTAAATAAGAAGGTCAGAGGGATACAGTAAACCTGACGTGAAGCATCGGAATCTATAACTAGTGTCACAGGAATGGTTCAAAACATAGACAGTAAGAAGAGTCAGTTTTCTTGTACTTAAGTCGGCATTGAACCTTTTGTATTTAATTCCGATGCAATTTCTGTGTTTCATCGTCAATAAGAACGTCAGAGGGATACAGTAAACCTGATCTGAAGCATCGGAATCTATACCTAGTGTCACAGGAATGGTTCAAAGCATGGACAGTAAGAAGAGTCAGTTTTCTTGTACTTAAGTCGGCATTGTGCCTTTAGTATTTAACTCCGATGCAATTTCTGTGTTTCATCGTCAACAAGAAGGTCAGAGGGATACAGTAAACCTGAAGTGAAGCAGCAGAATCTGTAACTAGTGTCACAGGAATGGTTCAAAACATAGACAGTAAGAAGAGTCAGTTTTCTTGTACTTAAGTCATCATTGTGCCTTTTGTATTTAATTCCGATGCAATTTCTGTGTTTCATCGTCAATAAGAAAGTCAGAGGGATGCAGTAAACCTGAAGTGAAGCATCGGAATCTATAACTAGTGTCACAGGAAAGGTTCAAACATAGACAGTATGAAGAGTCAGTTTTCTTGTACTTAAGTCGGCATTGTGCCTTTTGTATTTAATTCCGATGCAATTTCTGTGTTTCATCGTCAATAAGAAGGTCAGAGGGATACAGTAAACCTGAAGTGAAGCATCGGAATCTATAACTAGTGTCACAGGAATGGTTCAAAACTTAGACAGTAAGAAGAGTCAGTTTTCTTGTACTTAAGTCGGCATTGTGCAATTTGTATTTAATTCCGATGCAATTTCTGTGTTCAACGTAAATAAGAAGGTCAGAGGGATACAGTAAACCTGAAGTGAAGCATCGGAATCTATAACTAGTGTCACAGGAATGACTCAAAACATAGACAGTATGTGGAGTCAGTTTTCTTGTACTTAAGTCTGCATTGTGCTTTTTGTATTTAATTCCGATGCATTTTCTATGTCTCATCATCAGTAAGAAGGTCAGAGTGATACAGTAAACCTGATGTGAAGCATCGGAATCTATATCTAGTATCACAGGAACGGTTCAAAACAAAGACAGAAAGAAGAGTCAGTTTTCTTGTACTTATGTCGGCATTGTGCCTTTTGTATTTAATTCCGAAGCAATTTCTGTGTATCATCGTCAATAAGAAGGTCAGAGGGATACAGTAAACCTGGAGTAAAGCATCGGAATCTATAACTAGTGTCACATCAATGGTTCAATACAAAGACGGTAGGAAGAGTCAGTTTTCTTGTACTGAAGTCGGCATTGTGCCTTTTGTATTAAATTCGTGTGCAATTTCTGTGTTTCATCGTCAATAAGAAGGTAAGAGGGATACAGAAAACATGAAGTGAAGCATCGGCATCTATAACTAGTGTCACAGGAATGGTTCAAAACTTAGACAATAAGAAGAGTCAGTTTTCTTGTACTTATGTCGGCATTGTGACTTTTGTATTTAATTCCGAAGCTATTTCTGTGTATCATCGTCAATAAGAAGGTCAGAGGGATACAGTAAACCTGGAGTAAAGCATCGGAATCAATAACTAGTGTCACATCAATGGTTCAATACAAAGACGGTAGGAAGAGTCAGTTTTCTTGTACTGAAGTCGGCATTGTGCCTTTTGTATTAAATTCGTGTGCAATTTCTGTGTTTCATCGTCAATAAGAAGGTAAGAGGGATACAGAAAACATGAAGTGAAGCATCGGCATCTATAACTAGTTTCATAACAATGGTTCAAAACATAGACTGTAAGAAGAGTAAGTTTTGTTGTACTTAAGTCGGCGTTGTGCCTTTTGTATTTAATTCCGATGCAATTTTTGTGTTTCATCGTCAATACGAAGGTCAGAGGGATACAGTAAACCTGAAGTGAAGCATCGGAATCTATAACTAGTGTCACATGAATGGTTCAAAGCATAGACAGTAAGAAGAGTCAGTTTTCTTGTACTTAAGTCGGCGTTGTGCCTTTTGTATTTAATTCCGAAGCAATTTCAGTGTTTTATAGTCAATAAGAAGGTAAGAGGGATACAGTGAACCTGAAGTGTAGCATCGGAATCTATAACTAGTTTTACAGGAATGGTTCAAAGCATAGACAGTAAGAAGAGTCAGATTTCTAGTACTTAAGTCGGCATTGTGCCTTTTGTATTTAACTCCGATGCAATTTCTGTGTTTCATCGTCAACAAGAAGGTCAGAGGGATACAGTAAACCTGAAGTGAAGCAGCAGAATCTATAACTAGAGTCACAGGAATGGTTCAAAACATAGACAGTAAGAAGAGTCAGTTTTCTTGTACTTAAGTCATCATTGTGCCTTTTGTGTTTAATTCCGATGCAATTTCTGTGTTTCATCGTAAATAAGAAGGTCAGAGGGATACAGTAAACCTGACGTGAAGCATCGGAATCTATAACTAGTGTCACAGGAATGGTTCAATACAAAGACGGTAGGAAGAGTCAGTTTTCTTGTACTGAAGTCGGCATTGTGCCTTTTGTATTAAATTCGTGTGCAATTTCTGTGTTTCATCGTCAATAAGAAGGTAAGAGGGATACAGAAAACATGAAGTGAAGCATCGGCATCTATAACTAGTGTCACAGGAATGGTTCAAAACTTAGACAGTAAGAAGAGTCAGTTTCCTTGTACTTATGTCGGCATTGTGACTTTTGTATTTAATTCCGAAGCAATTTCAGTGTTTTATAGTCAATAAGAAGGTAAGAGGGATACAGTGAACCTGAAGTGTAGCATCGGAATCTATAACTAGTTTTACAGGAATGGTTCAAAGCATAGACAGTAAGAAGAGTCAGATTTCTAGTACTTAAGTCGGCATTGTGCCTTTTGTATTTAACTCCGATGCAATTTCTGTGTTTCATCGTCAACAAGAAGGTCAGAGGGATACAGTAAACCTGAAGTGAAGCAGCAGAATCTATAACTAGAGTCACAGGAATGGTTCAAAACATAGACAGTAAGAAGAGTCAGTTTTCTTGTACTTAAGTCATCATTGTGCCTTTTGTGTTTAATTCCGATGCAATTTCTGTGTTTCATCGTAAATAAGAAGGTCAGAGGGATACAGTAAACCTGGAGTAAAGCATCGGAATCTATAACTAGTGTCACATCAATGGTTCAATACAAAGACGGTAGGAAGAGTCAGTTTTCTTGTACTGAAGTCGGCATTGTGCCTTTTGTATTAAATTCGTGTGCAATTTCTGTGTTTCATCGTCAATAAGAAGGTAAGAGGGATACAGAAAACATGAAGTGAAGCATCGGCATCTATAACTAGTGTCACAGGAATGGTTCAAAACTTAGACAGTAAGAAGAGTCAGTTTTCTTGTACTTATGTCGGCATTGTGACTTTTGTATTTAATTCCGAAGCTATTTCTGTGTATCATCGTCAATAAGAAGGTCAGAGGGATACAGTAAACCTGGAGTAAAGCATCGGAATCAATAACTAGTGTCACATCAATGGTTCAATACAAAGACGGTAGGAAGAGTCAGTTTTCTTGTACTGAAGTCGGCATTGTGCCTTTTGTATTAAATTCGTGTGCAATTTCTGTGTTTCATCGTCAATAAGAAGGTAAGAGGGATACAGAAAACATGAAGTGAAGCATCGGCATCTATAACTAGTTTCATAACAATGGTTCAAAACATAGACTGTAAGAAGAGTAAGTTTTGTTGTACTTAAGTCGGCGTTGTGCCTTTTGTATTTAATTCCGATGCAATTTTTGTGTTTCATCGTCAATACGAAGGTCAGAGGGATACAGTAAACCTGAAGTGAAGCATCGGAATCTATAACTAGTGTCACATGAATGGTTCAAAGCATAGACAGTAAGAAGAGTCAGTTTTCTTGTACTTAAGTCGGCGTTGTGCCTTTTGTATTTAATTCCGAAGCAATTTCAGTGTTTTATAGTCAATAAGAAGGTAAGAGGGATACAGTGAACCTGAAGTGTAGCATCGGAATCTATAACTAGTTTTACAGGAATGGTTCAAAGCATAGACAGTAAGAAGAGTCAGATTTCTAGTACTTAAGTCGGCATTGTGCCTTTTGTATTTAACTCCGATGCAATTTCTGTGTTTCATCGTCAACAAGAAGGTCAGAGGGATACAGTAAACCTGAAGTGAAGCAGCAGAATCTATAACTAGAGTCACAGGAATGGTTCAAAACATAGACAGTAAGAAGAGTCAGTTTTCTTGTACTTAAGTCATCATTGTGCCTTTTGTGTTTAATTCCGATGCAATTTCTGTGTTTCATCGTAAATAAGAAGGTCAGAGGGATACAGTAAACCTGACGTGAAGCATCGGAATCTATAACTAGTGTCACAGGAATGGTTCAAAACTTAGACAGTAAGAAGAGTCAGTTTTCTTGTTACTAAGTCGGCATTGTGCCTTTTGTATTTAATTCCGATGCAATATCTGTGTTCATCGTAAATAAGAAGGTCAGAGGGATACAGTAAACCTGAAGTGAAGCATCGGAATCTATAACTAGTGTCACAGGAATGGTTCAAAACATAGACAGTAAGAAGAGTCAGTTTTCTTGTACTTAAGTCGGCGTTGTGCCTTTTGTATTTAATTCCGATGCAATTTTTGTGTTTCATCGTCAATAAGAAGGTCAGCGGGATACAGTAAACCTGAAGTGAAGCATCGGAATCTATAACTAGTGTCACAGGAATGATTCAAAGCATAGATGGTAAGAAGAGTCAGCTTTCTTGTACTTAGGTCGACATTGTGCCTTTCGGATTTAATTCCGATGCAATTTCTGTGTTTCATCGTCAATAAGAAGGTCAGTGGGATACAGTAAACCTGAAGTGAAGCATCGGAATCTATAACTAGTGTCACAGGAATGGTTCAAAACATAGACAGTTAGAAGAGTCAGTTTTCTTGTACTTAAGTCGGCATTGAACTCTTTGTATTTAATTCCGATGCAATTTCTGTGTTTCATTGTCAATAAGAAGGTCAGAGGGATACAATAAACCTGAATTGAAGCATCGGAATCTGTAACTAGTGTCACGGAAATGGTTCAAAACATAGACAGCAAAAAGAGTCAGTTTTCTTGTACTTAAGTCGGCATTGTGCCTTTTGTATTTAATTCCGATGCCTTTTCTGTGTTTCATCGTCAGTACGAAGGTCAGAGGGATACAGTGAACCTGAAGTGAAGCATCGGAATCTATAACTAGTGTCACAGGAGTGGTTCAAACATCGACAGTAAGAAGAGTCAGGTTTCTTGTACTTAAGTAGGCATTGTGCCTTTTGTATTTAATTCCGATGGAATTTCTGTGTTTCATCGTCAATAAGAAGGTCAGAGGGATACAGTAAACCTGAAGTGAAGCATCGGAATGTATACCTAGTGTCACAGGAATGGTTCAAAACATAGACAGTAAGAAGAGTCAGTTTTCTTGTACTTAAGTCGTCATTGTGCCATTTGTAATTAATTCCGATGCAATATGTGTGTTTTATCGTCAATACGAAGGTCAGAGGGATACAGTAAACCTGAAGTGAAGCATCGGAAACTATAATTAGTGTCACAGGAATTGTTCAAAACATAGACTGTAAGAAGAGTCAGTTTTCCTGTACTTAAGTCGGCGTTGGGCCTTTTGTATTTAACTCCGATGCAATTTCTGTGTTTCATCGTCAATAAGAAGGTCAGAGGGATACAGTAAACCTGAAGTGATGCATCGGAATCTATAACTGGTGTCACAGGAATGGTTCAAAACATAGACCGTAAGAAGAGTCAGTTTTCTTGTACTTAAGTCGGCATTGTGCCTTTTCTATTTAATTCCGATGCAATTTCTGTGTTTCATCGTCAATAAGAAGGTCAGTGAGATACAGCAAAGCTGAAGTGAAGAATCGGAATCTACAACTAGTGTCACAGGAATCGTTCAAAACTTAGACAGTAAGAAGAGTCAGTTTTCCTGTACTTATGTCTTCATTGTGCCTTTTGTATTTAATTCCGATGCAATTTCTGTGTTTCATCGTCAATAAGAAGGTCAGAGGGATACAGTCAACCTGAAGTGAAGCATCGGAATCTATAACTAGTGTCACAGGAGTGGTTCAAACATCGACAGTAAGAAGAGTCAGGTTTCTTGTACTTAAGTAGGCATTGTGCCTTTTGTATTTAATTCCGATGCAATTTCTGTGTTTCATCGTCAATAAGAAGGTCAGAGGGATACAGTAAACCTTGAAGTGAAGCATCGGAATGTATACCTAGTGTCACAGGAATGGTTCAAAACATAGACAGTAAGAAGAGTCAGTTTTCTTGCACTTAAGTCGTCATTGTGCCATTTGTAATTAATGCCGATGCAATATGTGTGTTTCATCGTCAATAAGAAGGTCACAGGGATACAGTAAACCTGAAGTGAAGCATCGGAAACTATAATTAGTGTCACAGGAATTGTTCAAAACATAGACTGTAAGAAGAGTCAGTTTTCCTGTACTTAAGTCGGCGTTGGGCCTTTTGTATTTAACTCCGATGCAATTTCTGTGTTTCATCGTCAATAAGCAGGTCAGAGGGATACAGTAAACCTGAAGTGATGCATCGGAATCTATAACTGGTGTCACAGGAATGGTTCAAAACATAGACCGTAAGAAGAGTCAGTTTTCTTGTACTTAAGTCGGCGTTGTGCCTTTTGTATTTAATTCCGATGCAATTTCTGTGTTTCATCGTTAATAAGAAGGTCAGGGGGATACAGTAAACCTGAAGTGAAGAATCGGAATCTATAACTAGTGTCACAGGAATGGTTCAAAACATAGACAGTAAGAAGAGTCAGTTTTCTTGTTACTTAAGTCGTCATTGTGACATTTTTAATTAATTCCGATGCAATGTCTGTGTTTCATCGTCAATAAGAAGGTCAGAGGGATGCAGTAAACCTGAAGTGAAGCATCGGAAACTATAATTAGTGTCACAGGAATGGTTCAAAACATAGACTGTAAGAAGAGTCAGTTTTCCTGTACTTAAGTCGGCGTTGTGCCTTTTGTATTTAACTCCGATGCAATTTCTGTGTTTCATCGTCAATAAGAAGGTCAGAGGGATACCGTAAACCTGAAGTGAAGCATCGGAATCTATAACTGGTGTCACAGGAATGGTTCAAAACATAGACCGTAAGAAGAGTCAGTTTTCTTGTACTTATATCGGCATTGTGCCTTTTCTATTTAATTCCGATGCAATTTCTGTGTTTCATCGTCAATAAGAAGGTCAGAGAGATACAGCAAAGCTGAAGTGAAGAATCGGAAACTGTAACTAGTGTCACAGGAATGGTTCAAAACTTAGACATCAAGAAGAGTCAGTTTTCCTGTACTTAAGTCGGCATTGTGCCTTTTGTATTTAATTCCGATGCAATTTCTGTGTTTCATCGTCAATAAGAAGGTCAGAGGGATACAGTAAACCTGAAGTGAAGCATCGGAATCTATAACTAGTGTCACAGGAATGGTTCAAAGCATAGACAGTAAGAAGAGTCAGTTTTCTTGTACTTAAGTCGGCATTGTGCCTTTTGTATTTAATTCCGTTGCAATTTCTGTGTTTCATCATCAATAAGAAGGTCAGAGGGATACAGTAAAAATGAAGTGAAGCATCGAAATCTATAACTAGTGTCACAGGAATGGTTTAAAACATAGACAGTAAGAAGAGGCAGTTTTCTTGTACTTAAGTCGGCATTGTGCCTTTTGTATTTAACTCCGATGCAATTTCTGTGTTTCATGGTCAATAAGAAGGTCAGAGGGATACAGTAAACCTGAAGTGAAGCCTCGGAATCAATAACTAGTGTCACAGGAATAGTTCAAAACATAGACACTAAGAAGAGTCAGTTTTCTTGTACATAAGTTGGCATTGTGCCTTTTGTATTTAATTCCGATGCCTATTCTGTGTTTCATCGTCAATAAAATGGTCAGAGGGATGCAGTAAACCTGAAGTGAAGCATCGGAATCTATAACTAGTGTCACAGGAACGGTTCAATCATAGACAGTAAGAAGAGTCAGTTTTCTTGTACTTAAGTCGGCATTGTGCCTTTTGAATTTAATTCCGATGCAATTTCTGTGTTTCATCGTCAAAAAGATGGTCAGAGGGATACAGTAAACCTGAAGTGAAGCATCGGAATCTATAACTAGTGTCACATGAATGGTTCAAACATAGACAGTAAGAAGAGTCAGTTTTCTTGTACATAAGTCGGCGTTGTGCCTTTTGTATTAAATTCCGATGCAATTTCTGTGTTTCATCGTCAATAAGAAGGTCTGATGGATACAGCAAACCTGAAGTGAAGCATCGGAAGCAATAACTAGTGCCACATGAATGGTCCAAAACATAGATATGAAGAAGTGTCAGTTTTCTTGTACTTAACTCGTCATTGTGCATTTTGTATTTAATTCAGATGCAATTACTGTGTTTCATCGTCAATTAGAAGGTCAGAGGGATACAGCATACATGAAGTGAAGCATCGGAATCTATAACTAGTGTCACAGGAATGGTTCAAAACATAGACAGTAAGAAGAGTCAGTTTTCTTGTACTTAAGTGGGCATTGTGCCTTTTGTATTTAATTCCGATGCAATTCCTGTGTTTCATCAACAATACGAAGGTCAGAGGGATACAGTAAACCTGAAGTGAAGCATCGGAGTCTATAACTAGTGTCACATGAATGGTTCAAACATAGACAGGAAAAAGAGGCAGTTTTCTTGTACTTAAGTTGGCATTGTGCCTTTTGTATTTAATTCCGATGCAATTTCTGTGTTTCATCGTCAATAAGGAGATCAGAGGGATACAGTAAAATTGAAGTGAAGCATCGGAATCTATAACTAGTGTCACAGGAATGGTTCAAAACATAGACAGTAAGAAGAGTCAGTTTTCTTGTACTAAAGTCGGTGTTGTGCCTTTTGTATTTAATTCCAATGCAATTTCTGTGTTTCATCGTCAATAAGAACGTCAGAGGGATACAGTGAACCTGAAGTGAAGCATCGGAATCTATAACTAGTGTCACAGGAATGGTTCAAATCGTAGACAGTAAGAAGAGGCAGTTTTCATGTACTTAAGTCGGCATTGTGTCTTTTGTATTTAATTCCGATGCAATTTCTGTGTTCATCGTAATTAAGAAGGTCAGAGGGATAAAGTAAACCTGAAGTGACGCATCGGAATCTATAACTAGTGTCACATGAATGGTTCAAAACAAAGACGGTTGGTAGAGTCAGTTTTCTTGTACTTAAGTCGGCATTGTGCCTTTTGTATTTAATTCGCGTGCAATTTCTGTGTTTCATCGTCAATAAGAAGGTAAGAGGGATACAGAAAACATGAAGTGATGCATCGGAATCTATATCTATTGTCACAGGAATGGTTCAAATCATAGACAGTAAGAAGTGTCAGTTTTCTTGTACTTAAGTCGGCGTTGTGAATTTTGTATTTAATTCCGATGCAATTACTGTGTTTCATCGTCAATAAGAAGGTCAGAGGGATACAGTAAACCTGAAGTGAAGCATCGGAATCTATAACTAGTGTCCCATGAATGGTTTAAAGCATAGAGAGTAAGAAGAGTCTGTTTTCTTGTACTTAAGTCGGCATTGTTCCTTTTGTATTTAATTCCGATGCAATTTCAGTGTTTTATCGTCAATAAGAAGGTCACAGGGATACAGTGAACCTGAAGTGTAGCATCGGAATCTATAACTAGTGTCACAGGAATGGTTCAAAACATAGACAGTAAGAAGAGTCAGGTTTCTTGTACGTAAGTCGGCATTGTGCCTTTTGTATTTAATTCCGATGCAACTTCTGTGTTTCATCGTCAATAAGAAGGTCAGAGGGATACAGTAAACCTGCAGTGAAGCATCGGAATCAATACCTAGTGTCACAGGAATGGTACAAAGCATAGACAGTAAGAAGAGTCAGTTTTCTTGTACGTTAGTCGGCATTGTGCCTTTTGTACTTAATTCCGATGCAATTTCCGTATTTCATCGTCAATAAGAAGGTCAGAGGGATACAGTAAACCTGAACTGAAGCATCGGAATCTATAACTAGTGTCACAGGAATGGTTCAAAACATAGACAGTAAGAAGAGTCAGTTTTCTTGTACTTAAGTCGGCATTGTACCTCTTATATTTAATTCCGATGCAATTTCAGTGTTTCATCGTCAATAAGAATGTCAGAGGGATACAGTGAATCTGAAGTGTAGCATCGGAATCTATAACTAGTGTCACAGGAATGGTTCAAATATAGACAGTAAGAAGAGTCAGGTTTCTTGTACTTACGTCGGCATTGTGCCTTTTGTATTTAAATTCGATGCAATTTCTGTGTTTCATCGTCAATGAGATGGTCAGAGGGATACAGTAAACCTGAAGTGAAGCATCGGAATTTATACCTAGAGTCACAGGAATGGTTCAAAACATAGACAGTAAGAAGAGTCAGTTTTCTTGTACTTAAGTCGTCATTGTGCCATTTCCATTTAATTCCGATGCAATTTCTGTGTTTCATCGTCAACAAGTAGGTAAGAGGGATACAGTAAACCTGAAGTGAAGCATCGGAATCTATAACTAGTGTCGCAGGAATGGTTCAAAACATAGACAGTACGAAGAGTCAGTCTTCTTGTACCTAAGTCTTCATTGTGCCTTTTGCATTTTATTCCGTTGCAATTTCTGTGTTTCATCGTCAATGAGAAGGTCAGAGGGATACAGTAAACCTGAGGTGAAGCATCGGAATCTATAACTAGTGTCACAGGAATGGCTCAAAACATAGACAGTAAATAGAGTCAGTTTTCTTCTACTTAACTCGGCATTGTGCCCTTTGTATTTAATTCCGATGCAATTTCTGTGTTTCATCGTCAATAAGAAGGTCAGAGGGATACAGTAAACCTGAAGTGAAGCATCGGAATCTATAATTAGTGTCACAGGAATGGTTCAAAGCATAGATTGTAAGAAGAGTCAGCTTTCTTGTACTTAGATCGGCATTGTGCCTTTCGGATTTAATTCCGATGCAATTTCTGTGTTTCATCGTCAATAAGAAGGTCAGTGGGATACAGTAAATCTGAAGTGAAGCATCGGAATCCATAACTAGTGTCACAGGAATGGTTGAAAACATAGACAGTAAGAATAGTCAGTTTTCTTGTACTTAAGTCGGCATTGTGCCTTTTGTATTTAATTCCGACGCAATATCTGTGTTTCTTCTTCAATAAGAAGTTCAGAGGGATACAGTAAACCTGGAGTGAAGCAACGGAATCTATAACTAGTGTCACATGAATGGTTCAAAACATAGACTGTAAGAAGAGACATTTTTCTTGAACTTAAGTCGGCATTGTGCCTTTTCTATTAAATTCCGATGCAATATCTGTGTTTCGTCGTCAATAAGAAGGTCAGAGGGATACAGTAAACATGAAGTGAAGCATCGGAATCTATAATTAGTGTCACAGGAATGGTTCAAAACATAGACAGTAAGAAGAGTCTGTTTTCTTGTACTTAAGTCGGCGTTGTGCCTTTTGTATTTAATTCCGATGCAATTTCTGTGTTTCATCGTCAATAAGAAGGTCAGAGGGATACAGTAAACCTGAAGTGAAGCATCGGAATCTATAACTAGTGTCACAGGAATGGTTCAAAACATGGACAGTAAGAAGAGTCAGTTTTCTTGTACTTAAGTCGGCATTGTGCCTTTTGTATTTAATTCCGATGCAATTTCAGTGTTTCATCGTCAATAAGAAGGTCAGAGGGATACAGTGAATCTGAAGTGAAGCATCGGAATCTATAACTAGTGTCACAGGAATGGTTTAAATATAGACAGTAAGAAGAGTCAGGTTTCTTGTACTTAAGTCGGCATTGTGCCTTTTGTATTTAACTCCGAGCAAATTTCTCTGTTTCATCGTCAATAAGATGGTCAGAGGGATACAGTAAACCTGAAGTGAAGCATCGGAATGTATACCTAGAGTCACAGGAATGGTTCAAAACATAGAAAGTAAGAAGAGTCAGTTCTCTTGTACTTAAGTCTTCATTGTGCCATTTGTATTTAATTCCGATGCAATATCTGTGTTTCATCGTCAATAAGAAGGTCAGAGGGATATAGTAAACCTGAAGTGAAGCATCGGAAACTATAACTAGTGTCACAGGAATGGTTCAAAACATAGACTGTAAGAAGAGTCAGTTTTCCTGTACTTAAGTCGGCGTTGTGCCCTTTGTATTTAACTCCGATGCAATTTCTGTGTTTCATCGTAAATAAGAAGGTCAGAGGCATACAGTAAATCTGACGTGAAGCATCGGAATCTATAACTAGTGTCACAGGAATGGTTCAAAACATAGACAGTAAGAAGAGTCAGTTTTCTTGCACTTAAGTCGGCATTGTGCCTTTTGTATTTTATTCCGATTTAATTTCTGTGTTTCATCGTCAATAAGAAGGTCAGAGGGATACAGTAAAGCTGAAGTGAAGCAACGGAATCTATAACTAGTGTCACAGGAATGGTTCAAACTTAGACAGTAAGAAGAGTCAGTTTTCTTGTACATAAGTCGGCATTGTGCCTTTTGTATTTATTTCCGATGCAATTTCTGTGTTTCATCGTCAACATGAAGGTAAGAGGGATACAGTAAACCTGAAGTGAAGCATCGGAATCTATAACTAGTGTCACAGGAATGGTTCAAAACATAGACAGTAGGAAGAGTCAGTTTTCTTGTACTTAAGTCGGCATTGTGCCTTTTGTATTTAATTCCGATGCAATTTCTGTGTTTCATCGTCAATGAGTAGGTCACAGGGATACAGTAAATCTGAAGTGAAGCATCGGAATCTATAACTAGTGTCACAGGAATGGTTCAAACATAGACAGTAAGAAGAGTCAGTTTTCTTGTACATAAGTCGGCATTGTGCATTTTGTATTAAATTCCGATGCAATTTCTGTGTTTCATGGTCAGTAAGAAGGTCTGCTGGATACAGTAAACCTGAAGTGAAGCATCATAATCTATAACTAGTGTCACAGGAATGGTTCAAATCATAGACAGTAAGAAGAGTCAGTTTTCTTGTACTTAAGTCGGCATTGTGCCTTTTGTATTTAATTCCGATGCAATTTCTGTGTTTCATCGTCAAGAAGAAGGTCAGAGGGATACAGTGAATCTGAAGTGAAGCATCGGAATCTGTAACTAGTGCCACAGGAATGGGTCAAAACATAGACAGTAAGAAGAGTCAGTTTTCTTGTACTTAAGTCGGCATTGTGCCTTTTGTATTTAATTCCGATGCAATTTCAGTGTTTCATCGTCAATAAGAAAGTCGGAGGGAACAGTAAACCTGAAGTGAAGGATCGGAATCTATAACTAGTGTCACAGGAATGGTTCAAGGCATAGACAGTAAGAAGAGTCAGTTTTCTTTTACTTAAGTCGGCATTGTGCCTTTTGTAATTAATTCCGATGCAATTTCTGTGTTCATCGTCAATAAGAAGGTCAGTGTGATACAGTAAACCTGAAGTGAAGCATTGGAAACTATAACTAGAGTCACAGGAATGTTTCAATCATAGACAGTAAGAAGAGTCAGTTTTCTTGTACTTAAGTCGGCATTGTGCCTTTTGTATTTCATTCCGATGCAATATCTGTGTTTCATCGCCAATAAGAAGGTCAGAGGGATACAGTAAACCTGAAGTGAAGCATCGGAATCTATAACTAGTGTCACATGAATGTTTCAAACATAGACAGTAAGAAGAGTCAGTTTTCTTGTACATAAGTCGGCATTGCGCCTTTTGTATTTAATTCCGATGCAATTTCTGTGTTTCATCGTCAATAAGAAGGTCTGATGGATACAGTAAACCTGAAGCGAAGCATCGGAAGCAATAACTAGTGTCACATGAATGGTCCAAAACATAGACAGTAAGAAGAGTCAGTTTTCTTGTACTTAAGTCGTCATTGTGCCTTTTGTATTTAATTCAGATGCAATTACTGTGTTTCATCGTCAATAAGAAGGTCAGAGGGATACAGTAAACCTGAAGTGAAGCATCGGAATCCATAACTAGTGTCACAGGAATGGTTCAAAACATAGACAAAAAGAAGAGTAAGTTTTCTTGTACTTAAGTCGGCATTGTGGCTTTTGTATTTAATTCCGATGCAATATCTGTGTTTCATCAACAATACGAAGGTCAGCGGGATACAGTGAACCTGAAGTGAAGCATCGGAATCTATAAGAAGTGTCACATGAATGGTTCAAACATAGACAGTAAAAAGAGTCAGTTTTCTTGTACTTAAGTCGGCATTGTGCCTTTTGTATTTAATTCCGATGCAATTTCTGTGTTTCATCGTCAATAAGAAGGTCAGAGGGATACAGTGAACCTGAAGTGAAGCATCGGAATCTATAACTAGTGTCACAGGAATGGTTCAAAACATAGACAATAAGAAGAGTCAGTTTTCTTGTACTTAAGTCGGCATTGTGCCTTTTGTATTTAATTCCGATGCCTTTTCTGTGTTTCATCGTCAATAAGAAGGTCAGACGGATGCAGTAAACCTGAAGTGAAGCCTCGGAATCTATAACTAGTGTCACAGGAATGGTTCAATCATAGACAGTAAGAAGAGTCAGTTTTCTTGTACTTAAGTCGGCATTGTGCCTTTTGTATTTAATTCCGATGCAATTTCTGTGTTTCATCGTCAATAAGAAGGTCAGAGGGATACAGTAAACCTGAAGTGAAGCATCGGAATCTATAACTAGTGTCACAGGAATGGTTCAAAACATAGACAGTAAGAAGAGTCAGTTTTCTTGTACTTAAGTCGGCATTGTGCACTTTGTATTTAATTCCGATGCAATTTCTGTGTTTCATCAACAATAAGAAGGTCAAAGGGATACAGTAAACCTGAAGTGAAGCATCGCAAACTATAACTAGTGTCACAGGAATGGTTCAAACATAGACAGTGAAAAGAGTCAGTTTTCTTGTACTTAAGTCGGCATTGTGCCTTTTGTATTAAATTCCGGTGCAATTTCTGTGTTTCATCGTCAAAAAGGGGGTCAGAGGGATACAGTAAACCTGAAGTGAACCATCGGAACCTAAAACTAGTGTCACAGGAATGGTTCAAAACATAGACAGTAAGATGAGTCAGTTTTCTAAAAACTAAAGTCGGCGTTGTGCCTTTTGTATTTAATTCCAATGCAATTTCTGTGTTTCATCGTCAATAAGAACGTCAGAGGGATACAGTGAACCTGAAGTGAAGCATCGGAATCTATAACTAGTGTCACAGGAATGGTTCAAAACATAGACAGTAAGATGAGACAGTTTTCTTGTACTTCAGTCGGCATTGTGCCTTTTGTATTTAATTCCGATGCAATTTCTGTGTTCATCGTCAATAAGAAGGTCAGTGTGATACAGTAAACCTGAAGTGAAGCATTGGAAACTATAACTAGTGTCACAGGAATGTTTCAATCACAGACAGTAAGATGAGTCAGTTTTCTTGTACTTAAGTAGGCATTGTGCCTTTTGTATTTTATTCCGATGCAATTTCTGTGTTTCATCGTCAATAAGAAGGTCAGAGGGATACAGTAAACCTGAAGTGAAGCATCGGAATCTAAAACTAGTGTCACATGAATGTTTCAAACATAGACAGTAAGAAGAGTCAGTTTTCTTGTACATAAGTCGGCATTGTGCCTTTTGTATTTAATTCCGATGCAATTTCTGTGTTTCATCGTCAATAAGAAGGTCTGATGGATACAGTAAACCTGAAGCGAAGCATCGGAAGCAATAACTAGTGTCACATGAATGGTCCAAAACATAGACAGTAAGAAGAGTCAGTTTTCTTGTACTTAAGTCGTCATTGTGCCTTTTGTATTTAATTCAGATGCAATTACTGTGTTTCATCGTCAATAAGAAAGTCAGAGGGATATAGTAAACCTGAAGTGAAGTATCGGAATCCATAACTAGTGTCACAGGAATGGTTCAAAACATAGACAAAAAGAAGAGTCAGTTTTCTTGTACTTAAGTCGGCATTGTGGCTTTTGTATTTAATTCCGATGCAATATCTGTGTTTCATCAACAATACGAAGGTCAGCGGGATACAGTAAACCTGAAGTGAAGCATCGGAATCTATAAGAAGTGTCACATGAATGGTTCAAACATAGACAGTAAAAAGAGTCAGTTTTCTTGTACTTAAGTCGGCATTGTGCCTTTTCTATTTAAATCCGATGCAATTTCAGTGTTTCATCGTCAATAAGATGGTCGGTGGGATACAGTAAACCAGAAGTGAAGCATCGGAATCTATAACTAGTGTCACAGGAATTGCTCAAAACATAGACAGTAGAGGAGTCAGTTTTCTTGTACTTACATCTGCATTGTGCTTTTTGTATTTAATTCCGATGAATTTTCTGTGTTTCATCATCAATAAGAAGGTCAGAGGGATACAGTAAACCTGATGTGAAGCATCGGATTCTATATCTAGTGTCACAGGAATGGTTCAAAACATAGACAGTAAGAAGAGTCAGTTTTCTTGTACTTAAGTCGGCATTGTGCCTTTTGTATTAATTGCCGATGCAATTTCAGTGTTTCATCGTCAATAATAAGGTCAGAGGGATACAGTGAACCTGAAGTGAAGCATCGGAATCTATACTAGTGTCACAGGAATGGTTCAAAACATAGACAGTAAGAAGAGTCAGGTTTCTTGTACTTAAGTCGGCATTGTGCCTTTTGTATTTAATTCCGATGCAATTTCTGTGTTTCATCGTCAATAAGAAGGTCAGAGGGATACATTAAACCTGAAGTGAAGCATCGGAATCTATACCTAGTGTCACAGGAATGGTTCAAAACATAGACAGTAAGAAGAGTCAGTTTTCTTGTACTTAAGTCGGCGTTGTGCCTTTTGTATTTAATTCCGATGCAATTTCCGTGTTTCATCGTCAATAAGAAGGTCAGAGGGATACAGTGAACCTGAAGTGAATCATCGGAATCTATAGCTAGTGTCACAGGAATGGTTCGAATCATAGACAGTAAGAAGAGTCAGTTTTATTGTACTTAAGTCGGCATTGTGCCTTTTGTATTCAATTCCGATGCAATTTCAGTGTTTCGTCGTCAATAAGAAGGTCAGAGGGATACAGTGAACCTGAAGTGAAGCATCGGAATCTATAACTAGTGTCACAGGAATGGTTCAAAACATAGACAATAAGAAGAGTCAGTTTTCTTGTACTTAAGTCGGCATTGTGCCTTTTGTATTTAATTCCGATGCCTTTTCTGTGTTTCATCGTCAATAAGAAGGTCAGACGGATGCAGTAAACCTGAAGTGAAGCCTCGGAATCTATAACTAGTGTCACAGGAATGGTTCAATCATAGACAGTAAGAAGAGTCAGTTTTCTTGTACTTAAGTCGGCATTGTGCCTTTTGTATTTAATTCCAATGCAATTTCTGTGTTTCATCGTCAATAAGAAGGTCAGAGGGATACAGTAAACCTGAAGTGAAGCATCGGAATCTATAACTAGTGTCACAGGAATGGTTCAAAACATAGACAGTAAGAAGAGTCAGTTTTCTTGTACTTAAGTCGGCATTGTGCACTTTGTATTTAATTCCGAAGCAATTTCTGTGTTTCATCAACAATAAGAAGGTCAAAGGGATACAGTAAACCTGAAGTGAAGCATCGCAATCTATAACTAGTGTCACAGGAATGGTTCAAACATAGACAGTGAAAAGAGTCAGTTTTCTTGTACTTAAGTCGGCATTGTGCCTTTTGTATTAAATTCCGGTGCAATTTCTGTGTTTCATCGTCAAAAAGGGGGTCAGAGGGATACAGTAAACCTGAAGTGAACCATCGGAATCTATAACTAGTGTCACAGGAATGGTTCAAAACACAGACAGTAAGATGAGTCAGTTTTCTAAAAACTAAAGTCGGCGTTGTGCCTTTTGTATTTAATTCCAATGCAATTTCTGTGTTTCATCGTCAATAAGAACGTCAGAGGGATACAGTGAACCTGAAGTGAAGCATCGGAATCTATAACTAGTGTCACAGGAATGGTTCAAAACATAGACAGTAAGATGAGACAGTTTTCTTGTACTTAAGTCGGCATTGTGCCTTTTGTATTTAATTCCGATGCAATTTCAGTGTTTCATCGTCAATAAGAAGGTCGGAGGGATACAGTAAACCTGAAGTGAAGCATCGGAATCTATACCTAGTATCACAGGAATGGTTCAAGGCATAGACAGTAAGAAGAGTCAGTTTTCTTGTACTTAAGTCGGCATTGTGCCTTTTGTATTTAATTCCGATGCAATTTCAGTGTTTCATCGTCAATAAGAAGGTCGGAGGGAACAGTAAACCTGAAGTGAAGGATCGGAATCTATAACTAGTGTCACAGGAATGGTTCAAGGCATAGACAGTAAGAAGTGTCAGTTTTCTTTTACTTAAGTCGGCATTGTGCCTTTTGTATTTAATTCCGATGCAATTTCTGTCTTCATCGTCAATAAGAAGGTCAGTGTGATACAGTAAACCTGAAGTGAAGCATTGGAAACTATAACTAGTGTCACAGGAATGTTTCAATCATAGACAGTAAGAAGAGACAGTTTTCTTGTACTTAAGTAGGCATTGTGCCTTTTGTATTTCATTCCGATGCAATTTCTGTGTTTCATCGTCAATAAGAAGGTCAGAGGGATACAGTAAACCTGAAGTGAAGCATCGGAATCTATAACTAGTGTCACATGAATGTTTCAAACATAGACAGTAAGAAGAGTCAGTTTTCTTGTACATAAGTCGGCATTGTGCCTTTTGTATTTAATTCCGATGCAATTTCTGTGTTTCATCGTCAATAAGGAGGTCTGATGGATACAGTAAACCTGAAGCGAAGCATCGGAAGCAATAACTAGTGTCACATGAATGGTCCAAAACATAGACAGTAAGAACAGTCAGTTTTGTTGTACTTAAGTCGGCGTTGTGCCTTTTGTATTTAATTCCGATGCAATTTCCGTGTTTCATCGTCAATAAGAAGGTCAGAGGGATACAGTGAACCTGAAGTGAATCATCGGAATCTATAGCTAGTGTCACAGGAATGGTTCGAATCATAGACAGTAAAAAGAGGCTGTTTTATTGTACTTAAGTCGGCATTGTGCCTTTTGTATTTAATTCCGATGCAATTTCAGTGTTTCATCGTCAATAAGAATGTCAGAGGGATACAGTAAACCTGAAGTGAAGCATCGGAATCTATACCTAGTGTCACAGGAATGGTTCAAAACATAGACAGTAAGAAGAGTCAGTTTTCTTGTACTTAAGTCGGCGTTGTGCCTTTTGTATTTAATTCCGATGCAATTTCCGTGTTTCATCGTCAATAAGAAGGTCAGAGGGATACAGTGAACCTGAAGTGAATCATCGGAATCTATAGCTAGTGTCACAGGAATGGTTCGAATCATCGACAGTAAAAAGAGGCAGTTTTATTGTACTTAAGTCGGCATTGTGCCTTTTGTATTTAATTCCGATGCAATTTCAGTGTTTCATCGTCAATAAGAAGGTCAGAGGGATACAGTGAACCTGAAGTGAAGCATCGGAATCTATAACTAGTGTCACAGGAATGGTTCAAAACACAGACAATAAGAAGAGTCAGTTTTCTTGTACTTAAGTCGGCATTGTGCCTTTTGTATTTAATTCCGATGCCTTTTCTGTGTTTCATCGTCAATAAGAAGGTCAGACGGATGCAGTAAACCTGAAGTGAAGCCGCGGAATCTATAACTAGTGTCACAGGAATGATTCAATCATAGACAGTAAGAAGAGTCAGTTTTCTTGTACTTAAGTCGGCATTGTGCCTTTTGTATTTGATTCCGATGCAAGTTCTGTGTTTCATCGTCAATAAGAAGGTCAGAGGGATACAGTAAACCTGAAGTGAAGCATCGGAATCTATAACTAGAGTCACAGGAATGGTTCAAAACATAGACAGTAAGAAGAGTCAGTTTTCTTGTACTTAAGTCGGCATTGTGCCCTTTGTATTTAATTCCGATGCAATATCTGTGTTTCATCAACAATAAGAAGGTCAAAGGGATACAGTAAACCTGACGTGAAGCATCGCAATCTATAACTAGTGTCACAGGAATGGTTCAAACATAGACAGTGAAAAGAGTCAGTTTTCTTGTACTTAAGTCGGCATTGTGCCTTTTGTATTAAATTCCGGTGCAATTTCTGTGTTTCATCGTCAAAAAGGGGGTCAGAGGGATACAGTAAACCTGAAGTGAACCATCGGAATCTATAACTAGTGTCACAGGAATGGTTCAAAACATAGAAAGTAAGATGAGTCAGTTTTCTAAAAACTAAAGTCGGCGTTGTGCCTTTTGTATTTAATTCCAATGCAATTTCTGTGTTTCATCGTCAATAAGAACGTCAGAGGGATACAGTGAACCTGAAGTGAAGCATCGGAATCTATAACTAGTGTCACAGGAATGGTTCAAAACATAGACAGTAAGATGAGACAGTTTTCTTGTACTTAAGTCGGCATTGTGCCTTTTGTATTAAATTCCGATGCAATTTCAGTGTTTCATCGTCAATAAGAAGGTCGAAGGGATACAGTTAACCTGAAGTGAAGCATCGGAATCTATAACTAGTGTCACAGGAATGGTTCAAGGCATAGACAGTAAGAAGAGTCAGTTTTCTTGTACTTAAGTCGGCATTGTGCCTCTTGTATTTAATTCCGATGCAATTTCTGTGTTCATCGTCAATAAGAAGGTCAGAGGGATACAGTAAACCTGAAGTGAAGCATCGGAATCTATAATTCGTGTCACAGGAATGGCTCAAAACATAGACAGTAAGAGGAGTCAGTTTTCTTGTACTTAAGTCTGCATTGTGCTTTTTGTATTTAATTCCGATTCATTTTCTGTGTTTCATCATCAATAAGAAGGTCAGAGGGATACAGAAAACCTGATGTGAAGTATCGGAATCTATATCTAGTGTCACAGGAATGGTTCAAAACATAGACAGTAAGAAGAGTCAGTTTTCTTGTACTTAAGTCGGCATTGTGCCTTTTTTATTTAATTTCGAAGCAATTTCTGTGTATCATTGTCAATAAGAAGGTCAGAGGGATACACAAAAACTGGAGTAAAGCATCGGAATCTATAACTAGTGTCACATGAATGGTTCAAAACATAGACAGTAAGAAGAGTCAGTTTTCTTGTACTTAAGTCGGCATTGTGCCTTTTGTATTAAATTCCGATGCAATTTCTGTGTTTCATCGTCAATAAGAAGGTAAGAGGGATACAGAAAACATGAAGTGAAGCATCAGAATCTATAACTAGTATCACAGGAATGGTTCAAAACATAGACAGTAAGAAGAGTCAGTTTTCTTGTACTTCAGTCGGCGTCGTGTCTTTTGTATTTAATTCCGATGCAATTTTTGTGTTTCTTCGTCAATAAGAAGGTCAGAGGGATACAGCAAACCAGAAGTGAAGCATCAGAATCTATAACTAGTGTCACAGGAATGGTTCAAAGCATAGACAGTAAGAAGAGTCAGTTTTCTTGTACTTAAGTCGGCATTGTTCCTTTTGTATTTAATTCCGATGCAATTTCAGTGTTTCATCGTCAATAAGAAGGTCAGAGGGATACAGTGAACCTGAAGTGAAACATCGGAATCTATACTAGTGTCACAGGAATGGTTCAAAACATAGACAGTAAGAAGAGTCAGGTTTCTTGTACTTAAGTCGGCATTGTGCCTTTTGTATTTAATTCCGATGCAATTTCTGTGTTCCATCGTCAATAAGAAGGTCAGAGGGATACAGTCAACTTGAAGTGAAGCATCTGAATCTATACATAGTGTCACAGGAATGGTTCAAAACATAGACAGTAAGAAGAGTCAGTTTTCGTGTACTTAAGTCGGCATTGTGTCTTTTGTATTTAATTCCGATGCAATTTCCGTGTTTCATCGTCAATAAGGAGGTCAGAGGGATACAGTAAACCTGAAGTGAAGCATCGGAATCTATAACTAGTGTCACAGAAATGGTTCAAAACATAGATTGTAAGAAGAGTCAGTTATCTTGTACTTAAGTAGGCATTGTGCCTTTCGTATTTAATTCGGATGCAATTTCTGTGTTTCATCGTCAATAAGAAGGTCAGTGGGATACAGTAAACCTGAAGTGAAGCATCGGAATCTATAACTAGTGTCACAGGAATGGTTCAAAATATAGACAGTAAGAAGAGTCAGTTTTCTTGTACTTAAGTCGGCATTGTGCCTTTTGTATTTAATTCCGACGCAATATCTGTGTTTCATCGTCAATAAGAAGGTCAGTGGGATACAGTAAACCTGGAGTCAAGCATCGGAATCTATAACTAGTGTCACATGAATGGTTCAAAGCATAGACAGTAAGAAGAGACAGTTTTCTTGTACTTAAGTCGGCATTGTCCCTTTTGTATTAAATTCCGATGCAATTTCTGTGTTACGTCGTCAATAAGAAGGTCAGAGGGATACAGTAAACATGAAGTGAAGCATCGGAATCTATAACTAGTGTCACAGGAATGGTTCAAAACGTAGACAGTAAGAAGAGTCAGTTTTCTTGTACTTAAGTCGGCATTGTGCCTTTTGTATTTAATTCCGATGCAGTTTCTGTGTTTCATCGTCAATAAGAAGGTCAGAGGGATACAGTAAACCTGAAGTGAAGCATCGGAATCTATACCTAGTGTCACAGGAATGGTTCAAAACATAGACAATAAGATGAGTCAGTTTTCTTGTACTTAAGTCGGCAGTGTGCCTTTTGTATTTAATTCCGATGCCTTTTTTGTGTTTCATCGTCAATAAGAACGTCAGATGGATACAGTGAACCTGAAGTGAATCATCGGAATCTATAACTAGTGTCACAGGAATGGTTCAAATCATAGACAGTAAGAAGAGTCAGTTTTATTGTACTTAAGTCGGCATTGTGCCCTTTGTATTTAATTCCGATGCAATTTCTGTGTTTCACCAACAATAAGAAGGTCAAAGGGATACAGTAAACCTGAAGTGAAGCATCGGAATCTATAACTAGTGTCACATGAATGTTTTAAACATAGACAGTAAGAAGAGTCAGTTTTCTTGTACATAAGTCGGCATTGTGCCTTTTGTATTTAATTAAGATGCAATTTCTGTGTTTCATCGTCAATAAGAAGGTCTGATGGATACAGTAAACCTGAAGCGATGCAACGGAAGCAATAACTTGTGTCATATGAATGGTCCAAAACATAGACAGTAAGAAGAGTCAGTTTTCTTGTACTTAAGTCGTCATTGTGCCTTTTGTATTTAATTCAGATGCAATTACTGTGTTTCATCGTCAATAAGAAGGTCAGAGCGATACAGTAAACCTGAAGTGAAGCATCGGAATCTATAACTAGTGTCACAGGAATTGCTAAAAACATAGACAGAAAGAGGAGTCAGTTTTCTTGTACTTAAGTCTGCATTGTGTTTTTTGTATTTAATTCCGATGAATTTTCTGTGTTTCATCATCAATAAGAAGGTCAGAGGGATACAGTAAACCTGATGTGAAGCATCGGAATCTATATCTAGTGTCACAGGAAGGGTTCAAAACATAAACAGTAAGAAGAGTCAGTTTTCTTGTACTTAAGTCGGCATTGTGCCTTTTGTATTAATTTCCGATGCAAATTCAGTGTATCATCGTCAATAAGAAGGTCAGAGGGATACAGTGAACCTGAAGTGAAGCATCGGAATCTATAGTAGTGTCACAGGAATGGTTCATAACATAGACAGTAAGAAGAGTCAGGTTTCTTGTACTTAAGTCGGCGTTGTGCCTTTTGTATTTAATTCCGATGCAATTTCCGTGTTTCATCGTCAATAAGAAGGTCAGAGGGATACAGTGAACCTGAAGTGAATCATCGGATTCTATAACTAGTGTCACAGGAATGGTTCAAATCATAGACAGTAAGAAGAGTCAGTTTTATTGTACTTAAGTCGGCATTGTGCCTTTTGTATTTAATTCCGATGCAATTTCAGTGTTTCATCGTCAATAAGAAGGTCAGAGGGATACAGTGAACCTGAAGTGAAGCATCGGAATCTATAACTAGTGTCACAGGAATGGTTCAAAACATAGACAATAAGAATAGACAGTTTTCTTGTACTTAAGTCGGCATTGTGCCTTTTGTATTTAATTCCGATGCCTTTTCTGTGTTTCATCGTCAATAAGAAGGTCAGACGGATGCAGTAAACCTGAAGTGAAGCCTCGGAATCTATAACTAGTGTCACAGGAATGGTTCAATCATAGACAGAAAGAAGAGACAGTTTTCTTGTACTTAAGTCGGCATTGAGCCCTTTGTATTTAATACCGATGCAATTTCTGTAATTCATCAACAATAAGAAGGACAAAGGGATACAGTAAACCTGAAGTGAAGCATCGGAATCTATAACTAGTGTCACAGGAATGGTTCAAACATTGACAGTGAAAAGAGTCAGTTTTCTTGTACTTAAGTCGTCATTGTGCCTTTTGTATTTAATTCCGGTGCAATTTCTGTGTTTCATCGTCAAAAAGGGGGTCAGAGGGATACAGTAAATCTGAAGTGAACCATCGGAATCTATAACTAGTGTCACAGGAATGGTTCAAACATAGACAGTAAGATGAGTCAGTTTTCTAAAAACTAAAGTCGGCGTTGTGCCTTTTGTATTTAATTCCAATGCAATTTCTGTGTTTCATCGTCAATAAGAACGTCAGAGGGATACAGTGAACCTGAAGTGAAGCATCGGAATCTATAACTAGTGTCACAGGAATGGTTCAAAACATAGACAGTAAGATGAGACAGTTTTCTTGTACTTAAGTCGGCATTGTGCCTTTTGTATTTAATTCCGATGCAATTTCAGTGTTTCATCGTCAATAAGAAGGTCGGAAGGATACAGTAAACCTGAAGTGAAGCATCGAAATCTATACCTAGTGTCACAGGAATGGTTCAAGGCATAGACAGTAAGAAGAGTCAGTTTTCTTGTACTTAAGTTGGCATTGTGCCTTTTGTATTTAATTCCGATGCAATTTCTGTGTTCATCGTCAATAAGAAGGTCAGAGGGATACAGTAAACCTGAAGTGAAGCATCGGAATATATAACTCGTGTCACAGGAATGGCTCGAAACATAGACATTAAGAGGAGTCAGTTTTCTTGTACTTAAGTCTGCATTGTGCTTTTTGTATTTAATTCCGATGCATTTTCTGTGTTTCATCATCAATAAGAAGGTCAGAGGGATACAGTAAACCTGATGTGAAGTATCGGAATCTATATCTAGTGTCACAGGAATGTTTCAAAACATAGACAGTAAGAAGAGTCAGTTTTCTTGTACTTAAGTCGGCATTGTGCTTTTTTATTTAATTCCGAAGCAATTTCTGTGTATCATCGTCAATAAGAAGGTCAGACGAATACACAAAAACTAAAGTAAAGCATCGGAATCTATAACTAGTGTCACATGAATGGTTCAAAACATAGACAGTAAGAAGAGTCAGTTTTCTTCTACTTAAGTCGGCATTGTGCCTTTTGTATTAAATTCTGATGCAATTTCTGTGTTTCATCGTCAATAAGAAGGTAAGAGGGATACAGAAATCATGAAGTGAAGCATCACAATCTATAACTAGTTTCACAGGAATGGTTCAAAACATAGACAGTAAGAAGAGTCAGTTTTCTTGTACTTAAGTCGACGTTGTGCCTTTTGTATTTAATTCCGATGCAATTTTTGTGTTTCATCGTCAATACGAAGGTCAGAGGGATACAGCAAACCAGAAGTGAAGCATCAGAATCTATAACTAGTGTCACAGGAATGGTTCAAATCATAGACAGTAAAAAGAGTCAGTTTTCTTGTACTTAAGTCGGCATTGTGCCTTTTGTATTTAATTCCTATGCAATTTCCGTGTTTCATCGTCAATAAGGTCAGAGGGATACAGTAAACCTGAAGTGAAGCATCGGAATCTATAACTAGTGTCACAGAAATGGTTCAAGACATAGATTGTAAGAAGAGTCAGTTATCTTGTACTTAAGTCGGCATTGTGCCTTTCGTATTTAATTCCGATGCAATTTCTGTGTTTCATCGTCAATAAGAAGATCAGTGGGATACAGTAAACCTGAAGTGAAGCATCGGAATCTATAACTAGTGTCACAGGAATGGTTCAAAATATAGACAGTAAGAAGAGTCAGTTTTCTTGTACTTAAGTCGGCATTGTGCCTTTTGTATTTAATTCCGACGCAATATCTGTTTTTCATCGTCAATAAGAAGGTCAGTGGGATACAGTAAACCTGGAGTCAAGCATCGGAATCTATAACTAGTGTCACATGAATGGTTCAAAGCATAGACAGTAAGAAGAGACAGTTTTCTTGTACTTAAGTCGGCATTGTGCCTTTTGTATTAAATTCCGATGCAATTTCTGTGTTACGTCGTCAATAAGAAGGTCAGAGGGATACAGTAAACATGAAGTGAAGCATCGGAATCTATAACTAGTGTCACAGGAATGGTTCGAAATATAGACAGTAAGAAGAGTCAGTTTTCTTGTACTTAAGTCGGCGTTGTGCCTTTTGTATTTATTTCCGATGCAATTTCCGTGTTTCATCGTCAATAAGAAGGTCAGAGGGATACAGTAAAAATGAAGTGAAGCATCGGAATCTATAACTAGTGTCACAGGAATTGTTCAAAACATAGACAGTAAGAAGAGTCAGTTACCTTGTACTTAAGTCGCCATTGTGCCCTTTGTATGTAACTCCGATGCCATTTCTGTGTTTCATCGTCAATAAGAAGATCAGAGGGATACAGTAAACCTCAAGTGAAGCATCGGAATCTATAACTAGCGTCACAGGAAAGGTTCAAAACATAGACAATAAGAAGAGTCGGTTTTCTTGTACTTAAGTCGGCATTGTGCCTTTTGTATTTAATTCCGACGCAATATCTGTGTTTCATCGTCAATAAGAAGGTCAGTGGGATACTGTAAACCTGGAGTCAAGCATCGGAATCTATAACTAGTGTCACATGAATGGTTCAAAACATAGACAGTAAGAAGAGTCAGTTACCTTGTACTTAAGTCGCCATTGTGCCTTTTGTATTTAACTCCGATGCCATTTCTGTGTTTCATCGTCAACAAGAAGGTCAGAGGGATACAGTAAACCTCAAGTGAAGCCTCGGAATCTATAACTAGTGTCACAGGAATGGTTCTAAAACATAGACAGTAAGAAGAGTCAGTTTTCTTGTACTTAAGTCGGCATTGTGCCTTTTGTATTAAATTCCGGTGCAATTTCTGTGTTTCATCGTCAAAAAGGGGGTCAGAGGGATACAGTAAACCTGAAGTGAACCATCGGAATCTATAACTAGTGTCACAGGAATGGTTCAAAACATAGACAGTAAGATGAGTCAGTTTTCTAAAAACTAAAGTCGGCGTTGTGCCTTTTGTATTTAATTCCAATGCAATTTCTGTGTTTCATCGTCAATAAGAACGTCAGAGGGATACAGTGAACCTGAAGTGAAGCATCGGAATCTATAACTAGTGTCACAGGAATGGTTCAAAACATAGACAGTAAGATGGGACAGTTTTCTTGTACTTAAGTCGGCATTGTGCCTTTTGTATTAAATTCCGATGCAATTTCAGTGTGTCATCGTCAATAAGAAGGTCGGAGGGAAACAGTAAACCTGAAGTGAAGCATCGGAATCTATACCTAGTGTCACAGGAATGGTTCAAGGCATAGCCAGTAAGAAGAGTCAGTTTTCTTGTACTTAAGTCGGCATTGTGCCTTTTGTATTTAATTCCGATGCAATTTCTGTGTTCATCGTCAATAAGAAGGTCAGAGGGATACAGTAAACCTGAAGTGAAGCATCGGAATCTATAACTCGTGTCACAGGAATGGCTCAAAACATAGACAGTAAGAGGAGTCAGTTTTCTTGTACTTAAGTCTGCATTGTGCTTTCTGTATCTAATTCCGATGAATTTTCTGTGTTTCATCATCAATAAGAAGGTCAGAGGGATACAGAAAACCTGATGTGAAGTATCGAAATCTATATCTAGTGTCACAGGAATGGTTCAAAACATAGACAGTAAGAAGAGTCAGTTTTCTTGTACTTAAGTCGGCATTGTGCCTTTTTTATTTAATTTCGAAGCAATTTCTGTGTATCATCGTCAATAAGAAGGTCAGAGGGATACACAAAAACTGCAGTAAAGTATCGGAATCTATAACTAGTGTCACATGAATGGTTCAAAACATAGACAGTAAGAAGAGTCAGTTTTCTTGTACTTAAGTCGGCATTGTGCCTTTTGTATTAAATTCCGATGCAATTTCTGTGTTTCATCGTCAATAAGAAGGTAAGAGGGATACAGAAAACATGAAGTGAAGCATCAGAATCTATAACTAGTGTCACAGGAATGGTTCAAAACATAGACAGTAAGAAGAGTCAGTTTTCTTGTACTTCAGTCGGCGTTGTGTCTTTTGTATTTAATTCCGAAGCAATTTTTGTGTTTCTTCGTCAATAAGAAGGTCAGAGGGATACAGCAAACCAGAAGTGAAGCATCAGAATCTATAACTAGTGTCACAGGAATGGTTCAAAGCATAGACAGTAAGAAGAGTCAGTTATCTTGTACTTAAGTCGGCATTGTGCCGTTTGTATTTTATTCCGATGCAATTTCAGTGTTTCATCGTCAATAAGAAGGTCAGAGGGATACAGTGAACCTGAAGTGAAGCATCGGAATCTATACTAGTGTCACAGGAATGGTTCAAAACATAGACAGTAAGAAGAGTCAGGTTTCTTGTACTTAAGTCGGCATAGTGCCTTTTGTATTTAATTCCGATGCAATTTCTGTGTTTCATCGTCAATAAGAAGGTCAGTGGGATACAGTAAACTTGAAGTGAAGCATCTGAATCTATACATAGTGTCACAGGAATGGTTCAAAACATAGACAGTAAGAAGAGTCAGTTTTCGTGTACTTAAGTCGGCATTGTGCCTTTTGTATTTGATTCCGATGCAATTTCCGTGTTTCATCGTCAATAAGGGGGTCAGAGGGATACAGTAAACCTGAAGTGAAGCATCGGAATCTATAACTAGTGTCACAGAAATGGTTCAAAACATAGATTGTAAGAAGAGTCAGTTATGTTGTACTTAAGTCGGCATTGTGCCTTTCGTATTTAATTCCGATGCAATTTCTGTGTTTCATCGTCAATAAGAAGGTCAGTGGGATACAGTAAACCTGAAGTGAAGCATCGGAATCTATAACTAGTGTCACAGGAATGGTTCAAAATATAGACAGTAAGAGGAGTCAGTTTTCTTGTACTTAAGTCGGCATTGTGCCTTTTGTATTTAATTCCGACGCAATATCTGTGTTTCATCGTCAATAAGAAGGTCAGTGGGATACAGTAAACCTGGAGTCAAGCATCGGAATCTATAACTAGTGTCACATGAATGGTTCAAAGCATAGACAGTAAGAAGAGACAGTTTTCTTGTACTTAAGTCGGCATTGTGCCTTTTGTATGAAATTCCGATGCAATTTCTGTGTTACGTCGTCAATAAGAAGGTCAGAGGGATACACAAAAACTGGAGTAAAGCATCGGAATCTGTAACTAGTGTCACATGAATGGTTCAAAACATAGACAGTAGGAAGAGTCAGTTTTCTTGTACTTAAGTCGGCATTGTGCCTTTTGTATTTAATTCCGATGCAATTTCTGTGTTTCATCGTCAATAAGAGGGTCAGAGGGATACAGTAAACCTGAAGTGAAGCATCGGAATCTATACCTAGAGTCACAGGAATGGTTCAAAACATAGACAATAAGAAGAGTCAGATTTCTTGTACTTAAGTCGGCATTGTGCCTTTTGTATTTAATTCCGATGCCTTTTTTGTGTTTCATCGTCAATAAGAACGTCAGATGGATACAGTGAACCTGAAGTGAATCATCGGAATCTATAACTAGTGTCACAGGAATGGTTCAAATCATAGACAGTAAGAAGAGTCAGTTTTATTGTACTTAAGTCGGCATTGTGCCTCTTGTATTTAATTCCCGTGCAATTTCAGTGTTTCATCGTCAATAAGAAGGTCAGAGGGATACAGTGAACCTGAAGAGAAGCATCGGAATCTATAACTAGTGTCACAGGAATGGTTCAAAACATAGACAATAAGAAGAGTCAGTTTTCTTGTACTTAAGTCGGCATTGTGCCATTTGTATTTAATTCCGATGCCTTTTCTGTGTTTCATCGTCAATAAGAAGGTCAGACGGATGCAGTAAACCTGAAGTGAAGCCTCGGAATCTGTAACTAGTGTCACAGGAATGGTTCAATCATAGACAGTAAGAAGAGTCAGTTTTCTTGTACTTACGTCGGCATTGTGCCTTTTGTATTTAATTCCGATGCAATTTCTGTGTTTCATCGTCAATAAGAAGGTCAGAGTGATACAGTAAACCTGAAGTGAAGCATCGGAATCTATAACTAGTGTCACAGGAATGGTTCAAAACATAGACAGTAAGAAGAGTCAGTTTTCTTGTTCTTAAGTCGGCATTGTGCCCTTTGTATTTAATTCCGATGCAATTTCTGTTTTTCATCAACACTAAGAAGGTCAAAGGGATACAGTAAACCTGAAGTGAAGCATCGAAATCTATAACTAGTGTCACATGAATGTTTCAAACATAGACAGTAAGAAGAGTCAGTTTTCTTGTACATAAGTCGGCATTGTGCCTTTTGCATTTAATTCCGATGGAATATCTGTGTTTCATCGTCAATAAGAAGGTCTGATGGATACAGTAAACCTGAAGCGAAGCAACGGAAGCAATAACTAGTGTCACATGAATGGTCCAAAACATAGACAGTAAGAAGAGTCAGTTTTCTTGTACTTAAGTCGTCATTGTGCCTTTTGTATTTCATTCAGATGCAATTACTGTGTTTCATCGTCAATAAGAAGGTCAGAGGGATACAGTAAACCTGAAGTGAAGCATCGGAATCTATAACTAGTGTCACAGGAATGGTTCAAAACATAGACAAAAAGAAGAGTCAGTTTTCTTGTACTTAAGTCGGCTTTGTGGCTTTTGTATTTAATTCCGATGCAATATCTGTGTTTCATCAACAATAAGAAGGCCAGCGGGATACAGTAAACGTGAAGTGAAGCATCGGAATCTATAAGAAGTGTCACATGAATGGTTCAAACATAGACAGTAAAAAGAGTCAGTTTTCTTGTACTTAAGTCGGCATTGTGCCTTTTGTATTTAATTCCGATGCAATTTCAGTGTTTCATCGTCAATAAGAAGGTCGGAGGGATACAGTAAACCAGAAGTGAAGTATCGGAATCTATAACTAGTGTCACAGGAATTGCTAAAAACATAGACAGAAAGAGGAGTCAGTTTTCTTGTACTTATGTCTGCATTGTGCTTTTTGTATTTAATTCCGATGAATTTTCTGTGTTTCATCATCAATAAGAAGGTCAGAGGGATACAGTAAACCTGATGTGACGCATCGGAATCTATATCTAGTGTCACAGGAATGGTTCAAAACATAGACAGTAAGAAGAGTCAGTTTTCTTGTACTTAAGTCGGCATTGTGCCTTTTGTATTAATTTCCGATGCACATTCAGTGTTTCATCGTCAATAAGAAGGTCTGAGGGATACAGTGAACCTGAAGTGAAGCATCGGAATCTATACTAGTGTCACAGGAATGGTTCATAACATAGACAGTAAGAAGAGTCAGGTTTCTTGTACTTAAGTCGGCGTTGTGCCTTTTGTATTTAATTCCGATGCAATTTCCGTGTTACATCGTCAATAAGAAGGTCAGAGGGATACAGTGAACCTGAAGTGAATCATCGGAATCTATAACTAGTGTCACAGGAATGGTTCGAATCATAGACAGTAAGAAGAGTCAGTTTTATTGTACTTAAGTCGGCATTGTGCCTTTTGTATTTAATTCCGATGCAATTTCAGTGTTTCATCGTCAATAAGAAGGTCAGAGGGATACAGTGAAACTGAAGTGAAGCATCGGAATCTATAACTAGTGTCACAGGAATGGTTCAAAACATAGACAATAAGAATAGACAGTTTTCTTGTACTTAAGTCGGCATTGTGCCTTTTGTATTTAATTCCGATGCCTTTTCTGTGTTTCATCGTCAATAAGAAGGTCAGACGGATGCAGTAAACCTGAAGTGAAGCCTCGGAATCTATAACTAGTGTCACAGGAATGGTTCAATCATAGACAGTAAGAAGAGTCAGTTTTCTTGTACTTAAGTCGGCATTGTGCCTTTTGTATTTAATTCCGATGCAATTTCTGTGTTTCATCGTCAATAAGAAGGTCAGAGGGATACAGTAAACCTGAAGTGAAGCATCGGAATCTGTAACTAGTGTCACAGGAATGGTTCAAAACATAGACAGTAAGAAGAGTCAGTTTTCTTGTATTTAAGTCGGCATTGAGCCCTTTGTATTTAATACCGATGCTATTTCTGTGTTTCATCAACAATACGAAGGTCAAAGGGATACAGTAAACCTGAAGTGAAGCATCGGAATCTATAACTAGTGTCACAGGAATGGTTCAAACATTGACAGTGAAAAGAGTCAGTTTTCTTGTACTTAAGTCGGCATTGTGCCTTTTGTATTTAATTCCGGTGCTATTTCTGTGTTTCATCGTCAAAAAGGGGGTCAGAGGGATACAGTAAACCTGAAGTGAACCATCGGAATCTATAACTAGTGTCACAGGAATGGTTCAAAACATAGACAGTAAGATGAGTCAGTTTTCTAAAAACTAAAGTCGGCGTTGTGCCTTTTGTATTTAGTTCCAATGCAATTTCTGTGTTTCATCGTCAATAAGAACGTCAGCGGGATACAATGAACCTGAAGTGAAGCATCGGAATCTATAACTAGTGTCACAGGAATGGTTCAAAACATAGACAGTAAGATGAGACAGTTTTCTTGTACTTAAGTCGGCATTGTGCCTTTTGTATTTAATTCCGATGCAATTTCAGTGTTTCATCGTCAATAAGAAGGTCGGAGGGATACAGTAAACCTGAAGTGAAGCATCGGAATCTATACCTAGTGTCACAGGAATGGTTCAAGGCATAGACAGTAAGAAGAGTCAGTTTTCTTGTACTTAAGTCGGCATTGTGCCTTTTGTATTTAATTCCGATGCAATTTCTGTGTTCATCATCAATAAGAAGGTCAGAGGGATACAGTAAACCTGATGTGAAGTATCGGAATCTATATCTAGTGTCACAGGAATGTTTCAAAACATAGACAGTAAGAAGAGTCAGTTTTCTTGTACTTAAGTCGGCATTGTGCCTTTTTTATTTAATTCCGAAGCAATTTCTGTGTATCATCGTCAATAAGAAGGTCAGACGAATACACAAAAACTGTAGTAAAGCATCGGAATCTATAACTAGTGTCACATGAATGGTTCAAAACATAGACAGTAAGAAGAGTCAGTTTTCTTGTACTTAAGTCGGCATTGTGCCTTTTGTATTAAATTCTGATGCAATTTCTGTGTTTCATCGTCAATAAGAAGGTAAGAGGGATACAGAAAACATGAAGTGAAGCATCAGAATCTATAACTGGTTTCACAGGAATGGTTCAAAACATAGACAGTAAGAAGAGTCAGTTTTGTTGTTCTTAAGTCGGCGTTGTGCCTTTTGTATTTATTTCCGATGCTATTTTTGTGTTTCATCGTCAATAAGAAGGTCAGAGGGATACAGCAAACCAGAAGTGAAGCATCAGAATCTATAACTAGTGTCACAGGAATGGTTCAAAACATAGACAGTAAGAAGAGTCAGTTTTCTTGTACTTAAGTCGGCATTGTGCCTTTTGTATTTAATTCCGATGCAATTCCAGTGTTTCATCGTCAATAAGAAGGTCAGAGGGATACAGTGAACCTGAAGTGAAGCATCGGAATCTATACTAGTGTCACAGGAATGGTTCAAAACATAGACAGTAAGAAGAGTCAGTTTTCTTGTACTTAAGTCGGCATTGTGCCTTTTGTATTTAATTTCGATGCAATATCTGTGTTTCATCGTCAATAAGAAGGTCAGAGGGATACAGTAAACTTGAAGTGAAGCATCTGAATCTATACCTAGTGTCACAGGATTGGTTCAAAACATAGACAGTAAGAAGAGTCAGTTTTCGTGTACTTAAGTCGGCATTGTGTCTTTTGTATTTAATTCCTATGCAATTTCCGTGTTCATCGTCAATAAGAAGGTCAGAGGGATACAGTAAACCTGAAGTGAAGCATCGGAATCTATAACTAGTGTCACAGAAATGGTTCAAAACATAGATTGTAAGAAGAGTCAGTTATCTTGTACTTAAGTCGGCATTGTGCCTTTCGTATTTAATTCCGATGCAATTTCTGTGTTTCATCGTCAATAAGAAGATCAGTGGGATACAGTAAACCTGAAGTGAAGCATCGGAATCTATAACTAGTGTCACAGGAATGGTTCAAAATATAGACAGTAAGAAGAGTCAGTTTTCTTGTACTTAAGTCGGCATTGTGCCTTTTGTATTTAATTCCGACGCAATATCTGTGTTTCATCGTCAATAAGAAGGTCAGTGGGATACAGTAAACCTGGAGTCAAGCATCGGAATCTATAACTAGTGTCACATGAATGGTTCAAAGCATAGACAGTAAGAAGAGACAGTTTTCTTGTACTTAAGTCGGCATTGTGCCTTTTGTATTAAATTCCGATGCAATTTCTGTGTTACGTCGTCAATAAGAAGGTCAGAGGGATACAGTAAACATGAAGTGAAGCATCGGAATCTATAACTAGTGTCACAGGAATGGTTCAAAACATAGACAGTAAGAAGAGTCAGTTACCTTGTACTTAAGTCGCCATTGTGCCCTTTGTATTTAACTCCGATGCCATTTCTGTGTTTCATCGTCAATAAGAAGGTCAGAGGGATACAGTGAACCTCAAGTGAAGCATCGGAATCTATAACTAGCGTCACAGGAAAGGTTCAAAACATAGACAATAAGAAGAGTCGGTTTTCTTGTACTTAAGTCGGCATTGTGCCTTTTGTATTTAATTCCGACGCAATATCTGTGTTTCATCGTCAATAAGAAGGTCAGTGGGATACAGTAAACCTGGAGTCAAGCATCGGAATCTATAACTAGTGTCAAATGAATGGTTCAAAACATAGACAGTAAGAAGAGTCAGTTACCTTGTACTTAAGTCGCCATTGTGCCCTTTGTATTTAACTCCGATGCCATTTCTGTGTTTCATCGTCAATAAGAAGGTCAGAGGGATACAGTAAACCTCAAGTGAAACCTCGGAATCTATAACTAGTGTCACAGGAATGGTTCAAAACATAGACAGTAAGAAGAGTCAGTTTTCTTGTACTTAAGTCGGCATTGAGCCCTTTGTATTTAATTCCGATGCAATTTCTGTGTTTCATCAACAATAAGAAGGTCAAAGGGATACAGTAAACCAGAAGTGAAGCATCGGAATCTATAACTAGTGTCACAGGAATGGTTCAATCATTGACAGTGAAAAGATTCAGTTTTCTTGTACTTAAGTCGGCATTGTGCCTTTTGTATTTAATTCCGGTGCAATTTCTGTGTTTCATCGTCAAAAAAGGGGTCAGAGGGATACAGTAAACCTGAAGTGAACCATCGGAATCTATAACTAGTGTCACAGGAATGGTTCAAAACATAGTCAGTAAGATGAGTCAGTTTTCTAAAAACTAAAGTCGGCGTTGTGCCTTTTGTATTTAATTCCAATGCAATTTCTGTGTTTCATCGTCAATAAGAACGTCAGAGGGATACAGTGAACCTGAAGTGAAGCATCGGAATCTATAACGAGTGTAACAGGAATGGTTCAAAACATAGACAGTAAGATGAGACAGTTTTCTTGTACTTAAGTCGGCATTGTGCCTTTTGTATTTAATTCCGATGCAATTTCAGTGTTTCATCGTCAATAAGAAGGTCGGAGGGATACAGTAAACCTGAAGTGAAGCATCGGAATCTAAACCTAGTGTCACAGGTATGGTTCAAGGCATAGACAGTAACAAGAGTAGGTTTTCTTGTACTTAAGTCGGCATTGTGCCTTTTGTATTTAATTCCGATGCAATTTCTGTGTTCATCGTCAATAAGAAGGTCAGAGGGATACAGTAAACCTGAAGTGAAGCATCGGAATCTATAACTCGTGTCACATGAATGGCTCAAAACATAGACATTAAGAGGAGTCAGTTTTCTTGTACTTAAGTCTGCATTGTGCTTTTTGGATTTAATTCCGATGCATTTTCTGTGTTTCATCATCAATAAGAAGGTCAGAGGGATACAGTAAACCTGATGTGAAGTATCGGAATCTATATCTAGTGTCACAGGAATGTTTCAAAACATAGACAGTAAGAAGAGTCAGTTTTCTTGTACTTAAGTCGGCATTGTGCCTTTTTTATTTAATTCCGAAGCAATTTCTGTGTATCATCGTCAATAAGAAGGTCAGACGAATACACAAAAACTGGAGTAAAGCATCGGAATCTATAACTAGTGTCACATGAATGGTTCAAAACATAGACAGTAAGAAGAGTCAGTTTTCTTGTACTTAAGTCGGCATTGTGCCTTTTGTATTAAATTCTGATGCAATTTCTGTGTTTCATCGTCAATAAGAAGGTAAGAGGGATACAGCAAACCAGAAGTGAAGCATCAGAATCTATAACTAGTGTCACAGGAATGGTTCAAAACATAGACAGTAAGAAGCGTCAGTTTTCGTGTACTTAAGTCGGCATTGTGTCTTTTGTATTTAATTCCTATGCAATTTCCGTGTTTCATCGTCAATAAGAAGGTCAGAGGGATACAGTAAACCTGAAGTGAAGCATCGGAATCTATAACTAGTGTCACAGAAATGGTTCGAAACATAGATTGTAAGAAGAGTCAGTTATCTTGTACTTAAGTCGGCATTGTCCCTTTTGTATTTAATTCCGATGCAATATATGTGTATCATCGTTAAGAAGGTCAGTGGGATACAGTAAACTTGGAGTCAAGCATCGGAATCTATAACTAGTGTCACATGAATGGTTCAAAGCATAGACAGTAAGAAGAGACAGTTTTCTTGTACTTAAGTCGGCATTGTGCCTTTTGTATTAAATTCCGATGCAATTTCTGTGTTACGTCGTCAATAAGAAGGTCAGAGCGATACAGTAAACATGAAGAGAAGCATCGGAATCTATAACTAGTGTCACAGGAATGGTTCAAAACATAGACAGTAAGAAGAGTCAGTTTTCTTGTACTTAAGTCGGCATTGTGCTTTTGTATTTAATTCCGATGCAATTTCTGTGTTTCATCGTCAATAAGAAGGTCAGAGGGATACAGTAAACCTGAAGTGAAGCATCGGAATCTATACCTAGTGTCACAGGAATGGTTCAAAACATAGACAGTAAGAAGAGTCAGTTTTCTTGTACTTAAGTCGGCGGTGTGCCTTTTGTATTTAATTCCGATGCAATTTCAGTGTTTCATCGTCAATAAGAACATCAGAGGGATACAGTGAACCTGAAGTGAAGCATCGGAATCCATAACTAGTGTCACAGGAATGGTTCAAAACATAGACAGTAAGATGAGACAGTTTTCTTGTACTTAAGTCGGCATTGTGCCTTTTGTATTTAATTCCGATGCAATTTCAGTGTTTCATCGTCAATAAGAAGGTCGGAGGGATACAGTAAACCTGAAGTGAAGCATCGGAATCTATAACTAGTGTCACAGGAATGGTTCAAGGCATAGACAGTAAGAAGAGTCAGTTTTCTTGTACTTAAGTCGGCATTGTGCCTTTTGTATTTAATTCCGATGCAATTTCTGTGTTCATCGTCAATACGAAGGTCAGAGGGATACAGTAAACCTGAAGTGAAGCATCGGAATCTATAACTCGTGTCACAGGAATGGCTCAAAACATAGACAGTAAGAGGAGTCAGTTTTCTTGTACTTAAGTCTGCATTGTGCTTTTTGTATTTAATTCCGATGCATTTTCTGTGTTTCATCATCAATAAGAAGGTCAGAGGGATACAGTAAACCTGATGTTAAGTATCGGAATCTATATCTAGTGTCACAGGAATGGTTCAAAACATAGACAGTAAGAAGAGTCAGTTTTCTTGTACTTAAGTCGGCATTGTGCCTTTTTTATTTAATTCCGAAGCAATTTCTGTGTATCATCGTCAATAAGAAGGTCAGAGGGATACACTAAACCTGGAGTAAAGCATCGGAATCTATAACTAGTGTCACATGAATTGTTCAAAACATAGTCAGTAAGAAGAGTCAGTTTTCTTGTACTTATGTCGGCATTGTGCCTTTTGTATTAAAATCCGATGCAATTTCTGTGTTTCATCGTTAATAAGAAGGTAAGAGGGATACAGAAAACATGAAGTGAAGCATCGGAATCTATAACTAGTGTCACAGGAATGGTTCAAAACATAGACAGTAAGAAGAGTCAGTTTTCTTGTACTTAAGTCGGCATTGTGCCTTTTGTATTTAATTCCGATGCAATTTCAGTGTTTCATCGTCAATAAGAGGGTCGGAGGGATACAGTAAACCTGAAGTGAAGCATCGGAATCTATAACTAGTGTCACAGGAATGGTTCAAGGCATAGACAGTGAGAAGAGTCAGTTTTCTTGTACTTAAGTCGGCATTGTGCCTTTTTTATTTAATTCCGAAGCAATTTCTGTGTATCATCGTCAATAAGAAGGTCAGAGGGATACACTAAACCTGGAGTAAAGCATCGGAATGTATAACTAGTGTCACATTAATGGTTCTAAACATAGTCAGTAAGAAGAGTCAGTTTTCTTGTGCTTATGTCGGCATTGTGCCTTTTGTATTAAATTCCGATGCAATTTCTGTGTTTCATCGTCAATAAGAAGGTCAGAGGGATACAGTAAACCAGCAGTGAAACATCGGAATCTATAACTAGTGTCACAGGAATGGCTCAAAACATAGACAGTAAGAGGAGTCATTTTTCTTGTACTTAAGTCGGCATTGTGCCTTTTGTATTTAATTCCGATGCAATTCTTGTGTTTCATCGTCAATAAGAAGGTCAGAGGGATACAGTAAACCTAAAGTGAAGCATCGGAATCTATAACTAGTGTCACATGAATGGTTCAAAACATAGACAGTAAGAATAGTCAGTTTTCTAGTACTTAAGTCGGCATTGTGCCTTTTGTATTTAATTCCGATGCAATATCTGTGTTTCATCGTCAATAACAAGGTCAGAGGGATACAGTAAACCTGAAGTGAAGCATCGGAATCTATAACTAGTGTCACAGGAATGGTTCAAGGCATGGACTGTAAGAAGAGTCAGTTTTCTAGTACTTAAGTCGGCATTGTCCCTTTTGTATTTAACTCCGATGCAATTTCTATGTTTCATCGCCAATATGAAGGTCAGAGGGATACAGTAAACCCGAAGTGAAGGAGCAGAATCTATAACTAGTGTCACAGGAATGGTTCAATACATAGACAGTAAGAAGAGTCAGTTTTCTTGTACTTAAGTCATCATTGTGCCTTTTGTATATAATTCCGATGCAATTTCTGTGTTTCATCGTCAATAAGATGGTCAGAGGGATACAGAAAACCTGAAGTGAAGCATCGGAATCTATAACTAGAGTCACAGGAATGGTTCAAACATGGACAGTAAGAAGAGTCAGTTTTCTTGTACTTAAGTCGGCATTGTGCCTTTTGTATTTATATCCGATGCAATTTCTATGTTTCATCGTCAATAAGAAGGTCAGAGGGATACAGTAAACCTGAAGTGAAGCATCGGAATCTATAACTAGTGTCACAGGAATGGTTCAAGGCATAGACAGTAAGAAGAGTCAGTTTTCTTGTACTTAAGTCGGCATGGTGCCTTTTGTATTTAATTCCGATGCAATTTCTGTGTTCATCGTCAATAAGAAGGTTAGAGGGATACAGTAAACCTGAAGTGAAGCATCGGAATCTATAACTCGTGTCACAGGAATGGCTCAAAACATAGACAGTAAGAGGAGTCAGTTTTCTTGTACTTAAGTCTGCATTGTGCTTTTTGTATTTAATTCCGATTCATTTTCTGTGTTTCATCATCAATAAGAAGGTCAGAGGGATACAGTAAACCTGATGTTAAGTATCGGAATCTATATCTAGTGTCACAGGAATGGTTCAAAACATAGAGAGTAAGAAGAGTCAGTTTTCTTGTACTGAAGTCGGCATTGTGCCTTTTGTATTAAATTCCGATGCAATTTCCGTATTTCATCGTTAATAAGAAGGTAAGAGGGATACAGAAAACATGAAGTGAAGCATCGGAATCTATAACTAGTGTCACAGGAATGGTTCAAAACATAGACAGTAAGAAGAGTCAGTTTTCTTGTACTTAAGTCGCCGTTGTGCCTTTTGAATTTAATTCCGATGCAATTTCAGTGTTTCATCGTCAATAAGAAGGTCGGAGGGATACAGTAAGCCTGAAGTGAAGCATCGGAATCTATAACTAGCGTCACAGGAATGGTTCAAGGCATAGACAGTAAGAAGAGTCAGTTTTCTTGTACTTAAGTCGGCATTGTGCCTTTTGTATTTAATTCCGATGCAATTTCTGAGTTTCATCGTCAAGAAGAAGGTCAGAGGGATACAGTGAATCTGAAGTGAAGCATCGGAATCTGTAACTAGTGTCACAGGAATGGTTCAAAACATAGACAGTAAGAAGAGTCAGTTTTCTTGTACTTAAGTCGGCATTGTGCCTTTTGTATTTCATTCCGATGCAATTTCAGTGTTTCATCGTCAATAAGAAGGTCAGAGGGATATAGTGAACCTGAAGTGAAGCATCGGAATCTATAACTAGTGTCACAGGAATGGTTCAAAACATAGACAATAAGAAGGGTCAGTTTTCTTGTACTTAAGTCGGCATTGTGCCTTTTGTATTTAATTCCGATGCCTTTTCTGTGTTTCATCGTCAATACGAAGGTCAGACGGATGCAGTAAACCTGAAGTGAAGCCTCGGAATCTATAACTAGTGTCACAGGAATGGTTTAATCATAGACAGTAAGAAGAGTCAGTTTTCTTGTACTTAAGTCGGCATTGTGCTTTTTGTATTTAATTCCGATGCAATTTCTGTGTTTCATCGTCAATACGAAGGTCAGAGGGATACAGTAAACCTGAAGTGAAGCATCGGAATCTATAACTAGTGTCACAGGAATGGTTCAAAACATAGACAGTAAGAAGAGTCAGTTTTCTTGTACTTAAGTCGGCATTGTGCCCTTTGTATTTAATTCCGATGCAATTACTGTGTTTCATCAACAATAAGAAGGTCAAAGGGATACAGTAAACCTGAAGTGAAGCATCGGAATCTATAACAAGCGTCACAGGAATGGTTCAAACATAGACAGTGAAAAGAGTCAGTTTTCTTGTACTTAAGTCGGCATTGTGCCTTTTGTATTTAATTCCGGTGCAATTTCTGTGTTTCATCGTCAAAAAGGGGGTCAGAGGGATACAGTAAACCTGAAGTGAACCATCGGAATCTATAACTAGTGTCACAGGAATGGTTCAAATTATAGACAGTAAGATGAGTCAGTTTTGTAAAAGCTGAAGTCGGCGTTGTGCCTTTTGTATTTAATTCCAATGCAATTTCTGTGTTTCATCGTCAATTAGAACGTCAGGGGGTTACAGTGAACCTGAAGTGAAGCATCGAAATCTATAACTAGTGTCACAGGAATGGTTCAAAACATAGACAGTAAGATGAGACAGTTTTCTTGTACTTAAGTCGGCATTGTGCCTTTTGTGTTTAATTCCGATGCAATTTCAGTGTTTCATCGTCAATAAGAAGGTCGGAGGGATACAGTAAACCTGAAGTGAAGCATCGGAATCTATACCTAGTGTCACAGGAATGGTTCAAGGCATAGACAGTAAGAAGAGTCAGTTTTCTTGTACTTAAGTCGGCATTGTGCCTTTTGTATTTAATTCCGATGCGATTTCTGTGTTCATCGTCAATAAGAAGGTCAGAGGGATACAGTAAACCTGAAGTGAAGAATCGGAATCTATAACTCGTGTCACAGGAATGGCTCAAAACATAGACAGTAAGAGGAGTCAGTTTTCTTGTACTTAAGTCTGCAATGTGCTTTTTGTATTTAATTCCGATGCATTTTCTGTGTTTCATCATCAATAAGAAGGTCAGAGGGATACAGTAAAGCTGATGTGAAATATCGGAATCTATATATAGTGTCACAGGAATGGTTCAAGTATTAGACAGTAAGAAGAGTCAGTTTTCTTGTACTTAAGTCGGCATTGTGCCTTTTTTATTTAATTTCGAAGCAATTTCTGTGTATCATCGTCAATAAGAAGGTCAGAGGGATACACAAAAACTGGAGTAAAGCATCGGAATCTATAACTAGTGTCACATGAATGGTTCAAAACATAGACAGTAAGAAGAGTCAGTTTTCTTGTACTTAAGTCTGCATTGTACCTTTTGTATTAAACTCCGATGCAATTTCTGTGTTTCATCGTCAATAAGAAGGAAAGAGGGATACAGAAAACATGAAGTGAAGCATCAGAATCTATAACTAGTGTCACAGGAATGGTTCAAAACATAGACAGTAAGAAGAGTCAGTTTTCTTGTACTTAAGTCTGCGTTGTGCCTTTTGTATTTAATTCCGATGCAATTTTTGTGTTTCATCGTCAATAAGAAGGTCAGAGGGATACAGCAAACCAGAAGTTAAGCATCAGAATCTATAACTAGTGTCACAGGAATGGTTCAAAGCATAGACAGTAAGTAGAGTCAGTTATCTTGTACTTAAGTCGGCATTGTGCCTTTTGTATTTAATTCCGATGCAATTTCAGTGTTTCATCGTCAATAAGAAGGTCAGAGGGATACAGTGAACCTGAAGTGAAGCATCGGAATCTATACTAGTGTCACAGGAATGGTTCAAAACATAGACAGTAAAGAAGAGTCAGGTTTCTTGTACTTAAGTCGGCATTGTGCCTTTTGTATTTAATTCCGTTGCAATTTCTGTGTTTCATCGTCAATAAGAAGGTCAGAGGGATACAGTAAACTTGAAGTGAAGCATCTGAATCTATACCTAGTGCCACAGGAATGGTTCAAAACATAGACAGTAAGAAGAGTCAGTTTTCGTGTACTTTAGTCGGCATTGTGTCTTTTGTATTTAATTCCGATGCAATTTCCGTGTTTCATCGTCAATAAGAAGGTCAGAGGGATACAGTAAACCTGAAGTGAAGAATCGGAATCTATAACTCGTGTCACAGGAATGGCTCAAAACATAGACAGTAAGAGGAGTCAGTTTTCTTGTACTTAAGTCTGCAATGTGCTTTTTGTATTTAATTCCGATGCATTTTCTGTGTTTCATCATCAATAAGAAGGTCAGAGGGATACAGTAAAGCTGATGTGAAATATCGGAATCTATATATAGTGTCACAGGAATGGTTCAAGTATTAGACAGTAAGAAGAGTCAGTTTTCTTGTACTTAAGTCGGCATTGTGCCTTTTTTATTTAATTTCGAAGCAATTTCTGTGTATCATCGTCAATAAGAAGGTCAGAGGGATACACAAAAACTGGAGTAAAGCATCGGAATCTATAACTAGTGTCACATGAATGGTTCAAAACATAGACAGTAAGAAGAGTCAGTTTTCTTGTACTTAAGTCTGCATTGTGCCTTTTGTATTAAACTCCGATGCAATTTCTGTGTTTCATCGTCAATAAGAAGGAAAGAGGGATACAGAAAACATGAAGTGAAGCATCAGAATCTATAACTAGTGTCACAGGAATGGTTCAAAACATAGACAGTAAGAAGAGTCAGTTTTCTTGTACTTAAGTCGGCGTTGTGCCTTTTGTATTTAATTCCGATGCAATTTTTGTGTTTCATCGTCAATAAGAAGGTCAGAGGGATACAGCAAACCAGAAGTTAAGCATCAGAATCTATAACTAGTGTCACAGGAATGGTTCAAAGCATAGACAGTAAGTAGAGTCAGTTATCTTGTACTTAAGTCGGCATTGTGCCTTTTGTATTTAATTCCGATGCAATTTCAGTGTTTCATCGTCAATAAGAAGGTCAGAGGGATACAGTGAACCTGAAGTGAAGCATCGGAATCTATACTAGTGTCACAGGAATGGTTCAAAACATAGACAGTAAAGAAGAGTCAGGTTTCTTGTACTTAAGTCGGCATTGTGCCTTTTGTATTTAATTCCGTTGCAATTTCTGTGTTTCATCGTCAATAAGAAGGTCAGAGGGATACAGTAAACTTGAAGTGAAGCATCTGAATCTATACCTAGTGCCACAGGAATGGTTCAAAACATAGACTGTAAGAAGAGTCAGTTTTCGTGTACTTTAGTCGGCATTGTGTCTTTTGTATTTAATTCCGATGCAATTTCCGTCTTTCATCGTCAATAAGAAGGTCAGAGGGATACAGTAAACCTGAAGTGAAGCATCGGAATCTATACCTAGTGTCACAGGAATGGTTCAAAACATAGACAGTAAGAAGAGTCAGTTTTCTTGTACTTAAGTCGGCGTTGTGCCTTTTGTATTTAATTCCGATGCAATTTCCGTGTTTCATCGTCAATAAGAAGGTCAGAGGGATACAGTAAAAATGAAGTGAAGCATCGGAATCTATAACTAGTGTCACAGGAATGGTTTAATCATCGACAGTAAGAAGAGTCAGTTTTCTTGTACTTAAGTCGGCATTGCGCCATTTCTATTTCATTCAGATGCAATTTCTGTGTTTCATCGTCAATAAGAAGGTCAGAGGGATACAGTAAACCTGAAGTGATGCATCGGAATCTATAACTAGTGTCACATGAATGGTTCAAACATAGACGCTAAAAAGAGTCAGTTTTCTTGTACTTAAGTCGGTATTATGCCTTTTGTATTTAATACCGATGCAATTTCTGTGTTTCATCGTCAATAAGGAGGTCAGAGGGATACAGCAAACCTGAAGTGAAGCATCGGAATCTATGACTAGTGTCACAGGAATGGTTCAAAACACAAGACAGTAAGATGAGTCAGTTTTCTTGTACTAAAGTCGGCGTTGTGCCTTTTGTATTTGATTCCAATGCAATTTCTGTGTTTCATCGTCAATAAGAACGTCAGATGGATACAGTGAACCTGAAGTGAATCATCGGAATCTATAACTAGTGTCACAGGAATGGTTCAAATCATAGACAGTAAGAAGAGTCAGTTTTATTGTACTTAAGTCGGCATTGTGCCTTTTGTATTTAATTCCGATGCAATTTCAGTGTTTCATCGTCATTAAGAAGGTCAGAGGGATACAGTGAACCTGAAGTGAAGCATCGGAATCTATAACTAGTGTCACAGGAATGGTTCAAAACATAGACAATAAGAAGAGTCAGTTTTCTTGTACTTACGTCGGCATTGTGCCTTTTGTATTTAATTCCGATGCCTTTTCTGTGTTTCATCGTCAATAAGAAGCTCAGACGGATGCAGTAAACCTGAAGTGAAGCCTCGGAATCTATAACTAGTGTCACAGGAATGGTTCAATCGTAGACAGTAAGAAGAGTCAGTTTTCTTGTACTTACGTCGGCATTGTGCCTTTTGTATTTAATTCCGATGCAATTTCTGTGTTTCATCGTCAATAAGAAGGTCAGAGGGATACAGTAAACCTGAAGTGAAGCATCGGAATCTATAACTAGTGTCACAGGAATGGTTCAAAACATAGACAGTAAGAAGAGTCAGTTTTCTTGTACTTAAGTCAGCATTGTGCCCTTTGTATTTAATTTCGATGCAGTTTCTGTGTTTCACCAACAATAAGAAGGTCAAAGGGATACAGTAAACCTGAAGTGAAGCATCGGAATCTATAACTAGTGTCACATGAATGTTTCAAACATAGACAGTAAGAAGAGTCAGTTTTCTTCTACATAAGTCGGCATTGTGCCTTTTGTATTTAATTCCGATGCAATTTCTGTGTTTCATCGTCAATAAGAAGGTCTGATGGATACAGTAAACCTGAAGCAAAGCAACGGAAGCAATAACAAGTGTCACATGAATGGTCCAAAACATAGGCAGTAAGAAGAGTCAGTTTTCTTGTACTTAAGTCGTCATTGTGCCTTTTGTATTTAATTCAGATGCAATTACTGTGTTTCATGGTCAATAAGAAGGTCAGAGGGATACAGTAAACCTGAAGTGAAGCATCGGAATCTATAACTAGTGTCACAGGAATGGTTCAAAACATAGACAAAAAGAAGAGTCAGTTTTCTCGTACTTAAGTCGGCATTGTGGCTTTTGTATTTATTTCCGATGCAATATCTGTGTTTCATCAACAATAAGAAGGTCAGCGGGATACAGTAAACCTGAAGTGAAGCATCGGAATCTATAAGAAGTGTCACATGAATGGTTCAAACATAGACAATAAAAAGAGTCAGTTTTCTCGTACTTAAGTCTTCATTGTGACTTTTGTATTTAATTCCGATGCAATTTCAGTGTTTCATCGTCAATAAGAAGGTCGGAGGGATACAGTAAACCTGATGTGAAGCATCGGAATCTATATCTAGTGTCACAGGAATGGTTCAAAACATAGACAGTAAGAAGAGTCAGTTTTCTTGTACTTAAGTCGGCGTTGTGCCTTTTGTATTTAATTCCGATGCAATTTCCGTGTTTCATCGTCAATAAGAAGGACAGAGGGATACAGTGAACCAGAAGTGAATCATCGGAATCTATAACTAGTGTCACAGGAATGGTTCGAATCATAGACAGTAAGAAGAGTCAGTTTTATTGTACTTAAGTCGGCATTGTGCCTTTTGTATTTAATTCCGATGCAATTTCTGTGTTTCATCAACAATAAGAAGGTCAAAGGGATACAGTAAACCTGAAGTGAAGCATCGGAATCTATAACTGGTGTCACAGGAATGGTTCAAACATAGACAGTGAAAAGAGTCAGTTTTCTTGCACTTAAGTCCGCATTGTGCCTTTTGTATTTCATTCCGGTGCAATTTCTGTGTTTCATCGCCAAAAGGGGGTCAGAGGGATACAGTAAACCTGAAGTGAACCATCGGAATCTATAACTAGTGTCACAGGAATGGTTCAAAACATAGACAGTAAGATGAGTCAGTTTTCTAAAAACTAAAGTCGGCGTTGTGCCTTTTGTATTTAATTACAATGCAATTTCTGTGTTTCATCGTCAATAAGAACGTCAGAGGGATACAGTGAACCTGAAGTGAAGCATCGGAATCTATATCTCGTGTCACAGGAATGGCTCAAAACATAGACAGTAAGAGGAGTCAGTTTTCTGGTACTTAAGTGTGCATTGTGCTTTTTGTATTTAATTCCGATGCATTTTCTGTGTTTCATCATCAATAAGAAGGTCTGAGGGATACAGTAAACCTGATGTGAAGTATCGGAATCTATATCTAGTGTCACAGGAATGGTTCAAAACATAGACAGTAAGAAGAGTCAGTTTTCTTGTACTTAAGTCTGCATTGTGCCTTTTGTATTAAATTCCGATGCAATTTCTGTGTTTCATCGTCAATAAGAAGGTAAGAGGGATACAGAAAACATGAAGTGAAGCATCAGAATCTATAACTAGTTTCACAGGAATGGTTCAAAGCATAGACAGTAAGAAGAGTCAGTTTTCTTGTACTTAAGTCGGCGTTGTGCCTTTTGTATTTAATTCCGATGCAATTTTTGTGTTTCATCGTCAATAAGAACGTCACAGGGATACAGCAAACCAGAAGTGAAGCATCAGAATCTATAACTAGTGTCACAGGAATGTTACAAAACATAGACAGTAAGAAAAGTCAGTTTTCTTGTACTTAAGTCGGCATTGTGCCTTTTGTATTTAATTCCGATGCAATTTCAGTGTTTCTTCGTCAATAAGAAGGTCAGAGGGATACAGTGAACCTGAAGTGAAGCATCGGAATCTATACTAGTGTCACAGGAATGGTTCAAAACATAGACAGTAAGAAGAGTCAGTTTTCTTGTACTTAAGTCGGCATTGTGCCTTTTGTATGTAATTCCGATGCAATTTCTATGTTTCATCGTCATTAAGAAGGTCAGAGGGATACAGTAAACTTGAAGTGAAGCATTTGAATCTATACCTAGTGTCACAGGAATGGTTCAAATCATAGACAGTAAGAAGAGTCAGTTTTCGTGTACTTAAATCGGCATTGTGTCTTTTGTATTTAATTCCGATGCAATTTTTGTGTTTCATCGTCAATAAGAACGTCACAGGGATACAGTAAACCTGAAGTGAAGCATCGGAATCTATAACTAGTGTCACAGGAATGGTTCAAAATATAGACAGTAAGAAAAGTCAGATTTCTTGTACTTAAGTCGGCATTGTGCCTTTTGTATTTAATTCCGACGCAATATCTGTGTTTCATCGTCAATAAGAAGGTCAGTGGGATACAGTAAACCTGGAGTCAAGCATCGGAATCTATAACTAGTGTCACATGAATGGTTCAAAGCATAGACAGTAAGAAGAGACAGTTTTCTTGTACTTAAGTCGGCATTGTGCCGTTTGTATTAAATTCCGATGCAATTTCTGTGTTACGTCGTCAATAAGAATGTCAGAGGGATACAGTAAACATGAAGTGAAGCATCGGAATCTATAACTAGTGTCACAGGAATGGTTCAAAACATAGACAGTAAGAAGAGTCAGTTTTCTTGTACTTAAGTCGGCATTGTGCCTTTTGTATTTAATTCGGATGCAATTTCTGTGTTTCATCGTCAATAAGAAGGTCAGAGGGATACAGTAAATCTGAAGTGAAGCATCGGAATCTATACCTAGTGTCACAGGAATGGTTCAAAACATAGACAGTAAGAAGAGTCAGTTTTCTTGTACTTAAGTCGGCGTTGTGCCTTTTGTATTTAATACCGATGCAATTTCCGTGTTTCATCGTCAATAAGAAGGTCAGAGGGATACAGTAAAATTGAAGTGAAGCATCGGAATCTATAACTAGTGTCACAGGAATGGTTCAAAGCATAGACAGTAAGAAGAGTCAGTTACCTTGTACTTAAGTCGCCATTGTGCCCTTTGTATTTAACTCCGATGCCATTTCTGTGTTTCATCGTCAGTAAGAAGGTCAGAGGGATACAGTAAACCTCAAGTGAAGCATCGTAATCTATAACTAGCGTCACAGGAAAGGTTCAAAACATAGACAATAAGAAGAGTCGGTTTTCTTGTACTTAAGTCGGCATTTTGTCTTTTGTATTTAATTCCGACGCAATATATGTGTTTCATCGTCAATAAGAAGGTCAGTGGGATACAGTAAACCTGAAGTCAACCATCGGAATCTATAACTAGTGTCACATGAATAGTTCAAAACATAGACAGTAAAAGGAGACAGTTTTCTTGTACTTAAGTCGGCATTGTGCCTTTTGTATTAAATTCCGATGCAATTTCTGTGTTTCGTCGTCAATAAGAAGGTCAGAGGGATGCATTAAACCTGAAGTGAAGCATCGGAATCTATAACTAGTGTCACAGGAATGGTTCAATCATAGACAGTAAGAAGAGTCAGTTTTCTTGTACTTAAGTCGGCATTGTGCCTTTTGTATTTAATTCCGATGCAATTTCTGTGTTTCATCAACAATAAGAAGGTCAGAGGGATACAGTAAACCTGAAGTGAAGCATCGGAATCCTAAACCGGCCCCACAGGGAGGGGTCAAACATAGACAGTAAGAAGAGCCAGTCTTCTTGTACTTAAGTCGGCATTGTGCCTTTTGTATTAAATTCCGATGCAATTTCTGTGTTACGTCGTCAATAAGAAGGTCAGAGGGATACAGTAAACATGAAGTGAAGCATCGGAATCTACAACTAGTGTCACAGGAATGGTTCAAAACATAGACAGTAAGCAGATTCAGTTTTCTTGTACTTAAGTCGCCGTTGTGCCTTTTGTATTTAATTCCGATGCAATTTCTGTGTTTCATCGTCAATAAGAAGGTCAGAGGGATACAGTGAACCTGAAGTGAAGCATCGAAATCTATACCTAGTGTCACAGGAATGGTTCAAACATAGACAGTAAGAAGAGTCAGGTTTCTTGTACTTAAGTCGGCATTGTGCCTTTTGTATTTAATTCCGATGCAATTTCTGTGTTTCATCGTCAATAAGAAGGTCAGAGGGATACAGCAAACCTGAAGTGAAGCACCGGAATGTATACCTAGTGTCACAGGAATGGTTCAAAACATAGACAGTAAGATGAGTCAGTTTGCTTGTACTTAAGTCGGCATTGTGCCTTTCGTATTTAATTCCGATGCAATTTCTGTGTTTCATCGTCAATAAGAAGTTCAAAGGGATACAGTAAACCTGATGTGAAGCATCGGAAACTATAACTAGTGTCACAGGAATGGTTCAAAACGTAGGCAGTAAGAAGAGTCAGTTTTCTTGTACTTAAGTCGGCATTGTGCCTTTTGTATTTAAATCCGATGCATTTTCTGTGTTTCATCGTCAATAAGAAGGTCAGAGGGATGCAGTAAACCCGAAGTGATGCATCGGAATCGATAACTAGTGTCACAGGAATGGTTCAATGATAGACAGTAAGAAGAGTCAATTTTCTTGTACTTAAGTCGGCATTTTGCCTTTTGTATTTCATTCCGATGCAATTTCTGTGTTTCATCGTCAATAAGAAGGTCAGAGGGATACAGTAAACCTAAAGTGAAGCATCGGAATCTATAACTAGTGTCACATGAATGGTCCAAACATAGACAGTAAGAAGAGTCAGTTTTCTTGTACATAAGTCGGCATTGTGCCTTTTGTATTTAATTTCGATGCAATTTCTGTGTTTCATCGTCAATAAGAAGGTCTGATGGATGCAGTAAACCTGAAGCGAAACATCGGAAGCAATAACTAGTGTCACATGAATGGTCCAAAACATAGGCAGTAAGAAGAGTCCGTTTTCTTGTATTTAAGTAGTCATTGTGCCTTTTATATTTAATTCAGATGCAATTACTGTGTTTCATCGTCAATAAGAAGGTCAGAGGGATACAGTAAACCTGAAGTGAAGCATCGGAATCTATAACTAGTGTCAATGGAATGGTTCAAAACATAGACAGTAAGAAGAGTCAGTTTTCTAGTACTTAAGTCGGCATTGTGCCTTTTGTATTTAATTCCGATGCAATATCTGTGTTTCATCGTCAATAACAAGGTCAGAGGGATACAGTAAACCTGAAGTGAAGCATCGGAATCTATAACTAGTGTCACACAAATGGTTCAAAACATAGACTGTAAGAAGAGTCAGTTTTCTAGTACTTAAGTCGGCATTGTGCCTTTTGTATTTAACTCCGATGCAATTTCTATGTTTCATCGTCAATAAGAAGGTCAGAGGGATACAGTAAACCTGAAGTGAAGCAGCAGAATCTATAACTAGTGTCACAGGAATGGTTCAAAACATAGACAGTAAGAAGAGTCAGTTTTCTTGTACTTAAGTCATCATTGTGCCTTTTGTATATAATTCCGATGCAATTTCTGTGTTTCATCGTCAATAAGAAGGTCAGAGGGATACAGTAAACCTGAAGTGAAGCATCGGAATCTATAACTAGTGTCACAGGAATGGTTGAAACATGGACAGTAAGAAGAGTCAGTTTTCTTGTACTTAAGTCGGCATTGTGCCTTTTGTATTTATATCCGATGCAATTTCTATGTTTCATCGTGAATAAGAAGGTCAGAGGGATACAGTAAACCTGAAGTGAAGCATCGGAATCTATAACTAGTGTCACAGGAATGGTTCAAATCATAGACAGTAAGAAGAGTCAGTTTTCTTGTACTTAAGTCGGGTTGTGCCTTTTGTATTTAATTCCGATGCATTTTCTGTGTTTCATCATCAATAAGAAGGTCAGAGGGATACAGTAAACCTGATGTTAAGTATCGGAATCTATATCTAGTGTCACAGGAATGGTTCAAAACATAGACAGTAAGAAGAGTCAGTTTTCTTGTACTTAAGTCGGCATTGTGCCTTTTTTATTTAATTCCGAAGCAATTTCTGTGTATCATCGTCAATAAGATGGTCAGAGGGATACACTAAACCTGGAGTAAAGCATCGGAATCTATAACTAGTGTCACATGAATTGTTCAAAACATAGTCAGTAAGAAGAGTCAGTTTTCTTGTACTTATGTCGGCATTGTGCCTTTTGTATTAAATTCCGATGCAATTTCCGTGTTTCATCGTTATTAAGAAGGTAAGAGGGATACAGAAAACATGAAGTGAAGCATCGGAATCTATAACTAGTGTCACAGGAATGGTTCAAAACATAGACAGTAAGAAGAGTCAGTTTTCTTGTACTTAAGTCGGCATTGTGCCTTTTGTATTTAATTCCGATGCAATTTCAGTATTTCATCATCAATAAGAAGGTCGGAAGGATACAGTAAACCTGAAGTGAAGCATCGGAATCTATAACTAGTGTCACAGGAATGGTTCAAGGCATAGACAGTAAGAAGAGTCAGTTTTCTTGTACTTAAGTCGGCATTGTTGCTTTTGTATTTAATTCCGATGCAATTTCTGTGTTCATCGTCAATAAGAAAGTCAGAGGGACACAGTAAACCTGAAGTGAAGCATCGGAATCTATTACTCGTGTCACAGGAATGGCTCAAATCATAGACAGTAAGAGGAGTCAGTTTTCTTGTTCTTAAGTCTGCATTGTGCTTTTTGTATTTATTTCCGATGCGTTTTCTGTGTTTCATCATCAATAAGAAGGTCAGAGGGATACAGTAAACCTGATGTTAAGTATCAGAATCTATATCTAGTGTCACAGGAATGGTTCAAAACATAGACAGTAAGAAGAGTCAGTTTTCTTGTACTTAAGTCACCATTGTGCCTTTTTTATTTAATTCCGAAGCAATTTCTTTGTATCATCGTCAATAAGAAGGTCAGAGGGATACACTAAACCTGGAGTAAAGCATCGGAATCTATAACTAGTGTCACGTCAATGGTTCTAAACATAGTCAGTAAGAAGAGTCAGTTTTCTTGTACTTAAGTCGGCATTGTGCCTTTCGTATTTAATTCCGATGCATTTCCTGTGTTTCATCGTCAATAAGAAGTTCAGAGGGATACAGTAAACCTTAAGTGAAGTATCGGAATCTATAACTAGTGACACAGGAATGGTTCAAAACATAGACAGTAAGAAGGGTCAGTTTTCTTGTACTTAAGTCGGCATTGTGCCTTTTGTATTTAATTCCGATGCAATTTCCGTGTTTCATCGTCAATAAGAAGGTCAGACGGATACAGTAAACTTGAATTGAAGCATCAGAATCTATAACTAGTGTCACAGAAATGGGTCAAAACATAGATTGTAAGAAGAGTCAGTTATCTTGTACTTAAGTCGGCATTGTGCCTTTCGTATTTAATTCCGATGCAATTTCTGTGTTTCATCGTCAATAAGAAGGTCAGTGGGATACAGTAAACCTGAAGTGAAGCATCGGAATCTATAACTAGTGTCACAGGAATGGTTCAAAATATAGACAGTAAGAAGAATCAGTTTTCTTGTACTTAAGTCGTCATTGTGCCTTTTGTATTTAATTCCGACGCAATATCTGTGTTTCATCGTCAATAAGAAGGTCAGTGGGATACAGTAAACCTGGAGTCAAGCATCGGAATCTATAACTAGTGTCACATGAATGGTTTAAAACATAGACAGTAACAAGAGACAGTTTTCTTGTACTTAAGTCGGCATTGTGCCTTTTGTATTAAATTCCGATGCAATTTCTGTGTTACGTCGTCAATAAGAAGGTCAGAGGGATACAGTAAACATGAAGTGAAGCATCGGAATCTACAACTAGTGTCACAGGAATGGTTCAAAACATAGACAGTAAGAAGACTCAGTTTTCTTGTACTTAAGTCGCCGTTGTGCCTTTTATATTTAATTCCGATGCTATTTCTGTGTTTCATCGTCAATAACAAGGTCAGAGGGATACAGTAAACCTGAAGTGAAGCATCGGAATCTATAACTAGTGTCACAGGAATGGTTCAAATCATAGACAGTAAGAAGAGTCAGTTTTCTTGTACTTAAGTCGGCATTGTGCCTTTTGTATTTAATTCCGATGCAATTTCAGTGTCTCATCGTCAATAAGGAGGTCAGAGGGATACGGTGAACCTGAAGTGAAGCATCGGATTCTATAACTAGTGTCACAGGAATGGTTCAAACATAGACAGTAAGAAGAATCAGGTATCTTGTACCTAAGTCTGCATTGTGCCTTTTGTATTTAATTCCGATGCAATTTCCGTGTTTCATCGTCAATAAGAAGGTCAGACGGCAACAGTAAACTTGAAGTGAAGCATCAGAATCTATAACTAGTGTCAAAGAAATGGGTCAAAACATAGATTGTAAGAAGAGTCAGTTATCTTGTACTTAAGTCGGCATTGTGCCTTTCGTATTTAATTCCGATGCAATTTCTGTGTTTCATCGTCAATAAGAAGGTCAGTGGGATACAGTAAACCTGAAGTGAAGCATCGGAATCTATAACTAGTGTCACAGGGATGGTTCAAAATATAGACAGTAAGAAGAGTCAGTTTTCTTGTACTTAAGTCGTCATTGTGCCTTTTGTATTTAATTCCGACGCAATATCTGTGTTTCATCGCCAATAAGAAGGTCAGTGGGATACAGTAAACCTGGAGTCAAGCATCGGAATCTATAACTAGTGTCACATGAATGGTTCAAAACATAGACAGTAACAAGAGTCAGTTTGCTTGTACTTAAGTCGGCATTGTGACTTTCGTATTTAATTCCGATGCAATTTCTGTGTTTCATCGTCAATAAGAAGTTCAGAGGGATACAGTAAACCTGATGTGAAGCATCGGAATCTATAACTAGTGTCACAGGAATGGTTCAAAACGTAGGCAGTAAGAAGAGCCAGTTTTCTTGTACTTAAGTCGGCATTGTGCCTCTTGTATTTAATTCCGATGCAATTTCTGTGTTTCATCGTCAATAAGAAGGTCAGAGGGATACAGCAAACCTGAAGTGAAGCACCGGAATGTATACCTAGTGTCACAGGAATGGTTCAAAACATAGACAGTAAGATGAGTCAGTTTGCTTGTACTTAAGTCGGCATTGTGCCTTTCGTATTTAATTCCGATGCAATTTCTGTGTTTCATCGTCAATAAGAAGTTCAGAGGGATACAGTAAACCTGATGTGAAGCATCGGAAACTATAACTAGTGCCACAGGAATGGTTCAAAACGTAGGCAGTAAGAAGAGTCAGTTTTCTTGTACTTAAGTCGGCATTGTGCCTTTTGTATTTAAATCCGATGCATTTTCTGTGTTTCATCGTCAATAAGAAGGTCAGAGGGATGCAGTAAACCCGAAGTGATGCATCGGAATCGATAACTAGTGTCACAGGAATGGTTCAATGATAGACAGTAAGAAGAGTCAATTTTCTTGTACTTAAGTCGGCATTTTGCCTTTTGTATTTCATTCCGATGCAATTTCTGTGTTTCATCGTCAATAAGAAGGTCAGAGGGATACAGTAAACCTAAAGTGAAGCATCGGAATCTATAACTAGTGTCACATGAATGGTCCAAACATAGACAGTAAGAAGAGTCAGTTTTCTTGTACATAAGTCGGCATTGTGCCTTTTGTATTTAATTTCGATGCAATTTCTGTGTTTCATCGTCAATAAGAAGGTCTGATGGATACAGTAAACCTGAAGCGAAACATCGGAAGCAATAACTAGTGTCACATGAATGGTCCAAAACATAGGCAGTAAGAAGAGTCCGTTTTCTTGTATTTAAGTAGTCATTGTGCCTTTTATATTTAATTCAGATGCAATTACTGTGTTTCATCGTCAATAAGAAGGTCAGAGGGATACAGTAAACCTGAAGTGAAGCATCGGAATCTATAACTAGTGTCAATGGAATGGTTCAAAACATAGACAGTAAGAAGAGTCAGTTTTCTAGTACTTAAGTCGGCATTGTGCCTTTTGTATTTAATTCCGATGCAATATCTGTGTTTCATCGTCAATAACAAGGTCAGAGGGATACAGTAAACCTGAAGTGAAGCATCGGAATCTATAACTAGTGTCACACAAATGGTTCAAAACATAGACTGTAAGAAGAGTCAGTTTTCTAGTACTTAAGTCGGCATTGTGCCTTTTGTATTTAACTCCGATGCAATTTCTATGTTTCATCGTCAATAAGAAGGTCAGAGGGATACAGTAAACCTGAAGTGAAGCAGCAGAATCTATAACTAGTGTCACAGGAATGGTTCAAAACATAGACAGTAAGAAGAGTCAGTTTTCTTGTACTTAAGTCATCATTGTGCCTTTTGTATATAATTCCGATGCAATTTCTGTGTTTCATCGTCAATAAGAAGGTCAGAGGGATACAGTAAACCTGAAGTGAAGCATCGGAATCTATAACTAGTGTCACAGGAATGGTTGAAACATGGACAGTAAGAAGAGTCAGTTTTCTTGTACTTAAGTCGGCATTGTGCCTTTTGTATTTATATCCGATGCAATTTCTATGTTTCATCGTCAATAAGAAGGTCAGAGGGATACAGTAAACCTGAAGTGAAGCATCGGAATCTATAACTAGTGTCACAGGAATGGTTCAAATCATAGACAGTAAGAAGAGTCAGTTTTCTTGTACTTAAGTCGGGTTGTGCCTTTTGTATTTAATTCCGATGCATTTTCTGTGTTTCATCATCAATAAGAAGGTCAGAGGGATACAGTAAACCTGATGTTAAGTATCGGAATCTATATCTAGTGTCACAGGAATGGTTCAAAACATAGACAGTAAGAAGAGTCAGTTTTCTTGTACTTAAGTCGGCATTGTGCCTTTTTTATTTAATTCCGAAGCAATTTCTGTGTATCATCGTCAATAAGATGGTCAGAGGGATACACTAAACCTGGAGTAAAGCATCGGAATCTATAACTAGTGTCACATGAATTGTTCAAAACATAGTCAGTAAGAAGAGTCAGTTTTCTTGTACTTATGTCGGCATTGTGCCTTTTGTATTAAATTCCGATGCAATTTCCGTGTTTCATCGTTATTAAGAAGGTAAGAGGGATACAGAAAACATGAAGTGAAGCATCGGAATCTATAACTAGTGTCACAGGAATGGTTCAAAACATAGACAGTAAGAAGAGTCAGTTTTCTTGTACTTAAGTCGGCATTGTGCCTTTTGTATTTAATTCCGATGCAATTTCAGTATTTCATCGTCAATAAGAAGGTCGGAAGGATACAGTAAACCTGAAGTGAAGCATCGGAATCTATAACTAGTGTCACAGGAATGGTTCAAGGCATAGACAGTAAGAAGAGTCAGTTTTCTTGTACTTAAGTCGGCATTGTTGCTTTTGTATTTAATTCCGATGCAATTTCTGTGTTCATCGTCAATAAGAAAGTCAGAGGGACACAGTAAACCTGAAGTGAAGCATCGGAATCTATTACTCGTGTCACAGGAATGGCTCAAATCATAGACAGTAAGAGGAGTCAGTTTTCTTGTTCTTAAGTCTGCATTGTGCTTTTTGTATTTAATTCCGATGCGTTTTCTGTGTTTCATCATCAATAAGAAGGTCAGAGGGATACAGTAAACCTGATGTTAAGTATCAGAATCTATATCTAGTGTCACAGGAATGGTTCAAAACATAGACAGTAAGAAGAGTCAGTTTTCTTGTACTTAAGTCACCATTGTGCCTTTTTTATTTAATTCCGAAGCAATTTCTTTGTATCATCGTCAATAAGAAGGTCAGAGGGATACACTAAACCTGGAGTAAAGCATCGGAATCTATAACTAGTGTCACGTCAATGGTTCTAAACATAGTCAGTAAGAAGAGTCAGTTTTCTTGTACTTAAGTCGGCATTGTGCCTTTCGTATTTAATTCCGATGCATTTCCTGTGTTTCATCGTCAATAAGAAGTTCAGAGGGATACAGTAAACCTGATGTGAAGCATCGGAATCAATAACTAGTGTCACAGGAATGGTTCAAATCGTAGGCAGTAAGAAGAGTCAGTTTTCTTGTACTTAAGTCGGCATTGTGCCTTTTGTATTTAAATCCGATGCATTTTCTGTGTTTCATCGTCAATAAGAAGGTCAGAGTAATACAGTAAACCTTAAGTGAAGTATCGGAATCTATAACTAGTGACACAGGAATGGTTCATAACATAGACAGTAAGAAGGGTCAGTTTTCTTGTACTTAAGTCGGCATTGTGCCTTTTGTATTTAATTCCGATGCAATTTCCGTGTTTCATCGTCAATAAGAAGGTCAGACGGATACAGTAAACTTGAAGTGAAGCATCAGAATCTATAACTAGTGTCACAGAAATGGGTCAAAACATAGATTGTAAGAAGAGTCAGTTATCTTGTACTTAAGTCGGCATTGTGCCTTTCGTATTTAATTCCGATGCAATTTCTGTGTTTCATCGTCAATAAGAAGGTCAGTGGGATACAGTAAACCTGAAGTGAAGCATCGGAATCTATAACTAGTGTCACAGGAATGGTTCAAAATATAGACAGTAAGAAGAATCAGTTTTCTTGTACTTAAGTCGTCATTGTGCCTTTTGTATTTAATTCCGACGCAATATCTGTGTTTCATCGTCAATAAGAAGGTCAGTGGGATACAGTAAACCTGGAGTCAAGCATCGGAATCTATAACTAGTGTCACATGAATGGTTTAAAACATAGACAGTAACAAGAGACAGTTTTCTTGTACTTAAGTCGGCATTGTGCCTTTTGTATTAAATTCCGATGCAATTTCTGTGTTACGTCGTCAATAAGAAGGTCAGAGGGATACAGTAAACATGAAGTGAAGCATCGGAATCTACAACTAGTGTCACAGGAATGGTTCAAAGCATAGACAGTAAGAAGACTCAGTTTTCTTGTACTTAAGTCGCCGTTGTGCCTTTTATATTTAATTCCGATGCTATTTCTGTGTTTCATCGTCAATAACAAGGTCAGAGGGATACAGTAAACCTGAAGTGAAGCATCGGAATCTATAACTAGTGTCACAGGAATGGTTCAAATCATAGACAGTAAGAAGAGTCAGTTTTCTTGTACTTAAGTCGGCATTGTGCCTTTTGTATTTAATTCCGATGCAATTTCAGTGTCTCATCGTCAATAAGGAGGTCAGAGGGATACGGTGAACCTGAAGTGAAGCATCGGATTCTATAACTAGTGTCACAGGAATGGTTCAAACATAGACAGTAAGAAGAATCAGGTATCTTGTACCTAAGTCTGCATTGTGCCTTTTGTATTTAATTCCGATGCAATTTCCGTGTTTCATCGTCAATAAGAAGGTCAGACGGCAACAGTAAACTTGAAGTGAAGCATCAGAATCTATAACTAGTGTCAAAGAAATGGGTCAAAACATAGATTGTAAGAAGAGTCAGTTATCTTGTACTTTAGTCGGCATTGTGCCTTTCGTATTTAATTCCGATGCAATTTCTGTGTTTCATCGTCAATAAGAAGGTCAGTGGGATACAGTAAACCTGAAGTGAAGCATCGGAATCTATGACTAGTGTCACAGGGATGGTTCAAAATATAGACAGTAAGAAGAGTCAGTTTTCTTGTACTTAAGTCGTCATTGTGCCTTTTGTATTTAATTCCGACGCAATATCTGTGTTTCATCGTCAATAAGAAGGTCAGTGGGATACAGTAAACCTGGAGTCAAGCATCGGAATCTATAACTAGTGTCACATGAATGGTTCAAAACATAGACAGTAACAAGAGTCAGTTTGCTTGTACTTAAGTCGGCATTGTGCCTTTCGTATTTAATTCCGATGCAATTTCTGTGTTTCATCGTCAATAAGAAGTTCAGAGGGATACAGTAAACCTGATGTGAAGCATCGGAATCTATAACTAGTGTCACAGGAATGGTTCAAAACGTAGGCAGTAAGAAGAGTCAGTTTTCTTGTACTTAAGTCGGCATTGTGCCTTTTGTATTTAAATCCGATGCATTTTCTGTGTTTCATCGTCAATAAGAAGGTCAGAGGGATGCAGTAAACCTGAAGTGATACATCGGAATCTATAACTAGTTTTCACAGGAATGGTTCAATCATAGACAGTAAGAAGAGTCAATTTTCTTGTACTTAAGTCGGCATTGTGCCTTTTGTATTTAATTCCGATGCAATTTCTGTGTTTCATCGTCAATAAGAAGGTCAGAGGGATACAGTGAACCTGAAGTGAAGCATCGGAATCTATAACTAGTGTCACAGGAATGGTTCAAAACTTAGACAGTAAGAAGAGTCAGTTTTCTTGTACTTAAGTCGGCATTGTGCCTTTTGTATTTAATTCCGAAGCAATTTCTGTGTATCATCGTCAATAAGAAGGTCAGAGGGATACAGTAAACCTGGAGTAAAGCAACGGAATCTATAATGGTTCAAAACATAGACAGTTAGATGAGTCAGTTTTCTTGTACTTAAGTCGGCATTGTGCCCTTTGTATTTAATTCCGATGCAATTTCTGTGTTTCATCGTCAATAAAAAGGTCACAGGGATACAGTGAACCTGAAGTGAAGCATCGGAATCTATAACTAGTGTCACAGGAATGGTTCAAAACTTAGACAGTAAGAAGAGTCAGTTTTCTTGTACTTAAGTCGGCGTTGTGCCTTTTGTATTTAATTCCGATGCAATTTCTGTGTTTCATCAACAATAAGAACGTCAGAGGGATACAGTGAACCTGAAGTGAAGCATCGGAATCTATAACTAGAGTCACAGGAATGGTTCAATTCATAGACAGTAAGAAGAGACAGTTTTCTAGTACTTAAGTCGGCATTGTGCCTTTTGTGTTTAATTCCGATGCAATTTCAGTGTTTCATCGTCAATAAGAAGGTCAGAGGGATACAATGAACCTGAATTGAAGCATCGGAATCTATAACTAGTGTCACAGTAATGGTTCAAAACATAGACATTAAGAAGAGTCAGTTTTCTTGTACTTAAGTCGGCATTGTGCCTTTTGTATTTAATTCCGATGCAATTTCTGTGTTTCATCGTCTATAAGAAGGTCAGAGGGATACAGTAAACCTGAAGTGAAGCATCGGAATCTATAACTAGTGTCACAGGAATGGTTTAAGACATAGACAGTGAGAAGAGTCAGGTTTCTTGTACTTAAGTCGGCATTGTGCCTTTTGTATTTAATTCCGATGCAATATCTGTGTTTCATCGTCAATAACAAGGTCAGAGGGATACAGTAAACCTGAAGTGAAGCATCGGAATCTATAACTAGTGTCACACGAATGGTTCAAAACATAGACTGTTAGAAGAGTCAGTTTCTAGTACTTAAGTCTCCATTGTGCCTTTTGTATTTAACTCCGATGCAATTTCTGTGTTTCATCGTCAATATGAAGGTCAGCGGGATACAGTGAACATGAAGTGAAGTATCGTAATCTATAACTAGTGTCACAGGAATTGTTCAAAACATAGACATTAAGAAGTGTCAGTTTTCTTGTACTTAAGTCATCATTGTGCCTTTTGTATTTAATTCCGATGCAATTTCTGTGTGTCATCGTCAATAAGAAGGTCAGAGGGATACAGTAAACCTGAAGTGAAGCATCGGAATCTATAACTAGTGTCACAGGAATTGTTCAAACATGGACAGTAAGAAGAGTCAGTTTTCTTGTACTTAAGTTGGCATTGTGCCTTTTGTATTTAATTCCGATGCAATTTCTGTGTTTCATCGTCAATAAGAAGGTCAGAGGGATACAGTAAACCTGAAGTGAAGCATCGGAATCTATAACTAGTGTCACAGGAATGGTTCAAAACATAGACAGTAAGAAGAGTCAGTTTTCTAGTACCTAAGTCGGCATTGTGCCTTTTGTATTTAATTCCGATGCAATATCTGTGTTTCATCGTCAATAACAAGGTCAGAGGGATGCAGTAAACCTGAAGTGAAGCATCGGAATCTATAACTAGTGTCACACGAATGGTTCAAAACATAGACTGTAAGAAGAGTCAGTTCTCTAGTACTTAAGTCGGCATTGTGCCTTTTGTATTTAACTCCGATGCAATTTCTATGTTTCATCGTCAATAAGAAGGTCAGAGGGATACAGTAAACCTGAAGTGAAGCACCAGAATCTATAACTAGTGTCACAGGAATGGTTCAAAACATAGACAGTAAGAAGAGTCAGTTTTCTTGTACTTAAGTCATCATTGTGCCTTTTGTATATAATTCCGAAGCAATTTCTGTGTTTCATCGTCAATAAGAAATTCAGAGGGATACGGTAAACCTGAAGTGAAGCATCGGAATCTATAACTAGTGTCACAGGAGTGGTTCAAACATGGACAGTAAAAAGAGTCAGTTTTCTTGTACTTAAGTCGGCATTGTGCCTTTTGTATTTAATTCCGATGCAATTTCTGTGTTTCTTCGTCAATAAGAAGGTCAGAGGGATACAGTGAACCTGAAGTGAAGCATCGGAATCTATAACTAGTGTCACAGGACTGGTTCAAAACTTAGACAGTAAGAAGAGTCAGTTTTCTTGTACTTAAGTCGGCATTGTGCCTTTTGTATTTAATTCCGAAGTAATTTCTGTGTATCATCGTCAATAAGAAGGTCAGAGAGATACAGTAAACCTGGAGTAAAGCAACGGAATCTATAATGGTTCAAAACATAGACAGTAAGATGAGGCAGTTTTCTTGTACTTAAGTCGGCATTGTGCCTTTTGTATTAATTTCCGATGCAATTTCTGTGTTTCATCGTCAATAAGAAGGTCAGAGGGATACAGTGAACCTGAAGTGAAGCATCGGAATCTATAACTAGTGTCACAGGAATGGTTCAAACATGGACAGTAAGAAGAGTCAGTTTTCTTGTACTTAAGTTGGCATTGTGCCTTTTGTATTTAATTCCGATGCAATTTCTGTGTATCATCGTCAATAAGAAGGTCAGAGGGATACATTAAACCTGGAGTAAAGCAACGGAATCTATAATGGTTCAAAACATAGACAGTTAGATGAGTCAGTTTTCTTGTACTTAAGTCGGCATTGTGCCTTTTGTATTTAATTCCGATGCTATTTCTGTGTTTCATCGTCAATAAGAACGTCAGAGCGATACAGTGAACCATAAAAGAAGCATCGGAATCTATAACTAGAGTCACAGGAATGGTTCAATTCATAGACAGTAAGAAGAGACAGTTTTCTAGTACTTAAGTCGGCATTGTGCCTTTTGTATTTAATTCCAATGCAATTTCAGTGTTTCATCGTCAATAAGAAGGTCAGAGGGATACAGTGAACCTGAAGTGAAGCATCGGAATCTATAACTAGTGTCACAGGAATGGTTCAAAACATAGACAGTAAGAAGAGTCAGTTTTCTTGTACTTAAGTCGGCATTGTGCCTTTTGTATTTAATTCCGATGCAATTTCGGTGTTTCATCGTCTATAAGAAGGTCAGAGGGATACAGTAAACCTGAAGTGAGCATCGGAATCTATAACTAGTGTCACAGGAATGGTTCAAGACAAAGACAGTGAGAAGAGTCAGGTTTCTTGTACTTAAGTCGGCATTGTGCCTTTTGTATTTAATTCCGATGCAATATCTGTGTTTCATCGTCAATAACAAGGTCAGAGGGCTACAGTAAACCTGAAGGGAAGCATCGGAATCTATAACTAGTGTCACACGAATGGTTCAAAACATAGACAGTAAGAAGAGTCAGTTTTCTTGTACTTAAGTCGGCATTGTGCCTTTTGTATTTAATTCCGATGCAATTTCGGTGTTTCATCGTCTATAAGAAGGTCGGAGGGATACAGTAAACCTGAAGTGGAGCATCGGAATCTATAACTAGTGTCACAGGAATGGTTCAAGGCGTAGACAGTAAGAAGAGTCAGTTTTCTTGTACTTAAGTCGGCATTGTTGCTTTTGTATTTAATTCCGATGCAATTTCTGTGTTCATCGTCAATAAGAAAGTCAGAGGGACACAGTAAACCTGAAGTGAAGCATCGGAATCTATTACTCGTGTCACAGGAATGGCTCAAAACATAGACAGTAAGAGGAGTCAGTTTTCTTGTTCTTAAGTCTGCATTGTGCTTTTTGTATTTAATTCCGATGCGTTTTCTGTGTTTCATCATCAATAAGAAGGTCAGAGGGATACAGTAAACCTGATGTTAAGTATCAGAATCTATATCTAGTGTCACAGGAATGGTTCAAAACATAGACAGTAAGAAGAGTCAGTTTTCTTGTACTTAAGTCACCATTGTGCCTTTTTTATTTAATTCCGAAGCAATTTCTTTGTATCATCGTCAATAAGAAGGTCAGAGGGATACACTAAACCTGGAGTAAAGCATCGGAATCTATAACTAGTGTCACGTGAATGGTTCTAAACATAGTCAGTAAGAAGAGTCAGTTTCCTTGTACTTAAGTCGGCATTGTGCCTTTCGTATTTAATTCCGATGCATTTCCTGTGTTTCATCGTCAATAAGAAGTTCAGAGGGATACAGTAAACCTGATGTGAAGCATCGGAATCAATAACTAGTGTCACAGGAATGGTTCAAAACGTAGGCAGTAAGAAGAGTCAATTTTCTTGTACTTAAGTCGGCATTGTGCCTTTTGTATTTAAATCCGATGCATTTTCTGTGTTTCATCGTCAATAAGAAGGTCAGAGTTATACAGTAAACCTTAAGTGAAGTATCGGAATCTATAACTAGTGACACAGGAATGGTTCAAAACATAGACAGTAAGAAGAGTCAGTTATCTTGTACTTAAGTCGGCATTATGCCTTTCGTATTTAATTCCGATGCAATTTCTGTGTTTCATCGTCAATAAGAAGGTCAGTGGGATACAGTAAACCTGAAGTGAAGCATCGGAATCTATAACTAGTGTCACAGGAATGGTTCAAAATATAGACAGTAAGAAGAATCAGTTTTCTTGTACTTAAGTCGTCATTGTGCCTTTTGTATTTAATTCCGACGCAATATCTGTGTTTCATCGTCAATAAGAAGGTCAGTGGGATACAGTAAACCTGGAGTCAAGCATCGGAATCTATAACTAGTGTCACATGAATGGTTTAAAACATAGACAGTAACAAGAGACAGTTTTCTTGTACTTAAGTCGGCATTGTGCCTTTTGTATTAAATTCCGATGCAATTTCTGTGTTACGTCGTCAATAAGAAGGTCAGAAGGATACAGTAAACATGAAGTGAAACATCGGAATCTACAACTAGTGTCACAGGAATGGTTCAAAACATAGACAGTAAGAAGACTCAGTTTTCTTGTACTTAAGTCGCCGTTGTGCCTTTTATATTTAATTCCGATGCAATTTCTGTGTTTCATCGTCAATAAGAAGGTCAGAGGGATACAGTAAACCTGAAGTGAAGCATCGGAATCTATAACTAGTGTCACAGGAATGGTTCAAATCATAGACAGTAAGAAGAGTCAGTTTTCTTGTACTTAAGTCGGCATTGTGCATTTTGTATTTAATTCCGATGCAATTTCAGTGTCTCATCGTCAATAAGGAGGTCAGAGGGATACGGTGAACCTGAAGTGAAGCATCGGATTCTATAACTAGTGTCACAGGAATGGTTCAAACATAGACAGTAAGAAGAATCAGGTATCTTGTACTTAAGTCTGCATTGTGCCTTTTGTATTTAATTCCGATGCAATTTCCGTGTTTCATCGTCAATAAGAAGGTCAGACGGCAACAGTAAACTTGAAGTGAAGCATCAGAATCTATAACTAGTGTCAAAGAAATGGGTCAAACATAGATTGTAAGAAGAGTCAGTTATCTTGTACTTAAGTCGGCATTGTGCCTTTCGTATTTAATTCCGATGCAATTTCTGTGTTTCATCGTCAATAAGAAGGTCAGTGGGATACAGTAAACCTGAAGTGAAGCATCGGAATCTATAACTAGTGTCACAGGGATGGTTCAAAATATAGACAGTAAGAAGAGTCAGTTTTCTTGTACTTAAGTCGTCATTGTGCCTTTTGTATTTATTCCGACGCAATATCTGTGTTTCATCGTCAATAAGAAGGTCAGTGGGATACAGTAAACCTGGAGTCAAGCATCGGAATCTATAACTAGTGTCACATGAATGGTTCAAAACATAGACAGTAACAAGAGTCAGTTTGCTTGTACTTAAGTCGGCATTGTGCCTTTCGTATTTAATTCCGATGCAATTTCTGTGTTTCATCGTCAGTAAGAAGTTCAGAGGGATACAGTAAACCTGATGTGAAGCATCGGAATCTATAACTAGTGTCACAGGAATGGTTCAAAACGTAGGCAGTAAGAAGAGTCAGTTTTCTTGTACTTAAGTCGGCATTGTGCCTTTTGTATTTAAATCCGATGCATTTTCTGTGTTTCATCGTCAATAAGAAGGTCAGAGGGATGCAGTAAACCTGAAGTGATACATCGGAATCTATAACTAGTTTTCACAGGAATGGTTCAATCATAGACAGTAAGAAGAGTCAATTTTCTTGTACTTAAGTCGGCATTGTGCCTTTTGTATTTAATTCCGATGCAATTTCTGTGTTTCATCGTCAATAAGAAGGTCAGAGGGATACAGTGAACCTGAAGTGAAGCATCGGAATCTATAACTAGTGTCACAGGAATGGTTCAAAACTTAGACAGTAAGAAGAGTCAGTTTTCTTGTACTTAAGTCGGCATTGTGCCTTTTGTATTTAATTCCGAAGCAATTTCTGTGTATCATCGTCAATAAGAAGGTCAGAGGGATACAGTAAACCTGGAGTAAAGCAACGGAATCTATAATGGTTCAAAACATAGACAGTTAGATGAGTCAGTTTTCTTGTACTTAAGTCGGCATTGTGCCCTTTGTATTTAATTCCGATGCAATTTCTGTGTTTCATCGTCAATAAGAAGGTCACAGGGATACAGTGAACCTGAAGTGAAGCATCGGAATCTATAACTAGTGTCACAGGAATGGTTCAAAACTTAGACAGTAAGAAGAGTCAGTTTTCTTGTACTTAAGTCGGCGTCGTGCCTTTTGTATTTAATTCCGATGCAATTTCTGTGTTTCATCATCAATAAGAACGTCAGAGGGATACAGTGAACCTGAAGTGAAGCTTCGGAATCTATAACTAGAGTCACAGGAATGGTTCAATTCATAGACAGTAAGAAGAGACAGTTTTCTAGTACTTAAGTCGGCATTGTGCCTTTTGTGTTTAATTCCGATGCAATTTCAGTGTTTCATCGTCAATAAGGAGGTCAGAGGGATACAATGAACCTGAAGTGAAGCATCGGAATCTATAACTAGTGTCACAGTAATGGTTCAAAACATAGACAGTAAGAAGAGTCAGTTTTCTTGTACTTAAGTCGGCATTGTGCCTTTTTTATTTAATTCCGATGCAATTTCTGTGTTTCATCGTCTATAAGAAGGTCAGAGGGATACAGTAAACCTGAAGTGAAGCATCGGAATCTATAACTAGTGTCACAGGAATGGTTTAAGACATAGACAGTGAGAAGAGTCAGGTTTCTTGTACTTAAGTCGGCATTGTGCCTTTTGTATTTAATTCCGATGCAATATCTGTGTTTCATCGTCAATAACAAGGTCAGAGGGATACAGTAAACCTGAAGTGAAGCATCGGAATCTATAACTAGTGTCACACGAATGGTTCAAAACATAGACTGTTAGAAGAGTCAGTTTCTAGTACTTAAGTCTCCATTGTGCCTTTTGTATTTAACTCCGATGCAATTTCTGTGTTTCATCGTCAATATGAAGGTCAGCGGGATACAGTGAACATGAAGTGAAGTATCGTAATCTATAACTAGTGTCACAGGAATTGTTCAAAACATAGACATTAAGAAGTGTCAGTTTTCTTGTACTTAAGTCATCATTGTGCCTTTTGTATTTAATTCCGATGCAATTTCTGTGTGTCATCGTCAATAAGAAGGTCAGAGGGATACAGTAAACCTGAAGTGAAGCATCGGAATCCATAACTAGTGTCACAGGAATTGTTCAAACATGGACAGTAAGAAGAGTCAGTTTTCTTGTACTTAAGTCGGCATTGTGCCTTTTGTATTTAATTCCGATGCAATTTCTGTGTTTCATCGTCAATAAGAAGGTCAGAGGGATACAGTAAACCTGAAGTGAAGCATCGGAATCTATAACTAGTGTCACAGGAATGGTTCAAAACATAGACAGTAAGAAGAGTCAGTTTTCTAGTACCTAAGTCGGCATTGTGCCTTTTGTATTTAATTCCGATGCAATATCTGTGTTTCATCGTCAATAACAAGGTCAGAGGGATGCAGTAAACCTGAAGTGAAGCATCGGAATCTATAACTAGTGTCACACGAATGGTTCAAAACATAGACTGTAAGAAGAGTCAGTTCTCTAGTACTTAAGTCGGCATTGTGCCTTTTGTATTTAACTCCGATGCAATTTCTATGTTTCATCGTCAATAAGAAGGTCAGAGGGATACAGTAAACCTGAAGTGAAGCAGCAGAATCTATAACTAGTGTCACAGGAATGGTTCAAAACATAGACAGTAAGAAGAGTCAGTTTTCTTGTACTTAAGTCATCATTGTGCCTTTTGTATATAATTCCGAAGCAATTTCTGTGTTTCATCGTCAATAAGAAATTCAGAGGGATACGGTAAACCTGAAGTGAAGCATCGGAATCTATAACTAGTGTCACAGGAATGGTTCAAACATGGACAGTAAAAAGAGTCAGTTTTCTTGTACTTAAGTCGGCATTGTGCCTTTTGTATTTAATTCCGATGCAATTTCTGTGTTTCATCGTCAATAAGAAGGTCAGAGGGATACAGTGAACCTGAAGTGAAGCATCGGAATCTATAACTAGTGTCACAGGACTGGTTCAAAACTTAGACAGTAAGAAGAGTCAGTTTTCTTGTACTTAAGTCGGCATTGTGCCTTTTGTATTTAATTCCGAAGTAATTTCTGTGTATCATCGTCAATAAGAAGGTCAGAGAGATACAGTAAACCTGGAGTAAAGCAACGGAATCTATAATGGTTCAAAACATAGACAGTAAGATGAGTCAGTTTTCTTGTACTTAAGTTGGCATTGTGCCTTTTGTATTAATTTCCGATGCAATTTCTGTGTTTCATCGTCAATAAGAAGGTCAGAGGGATACAGTGAACCTGAAGTGAAGCATCGGAATCTATAACTAGTGTCACAGGAATGGTTCAAAACATAGACAGTAAGAAGAGTCAGTTTTCTTGTACTTAAGTCATCATTGTGCCTTTTGTATATAATTCCGATGCAATTTCTGTGTTTCATCGTCAATAAGAAGGTCAGAGGGATACAGGAAACCTGAAGTGAAGCATCGGAATCTATAACTAGTGTCACAGGAATGGTTCAAACATGGACAGTAAGAAGAGTCAGTTTTCTTGTACTTAAGTCGGCATTGTGCCTTTTGTATTTAATTCCGATGCAATTTCTGTGTATCATCGTCAATAAGAAGGTCAGAGGGATACAGTAAACCTGGAGTAAAGCAACGGAATCTATAATGGTTCAAAACATAGACAGTTAGATGAGTCAGTTTTCTTGTACTTAAGTCGGCATTGTGCCTTTTGTATTTAATTCGGATTCTATTTCTGTGTTTCATCGTCAATAAGAACGTCAGAGCGATACAGTGAACCTGAAAAGAAGCATCGGAATCTATAACTAGAGTCACAGGAATGGTTCAATTCATAGACAGTAAGAAGAGACAGTTTTCTAGTACTTAAGTCGGCATTGTGCCTTTTGTATTTAGTTCCAATGCAATTTCAGTGTTTCATCGTCAATAAGAAGGTCAGAGGGATACAGTGTACCTGAAGTGAAGCATCGGAATCTATAACTAGTGTCACAGGAATGGTTCAAAACATAGACAGTAAGATGAGTCAGTTTTCTTGTACTTAAGTCGGCATTGTGCCTTTTGTATTAATTTCCGATGCAATTTCTGTGTTTCATCGTCTATAAGAAGGTAAGAGGGATACAGTAAACCTGAAGTGAAGCATCGGAATCTATAACTAGTGTCACAGGAATGGTTCAAGACATAGACAGTGAGAAGAGTCAGGTTTCTTGTACTTAAGTCGGCATTGTGCCTTTTGTATTTAATTCCGATGCAAAATCTGTGTTTCATCGTCAATAACAAGGTCAGAGGGATACAGTAAACCTGAAGGGAAGCATCGGAATCTATAACTAGTGTCACACGAATGGTTCAAAACATAGACTGTAAGAAGAGTCAGTTTTCTAGTACTTAAGTCGGCATTACGGTTTTGTATTTAACTCCGATGCAATTTCTGTGTTTCATTGTCAACATGAAGGTCAGAGGGATACAGTGAACGTGAAGTGAAGTATCGTAATCTATAACTAGTGTCAAGGGAATTGTTCAAAACAAAGACATTAAGAAGAGTCAGTTTTCTTGTACTTAAGTCATCATTGTGCCTTTTGTATTTAATTCCGATGCAATTTCTGTGTGTCATCGTCAATAAGAAGGTCAGAGGGATACAGTAAACCTGAAGTGAAGCATCGGAATCTATAACTAGTGTCACAGGAATTGTTCAAACATGGACAGTAAGAAGAGTCAGTTTTCTTGTACTTAAGTCGGCATTGTGCCTTTTGTATTTATTTCCGATGCAATTTCTGTGTTTCATCGTCAATAAGAAGGTCAGAGGGATACAGTAAACCTGAAGTGAAGCATCGGAATCTATAACTACTGTCACAGGAATGGCTCAAAACTTAGACAGTAAGAAGAGTCAGTTTTCTTGTACTTAAGTCGGCATTGTGCCTTTTGTATTTAATTCCGATGCAATTTCTGTGTTCATCGTCAATAAGAAGGTCAGAGGGATACAGTGAACATGAAGTGAAGCATCGGAATCTATAACTAGTGACACAGGAATGGCTCAAATCATAGACAGTAAGAGGAGTCAGTTTTCTTGTACTTAAGTCTGCATTGTGCATTTTGTATTTAATTCCGATGCATTTTCTGTGTTTCTTCATCAATAAGAAGGTCAGAGGGATACAGTAAACCTGATGTGAAGCATCGGAATCTACATCTGGTGTCACAGGAATGGTTCACAACATAGACAGTAAGAAGAGTTAGTTTTCTTGTACTTAAGTCGGCATTGTGCCTTTTGTATTTAATTCCGATGCAATTTCTGTGTTTCATCGTCAATAAGAAGGTCAGAGGGATACAGTAAACCTGAAGTGAAGCATCGGAATCTATAACTAGTGTCACAGGAATGGTTCAAACGTAGACAGTAAGAAGAGTCAGTTTTCTTGTACTAAAGTCGGCATTGTGCCTTTTGTATTTAATTACGATGCAATTTCTGTGTTTCATCGTCAACATGAAGGTCAGAGGGATACAGTGAACATGAAGTGAAGTATCGTAATCTACAACTAGTGTCAAGGGAATTGTTCAAAACAAAGACATTAAGAAGAGTCAGTTTTCTTGTACTTAAGTCATCGTTGTGCCTTTTGTATTTAATTCCGATGCAATTTCTGTGTGTCATCGTCAATAAGAAGGTCAGAGGGATACAGTAAACCTGAAGTGAAGCATCGGAATCTATTACTAGTGTCACATGAATGGTTCAAAACATAGACAGTAAGAAGAGTCAGTTTTCTTGTACTTAATCGGCATTGTGCCTTTTGTATTAAATTCCGATGCAATTTCTGTGTTTCATCGTCAATAAGAAGGTAAGAGGGATACAGAAAACGTGAAGTGAAGCATCGGAATCTATAACTAGTGTCACAGGAATGGTTCAAAACATACACAGTAAGAAGAGTCAGTTTTCTTGTACTTAAGTCGGCGTTGTGCCTTTTGTATTTAATTCCGATGCAATTTTTGTGTTTCATCGTCAATAAGAAGGTCAGAGGGATACAGTAAACATGAAGTAAAGCATCGGAATCTATAACTATTGTCACAGGAATGGTTCAAAGCATAGACCGTAAGAAGAGTCCGTTTTCTTGTACTTAAGGCGGCATTGTGCCTTTTGTATTTAATTCCGATGCTATTTCAGTGTTTCATCGTCAATAAGAAGGTCAGAGGGATGCAGTAAACCTGAAGTGATGCATCGGAATCTATAACTAGTGTCACACGAATGGTTCAAAACATAGACTTTAAGAAGAGTCAGTTTCCTAGTACTTAAGTCGGCATTGAGCCTTTTGTATTTAACTCCGATGCAATTTCTGTGTTTCATCGTCAATAAGAAGATCAGAGGGATACAGTAAACCTGAAGTGAAGCAGCAGAATTTATAACTAGTGTCACAGGAACGGTTCAAAACATAGACAGTAAGAAGAGTCAGTTTTCTTGTACTTAAGTCATCATTGTGCCTTTTGTATTTAATTCCGATGCAATTTCTGTGTTTCATCGTCAATAAGAAGGTCAGAGGGATACAGTAAACCTGAAGTGAAGCATCGGAATCTATAACTAGTGTCACAGGAATGGTTCAAACATGGACAGTAAGAAGGGTCAGTTTTCTTGTACTTAAGTCGGCATTGTGACTTTAATATTTAATTCCGATGCAATTTCTGTGTTTCATCGTCAATAAGAAGGTCAGAGGGATACAGTAAACCTGAAGTGAAGCATCGGAATCTATAACTAGTGTCACAGGAATGGTTCAAACGTAGACAGTAAGAAGAGTCAGTTTTCTTGTACTAAAGTCGGCATTGTGCCTTTTGTAGTTAATTACGATGCAATTTCTGTGTTCATCGTCAATAAGAAGGTCAGAAGGATACAGTAAACCTGAAGTGAAGCATCGGAATCTATAACTAGTGTCACAGGAATGGCGCAAAACATAGACAGTAAGAGGAGTCAGTTTTCTTGTACTTGAGTCTGCATTGTGCTTTTTGTATTTAATTCCGATGCAATTTCTGTGTTTCATGGTCAATAAGAAGGTCAGAGGGATCCAGTAAACCTGAAGTGAAGCATCGGAATTTATAACTAGTGTCACAGGAATGGTTCAAGACGTAGACAGTGAGAAGAAACAGTTTTCTTGTACTTAAGTCGGCATTGTGCCTTTTGTATTTAATTCAGATGCAATTACTGTGTTTCATCGTCATTAAGAAGGTCAGAGGGATACAGCAAACCTGAAGTGAAGCACTGGAATGTATACCTAGTGTCACAGGAATGGTTCAAAACATAGACAGTAAGAAGAGTCAGTTTGCTTGTACTTAAGTCGGCATTGTGCCTTTCGTATTTAATTCCGATGCAATTTCTGTGTTTCATCGTCAATAAGAAGTTCAGAGGGATACAGTAAACCTGATGTGAAGCATCGGAATCTATAACTAGTGTCACAGGAATGGTTCAAAACGTAGGCAGTAAGAAGAGTCAGTTCTCTTGTACTTAAGTCGGCATTGTGCCTTTTGTATTTAAATCCGATGCATTTTCTGTGTTTCATCGTCAATAAGAAGGTCAGAGGGATGCAGTAAACCTGAAGTGATGCATCGGAATCTATAACTAGTGTCACAGGAATGGTTCAATCATAGACAGTAAGAAGAGTCAATTTTCTTGTACTTAAGTCGGCATTGTGCCTTTTGTATTTAATTCCGATGCAATTTCTGTGTTTCATCGTCAATAAGAAGGTCAGAGGGATACAGTGCACCTGAAGTGAAGCATCGGAATCTATAACTAGTGTCACAGAAATGGTTCAAAACTTAGACTGTAAGAAGAGTCAGTTCTCTTGTACTTAAGTCGGCATTGTTCCTTTTGTATTTAATTCCGAAGCAATTTCTGTGTATCATCGTCAATAAGAAGGTCAGAGGGATACAGTAAACCTGGAGTAAAGCAACGGAATCTATAATGGTTCAAAACATAGACAGTTGGATGAGTCAGTTTTCTTGTACTTAAGTCGGCATTGTGCCTTTTGTATTTAATTCCGATGCAATTTCTGTGTGTAATCGTCAATAAGAAGGTCAGAGGGATACAGTGAACCTGAAGTGAAGCATCGGAATCTAGAACAAGTGTCACAGGAATGGTTCAAAACTTAGACAGTAAGAAGAGTCAGTTTTCTTGTACTTAAGTCGGCATTGTGCCTTTTGTATTTAATTCCGATGCAATTTCTGTGTTTCATCGTCAATAAGAAGGTCAGAGGGATACAGTAAACCTGAAGTGAAGCATCGGAATCTATAACTAGTGTCACAGGAATGGTTCAAACGTAGACAGTAAGAAGAGTCAGTTTTCTTGTACTTAAGTCATCATTGTGCCTTTTGTATTTAATTCCGATGCAATTTCTGTCTTTCATCGTCAATAAGAAGGTCAGAGGGATACAGTAAACCTGAAGTGAAGCAGCAGAATTTATAACTAGTGTCACAGGAATGGTTCAAAACATAGACAGTAAGAAGAGTCAGTTTTCTTGTTCTTAAGTCATCATTCTGCCTTTTGTATTTAATTCCGATGCAATTTCTGTGTTTCATCGTCAATAAGAAGGTCAGAGGGATACAGTAAACCTGAAGTGAAGCATCGGAATCTATAACTAGTGTCACGGGAATCGTTCAAACATGGACAGTATGAAGAGTCAGTTTTCTTGTACTTAAGTCGGCATTGTGCCTTTTGTATTTAATTCAGATGCAATTACTGTGTTTCATCGTCAATAAGAAGGTCGGAGGGATACAGCAAACCTGAAGTGAAGCACTGGAATGTATACCTAGTGTCACAGGAATGGTTCAAAACATAGACATTAAGAAGAGTCAGTTTGCTTGTACTTAAGTCGGCATTTTGCCTTTCGTATTTAATTCCGATGCAATTTCTGTGTTTCATCGTCAATAAGAAGTTCAGAGGGATACAGTAAACCAGATGTGAAGCGTCGGAATCTATAACTAGTGTCACAGGAATGGTTCAAAACGTAGGCAGTAAGAAGAGTCAGTTTTCTTGTACTTAAGTCGGCATTGTGCCTTTTGTATTTAAATCCGATGCATTTTCTGTGTTTCGTCGTCAATAAGAAGGTCAGAGGGATGCAGTAAACCTGAAGTGATGCATCGGAATCTATAACTAGTGTCACAGGAATGGTTCAATCATAGACAGTAAGAAGAGTCAATTTTCTTGTACTTAAGTCGGCATTGTGCCTTTTGTATTTAATTCCGTTGCAATTTCTGTGTTTCATCGTCAATAAGAAGGTCAGAGGGATACAGTGGACCTGAAGTGAAGCAACGGAATCTATAACTAGTGTCACAGAAATGGTTCAAAACTTAGACAGTAAGAAGAGTCAGTTTTCTTGTACTTAAGTCGGCATTGTTCCTTTTGTATTTAATTCCGAAGCAATTTCTGTGTATCATCGTCAATAAGAAGGTCAGAGGGATACAGTAAACCTGGAGTAAAGCAACGGAATCTATAATGGTTCAAAACATAGACAGTTAGATGAGTCAGTTTTCTTGTACTTAAGTCGGCATTGTGCCTTTTGTATTTAATTCCGATGCTATTTCTGTGTTTCATCGTCAATAAGAAGGTCAGAGGGATACAGTGAACCTGAAGTGAAGCATCGGAATCTATAACTAGTGTCACAGGAATGGTTCAAACGTAGACAGTAAGAAGAGTCAGTTTTCTTGTACTAAAGTCGGCATTGTGCCTTTTGTAGTTAATTACGATGCAATTTCTGTGTTCATCGTCAATAAGAAGGTCAGAAGGATACAGTAAACCTGAAGTGAAGCATCGGAATCTATAACTAGTGTCACAGGAATGGCGCAAAACATAGTCAGTAAGAGGAGTCAGTTTTCTTGTACTTGAGTCTGCATTGTGCTTTTTGTATTTAATTCCGATGCAATTTCTGTGTTTCATGGTCAATAAGAAGGTCAGAGGGATCCAGTAAACCTGAAGTGAAGCATCGGAATTTATAACTAGTGTCACAGGAATGGTTCAAGACGTAGACAGTGAGAAGAAACAGTTTTCTTGTACTTAAGTCGGCATTGTGCCTTTTGTATTTAATTCAGATGCAATTACTGTGTTTCATCGTCATTAAGAAGGTCAGAGGGATACAGCAAACCTGAAGTGAAGCACCGGAATGTATACCTAGTGTCGCAGGAATGGTTCAAAACATAGACAGTAAGAAGAGTCAGTTTGCTTGTACTTAAGTCGGCATTGTGCCTTTCGTATTTAATTCCGATGCAATTTCTGTGTTTCATCGTCAATAAGAAGTTCAGAGGGATACAGTAAACCTGATGTGAAGCATCGGAATCTATAACTAGTGTCACAGGAATGGTTCAAAACGTAGGCAGTAAGAAGAGTCAGTTCTCTTGTACTTAAGTCGGCATTGTGCCTTTTGTATTTAAATCCGATGCATTTTCTGTGTTTCATCGTCAATAAGAAGGTCAGAGGGATGCAGTAAACCTGAAGTGATGCATCGGAATCTATAACTAGTGTCACAGGAATGGTTCAATCATAGACAGTAAGAAGAGTCAATTTTCTTGTACTTAAGTCGGCATTGTGCCTTTTGTATTTAATTCCGATGCAATTTCTGTGTTTCATCGTCAATAAGAAGGTCAGAGGGATACAGTGCACCTGAAGTGAAGCATCGGAATCTATAACTAGTGTCACAGAAATGGTTCAAAACTTAGACTGTAAGAAGAGTCAGTTCTCTTGTACTTAAGTCGGCATTGTTCCTTTTGTATTTAATTCCGAAGCAATTTCTGTGTATCATCGTCAATAAGAAGGTCAGAGGGATACAGTAAACCTGGAGTAAAGCAACGGAATCTATAATGGTTCAAAACATAGACAGTTGGATGAGTCAGTTTTCTTGTACTTAAGTCGGCATTGTGCCTTTTGTATTTAATTCCGATGCAATTTCTGTGTGTAATCGTCAATAAGAAGGTCAGAGGGATACAGTGAACCTGAAGTGAAGCATCGGAATCTAGAACAAGTGTCACAGGAATGGTTCAAAACTTAGACAGTAAGAAGAGTCAGTTTTCTTGTACTTAAGTCGGCATTGTGCCTTTTGTATTTAATTCCGATGCAATTTCTGTGTTTCATCGTCAATAAGAAGGTCAGAGGGATACAGTAAACCTGAAGTGAAGCATCGGAATCTATAACTAGTGTCACAGGAATGGTTCAAACGTAGACAGTAAGAAGAGTCAGTTTTCTTGTACTTAAGTCATCATTGTGCCTTTTGTATTTAATTCCGATGCAATTTCTGTCTTTCATCGTCAATAAGAAGGTCAGAGGGATACAGTAAACCTGAAGTGAAGCAGCAGAATTTATAACTAGTGTCACAGGAATGGTTCAAAACATAGACAGTAAGAAGAGTCAGTTTTCTTGTTCTTAAGTCATCATTCTGCCTTTTGTATTTAATTCCGATGCAATTTCTGTGTTTCATCGTCAATAAGAAGGTCAGAGGGATACAGTAAACCTGAAGTGAAGCATCGGAATCTATAACTAGTGTCACGGGAATCGTTCAAACATGGACAGTATGAAGAGTCAGTTTTCTTGTACTTAAGTCGGCATTGTGCCTTTTGTATTTAATTCAGATGCAATTACTGTGTTTCATCGTCAATAGGAAGGTCAGAGGGATACAGCAAACCTGAAGTGAAGCACTGGAATGTATACCTAGTGTCACAGGAATGGTTCAAAACATAGACATTAAGAAGAGTCAGTTTGCTTGTACTTAAGTCGGCATTGTGCCTTTCGTATTTAATTCCGATGCAATTTCTGTGTTTCATCGTCAATAAGAAGTTCAGAGGGATACAGTAAACCAGATGTGAAGCGTCGGAATCTATAACTAGTGTCACAGGAATGGTTCAAAACGTAGGCAGTAAGAAGAGTCAGTTTTCTTGTACTTAAGTCGGCATTGTGCCTTTTGTATTTAAATCCGATGCATTTTCTGTGTTTCGTCGTCAATAAGAAGGTCAGAGGGATGCAGTAAACCTGAAGTGATGCATCGGAATCTATAACTAGTGTCACAGGAATGGTTCAATCATAGACAGTAAGAAGAGTCAATTTTCTTGTACTTAAGTCGGCATTGTGCCTTTTGTATTTAATTCCGTTGCAATTTCTGTGTTTCATCGTCAATAAGAAGGTCAGAGGGATACAGTGGACCTGAAGTGAAGCATCGGAATCTATAACTAGTGTCACAGAAATGGTTCAAAACTTAGACAGTAAGAAGAGTCAGTTTTCTTGTACTTAAGTCGGCATTGTTCCTTTTGTATTTAATTCCGAAGCAATTTCTGTGTATCATCGTCAATAAGAAGGTCAGAGGGATACAGTAAACCTGGAGTAAAGCAACGGAATCTATAATGGTTCAAAACATAGACAGTTAGATGAGTCAGTTTTCTTGTACTTAAGTCGGCATTGTGCCTTTTGTATTTAATTCCGATGCTATTTCTGTGTTTCATCGTCAATAAGAAGGTCAGAGGGATACAGTGAACCTGAAGTGAAGCATCGGAATCTAGGACTAGTGTCACAGGAATGGTTCAAAACTTAGACAGTAAGAAGAGTCAGTTTTCTTGTACTTAAGTCGGCATTGTGCCTTTTGTACTTAATTCCGATGCAATTTCTGTGTTTCATCGTCAATACATACGTCAGAGGGATACAGTGAACCTGAAGTGAAGCATCGGAATCTATAACTAGAGTCACAGGAATAGTTCAATTCATAGACAGTAAGAAGAGTCAGTTTTCTAGTACTTAAGTCGGCATTGTGCCTTTTGTATTTAATTCCGATGCAATTTCAGTGTTTCATCGTCAATAAGAAGGTCAGAGGGATACAATGAACCTGAAGTGAAGCATCGGAATCTGTAACTAGTGTCACAGGAATGGTTCAAAACATAGACAGTAAGAAGAGTGAGTTTTCTTGTACTTCAGTCGGCATTGTGCCTTTTGTATTTAATTCCGATGCAATTTCTGTGTTTCATCGTCTATAAGAAGGTCAGAGGGATACAGTAATCCTGAAGTGAAGCATCGGAATCTATAACTAGTGTCACAGGAATGGTTCAAGACATAGACAGTGAGAAGAGTCAGGTTTCTTGTACTTAAGTCGGCATTGTGCCTTTTGTATTTAATTCCGATGCAATATCTGTGTTTCATCGTCAATAACAACGTCAGAGAGATACAGTAAACCTGAAGTGAAGCATCGGAATCTATAACTAGTGTCACACGAATGGTACAAAACATAGACTGTAAGAAGAGTCAGTTTCTAGTACTTAAGTCTCCATTGTGCCTTTTGTATTTAACTCCGATGCAATTTCTGTGTTTCATCGTCAATATGAAGGTCAGCGGGATACAGTGAACATGAATTGAAGTATCGTAATCTATAACTAGTGTCACAGGAATTGCTCAAAACATAGACATTAAGAAGAGTCAGTTTTCTTGTACTTAAGTCATCATTGTGATTTTTGTATTTAATTCCGATGCAATTTCTGTGTTTCATCGTCAATACGAAGGTCAGAGGGATACAGTAAACCTGAAGTGAAGCATCAGAATCTATAACTAGTGTCACAGGAATTGTTCAAACATGGACAGTAAGAAGAGTCAGTTTTCTTGTACTTAAGTCGGCATTGTGCCTTTTGTATTTAATTCCGATGCAATTTCTGTGTTTCATCGTCAATAAGATGGTCAGAGGGATACAGTAAACCTGAAGTGAAGCATCGGAATCTATAACTAGTGTCACAGGAATGGTTCAAAACATAGACAGTAAGAAGAGTCAGTTTTCTAGTACTTAAGTCGGCATTGTGCCTTTTGTATTTAATTCCGATGCAATATCTGTGTTTCATCGTCAATAACAAGGTCAGAGGGATACAGTAAACCTGAAGTGAAGCATCGGAATCTAAAACTAGTGTCACACGAATGGTTCAAAGCATAGACTGTAAGAAGAGTCAGTTTTCTAGTACTTAAGTCGGCATTGTGCCTTTTGTATTTAACTCCGATGCAATTTCTATGTTTCATCGTCAATAAGAAGGTCAGAGGGCTACAGTAAACGTGAAGTGAAGCAGCAGAATCTGTAACTAGTGTCACAGGAATGGTTTAAAACATAGACAGTAAGAAGAGTCAGTTTTCTTGTACTTAAGTCATCATTGTGAATTTTTTGGATATAATTCCGATGCGATTTTTTGTGTTTCATCGTCAATAAGAAATTCAGAGGGATACAGTAAACCTGAAGTGAAGCATCGGAATCTATAACTAGTGTCACAGGAATGGTTCAAACATTTACAGTAAAAAGAGTCAGTTTTCTTGTACTTAAGTCGCCATTGTGCATTTCGTATTTAATTCCGATGCAATTTCTGTGTTTCATCGTCAATAAGAAGGTCAGAGGGTAACAGTGAACCTGAAGTGAAGCATCGGAATCTATAACTAGTGTCACAGGACTGGTTCAAAACTTAGACAGTAAGACGAGTCAGTTTTCTTGTACTTAGGTCGGCATTGTGCTTTTGTATTTAATTCCGAAGCAATTTCTGTGTATCGTCGTCAATAAGAAGGTCAGAGGGATACAGTAAACCTGGAGTAAAGCAACGGAATCTATAATGGTTCAAAACATAGACAGTAAGAAGAGTCAGTTTTCTTGTACTTAAGTCGGCATTGTGCCTTTTGTATTAAATTCCGATGCAATTTCTGTGTTTCATCGTCAATAAGAAGGTCAGAGGGATACAGTGAACCTGAAGTGAAGCATCGGAATCTATAACTAGTGTCACAGGAATGGTTCAAAACATAGACAGTAAGAAGAGTCAGTTTTCTTGTACTTAAGTCATCATTGTGCCTTTTGTATATAATTCCGATGCAATTTCTGTGTTTCATCGTCAATAAGAAGGTCAGAGGGATACAGTAAACCTGAAGTGAAGCATCGGAATCTATAACTAGTGTCACAGGAATGGTTCAAACATGGTCAGTAAGAAGAGTCAGTTTTCTTGTACTTAAGTCGGCATTGTGCCTTTTGTATTTATTTCCGATGCAATTTCTGTGTTTCATCGTCAATAAGAAGGTCAGAGGGATACAGTGAACCTGAAGTGAAGCATCGGAATCTATAACTAGTGTCACAGGAATGGTTCAAAACTTAGACAGTAAGAAGAGTCAGTTTTCTTGTACTTAAGTCGGCATTGTGCCTTTTGTATTTAATTCCGATGCAATTTCTGTGTTTCATCGTCAATAAGAAGGTCAGAGGGATACAGTAAACCTGAAGTGAAGCATCGGAATCTATAACTAGTGCTTCAGGAATGGTTCAAAACATACACAGTAAGAAGAGTCAGTTTTCTTGTACTTAAGTCGGCGTTGTGCCCTTTGTATTAAATTCCGTTGCAATTTTTGTGTTTCATCGTCAATAAGAAGGGCAGAGGGATACAGTAAACATGAGGTAAAGCATCGGAATCTATAACTATTGTCACAGGAATGGTTCAAAGCATAGACCGTAAGATGAGTCCGTTTTCTTGTACTTAAGGCGGCATTGTGCCTTTTGTATTTAATTCCGATGCTATTTCAGTGTTTCATCGTCAATAAGAAGGTCAGAGGGATACAGTGAACCTGAAGTGACGCATCGGAATCTATAACTAGTGTCACAGGAATGGTTCAAACATAGACAGTAAGAAGAGTCAGGTTTCTTGTACTTAAGTCGGCATTGTGCCTTTTGTATTTAATTCCGATGCAACTTCTGTGTTTCATCGTCAATAAGAAGGTCAGAGGGATACAGTAAACCTGAAGTGAAGCATTGGAATCTATAACTAGTGTCACACGAATGGTTCAAAACATAGACTGTAAGAAGAGTCAGTTTCCTAGTACTTAAGTCGGCATTGAGCCTTTTGTATTTTACTCCGATGCAATTTCTGTGTTTCATCGTCAATAAGAAGGTCAGAGGGATACAGTAAACCTGAAGTGAAGCAGCAGAATTTATAACTAGTGTCACAGGAATGGTTCAAAACATAGACAGTAAGAAGAGTCAGTTTTCTTGTACTTAAGTCATCATTGTGCCTTTTGTATTTAATTCCGATGCAATTTCTGTGTTTCATCGTCAATAAGAAGGTCAGAGGGACACAGTAAACCTGAAGTGAAGCATCGGAATCTACAACTAGTGTCACAGGAATGGTTCAAACATGGACAGCAAGAAGAGTCAGTTTTCTTGTACTTAAGTCGGCATTGTGCCTTTTGTATTTAATTCCGATGCAATTTCTGCGTTTCATCGTCAATAAGAAAATCAGAGGGATACAGTAAACCTGAAGTGAAGCATCGGAATCTATAACTAGTTTCACAGGAATGGTTCAAACTTAGACAGTAAGAAGAGGTAGTTTTCTTGTACTAAAGACGGCATTGTGCCTTTTGTATTTAATTCCGATACAATTTCTGTGTTCATCGTCAATAAGAAGGTCAGAAGGATACAGTAAACCTGAAGTGAAGCATCGGAATCTATAACTAGTGTCACAGGAATGGCGCAAAACATAGACAGTAAGAGGAGTCAGTTTTCTTGTACTTGAGTCTGCATTGTGCTTTTTGTATTTAATTCCGATGCAATTTCTGTGTTTCATGGTCAATAAGAAGGTCAGAGGGATCCAGTAAACCTGAAGTGAAGCATCGGAATTTATAACTAGTGTCACAGGAATGGTTCAAGACGTAACCATTGAGAAGAAACAGTTTTCTTGTACTTAAGTCGGCATTGTGCCTTTTGTATTTAATTCCGATGCAATATCTGTGTTTCATCGTCAATAACAAGGTCAGAGGGATACAGTAAACCTGAAGTGAAGCATCGGAATCTATAACTAGTGTCACAGGAATGGTTCAAAACTTAGACAGTAAGAAGAGTCAGTTTTCTTGTACTTAAGTCGGCATTGTGCCTTTTGTATTTAATTCCGATGCAATTTCTGTGTTCATCGTCAATAAGAAGGTCAGAGGGATACAGTGAACATGAAGTGAAGCATCGGAATCTATAACTAGTGACACAGGAATGGCTCAAATCATAGACAGTAAGAGGAGTCAGTTTTCTTGTACTTAAGTCTGCATTGTGCATTTTGTATTTAATTCCGATGCATTTTCTGTGTTTCTTCATCAATAAGAAGGTCAGAGGGATACAGTAAACCTGATGTGAAGCATCGGAATCTATTTCTGGTGTCACAGGAATGGTTCAAAGCATAGACAGTAAGAAGAGTCAGTTTTCTTGTACTTAATCGGCATTGTGCCTTTTGTATTAAATTCCGATGCAATTTCTGTGTTTCATCGTCAATAAGAAGGTAAGAGGGATACAGAAAACATGAAGTGAAGCATCGGAATCTATAACTAGTGTCACAGGAAAGGTTCAAAACATACACAGTAAGAAGAGTCAGTTTTCTTGTACTTAAGTCGGCGTTGTGCAGTTTGTATTAAATTCCGTTGCAATTTTTGTGTTTCATCGTCAATAAGAAGGTCAGAGGGATACAGTAAACATGAGGTAAAGCATCGGAATCTATAACTATTGTCACAGGAATGGTTCAAAGCATAGACCGTAAGAAGAGTCCGTTTTCTTGTACTTAAGGCGGCATTGTGCCTTTTGTATTTAATTCCCATGCTATTTCAGTGTTTCATCGTCAATAAGAAGGTCAGAGGAATACGGTGAACCTGAAGTGAAGCATCGGAATCTATAACTAGTGTCACAGGAATGGTTCAAACATAGACAGTAAGAAGAGTCAGGTTTCTTGAACTTAAGTCGGCATTGTGCCTTTTGTATTTAATTCCGATGCAATTTCTGTGTTTCATCGTCAATAAGAAGGTCAGAGGGATACAATAAACCTTAAGTGAAGCATCGGAATCTATAACTAGCGTCACAGGAATGGTTCAATTCATAGACAGTAAGAAGAGTCAGGTTTCTTGTACTTAAGTCGGCATTGTGCCTTTTGTATTTAATTCCGATGTAATTTCTGTGTTTCATCGTCAATAAGAACGTCAGAGAGATACAGTGAACCTGAAGTGAAGCATCTGAATCTATAACTAGAGGCACAGGAATGGTTCAAATCATAGGCAGTAAGAAGAGTCAGTTTTCTTGTACTTAAGTCGGCATTGTGCCTTTTGTATTTAATTCCGATGCAATTTCAGTGTTTCATCGTCAATAAGAAGGTCAGAGGGATACAGTGAACCTGAAGTGAAGCACCGGAATCTATAACTAGTGTCACAGGAATGGTTCAAAGCATAGACAGTGAGAAGAGTCAGTTTTCTTGTACCTAAGTCGGCATTGGGCCTTTTGTATTTAATTCCGATGCAATATCTGTGTTTCATCGTCAATAACAAGGTCAGAGGGATACAGTAAACCTGAAGTGAAGCATTGGAATCTATAACTAGTGTCGCACGAATGGTTCAAAACATAGACTGTAAGAAGAGTCAGTTTCCTAGTACTTAAGTCGGCATTGAGCCTTTTGTATTTTACTCCGATGCAATTTCTGTGTTTCATCGTCAATAAGAAGGTCAGAGGGATACAGTAAACGTGAAGTGAAGCAGCATAATTTATAACTAGTGTCACAGGAATGGTTCAAAACATAGACAGTAAGAAGAGTCAGTTTTCTTGTACTTAAGTCATCATTGTGCCTTTTGTATTTAATTCCGATGCAATTTCTGTGTTTCATCGTCAATAAGAAGGTCAGAGGGATACAGTAAACCTGAAGTGAAGCATCGGAATCTACAACTAGTGTCACAGGAGTGGTTCAAACATGGACAGCAAGAAGAGTCAGTTTTCTTGTACTTAAGTCGGCATTGTGCTTTTTTGTATTTAATTCCGATGCAATTTCTGCGTTTCATCATCAATAAGAAAATCAGAGGGATACAGTAAACCTGAAGTGAAGCATCGAAATCTATAACTAGTGTCACAGGAATGGTTCAAACTTAGACAGTAAGAAGAGTCAGTTTTCTTGTACTAAAGACGGCATTGTGCATTTTGTATTTAATTCCGATACAATTTCTGTGTTCATCGTCAATAAGAAGGTCAGAAGGATACAGTAAACCTGAAGTGAAGCATCGGAATCTATAACTAGTGTCACAGGAAAGGCGCAAAACATAGACAGTAAGAGGAGTCAGTTTTCTTGTACTTGAGTCTGCATTGTGCTTTTTGTATTTAATTCCGATGCAATTTCTGTGTTTCTTGGTCAATAAGAAGGTCAGAGGGATCCAGTAAACCTGAAGTGAAGCATCGGAATTTATAACTAGTGTCACAGGAATGGTTCAAGACGTAGCCATTGAGAAGAAACAGTTTTCTTGTACTTAAGTCGGCATTGTGCCTTTTGTATTTAATTCCGATGCAATATCTGTGTTTCATCGTCAATAACAAGGTCAGAGGGATACAGTAAACCTGAAGTGAAGCATCGGAATCTATAACTAGTGTCACAGGAATGGTTCAAAGCATAGACTGTAAGAAGAGTCTGTTTTCTAGTACTTAAGTCGGCATTGTGCCTTTTGTATTTAACTCCGATGCAATTTCTGTGTTTCATCGTCAATAAGAAGGTCAGAGGGATACAGTAAACCTGAAGTGAAGCAGCAGAATTTATAATTAGTGTCACAGGAATGGTTCAAAACATAGACAGTAAGAAGAGTCAGTTTTCTTGTTCTTAAGTCATCATTCTGCCTTTTGTATTTAATTCCGATGCTATTTCTGTGTTTCATCGTCAATAAGAAGGTCAGAGGGATTCAGTAAACCTGAAGTGAAGCATCGGAATCTATAACTAGTGTCACAGGAATGGTTCAAACATGGACAGTAAGAGGAGTCAGTTTTCTTGTACTTAAGTCGGCATTGTGCCTTTTGTATTTAATTCCGATGCAATTTCTGTGTTCATCGTCATTAAGAAGGTCAGAAGGATACAGTAAACCTGAAGTGAAGCATCGGAATCTATAACTAGTGTCACAGGAATATCACAAAACATAGACAGTAAGAAGAGTCAGTTTTCTTGTACTTGAGTCTGCATTGTGCTTTTTGTATTTAATTCCAATGCATTTTCTGTGTTTCATCATCAATAAGAAGGTCAGAGGGATACAGTAAACCTGAAGTGAAGCATCGGAATCTATAACTGTTGTTTGAGGAATGGTTCAAAGCATAGACAATAAGAAGAGTCAGTTTTCTTGTACCTAAGTCGGCACTGTGCCTTTTGTATTTAATTCCGATGCAATTTCAGTGTTTCATCGTCAATAAGAAGGTCAGAGGGATACAGTGAACCTGAAGTGAAGTATCGGAATCTATAACTAGTGTCATAGGAATGGTTCAAAACATAGACAGTAAGAAGAGTCAGATTTCTTGTACTTAAGTCGGCATTGTGCCTTTTGTATTTAATTCCGATGCAATTTCAGTGTTTCATCGTCAATAAGAAGGTCAGAGGGATACAGTAAACCTTAAGTGAAGCAGCGGAATCTATACTTAGTGTCACATGAATGGTTGAAAACATAGACAGTAAGAAGAGACAGTTTTCGTGTACTTAAGTCAGCATTGTGCCTTTTGTATTTAATTCCGATGTAATTTCCGTGTTTCATCGTCAATAAGAAGCTCAGAGGGATACAGTAAACCTGAAGTGAAGCATCGGAATCTATAACTAGTGTCACATGAATGGTTGAAAACATAGACAGTAAGAAGGGACAGTTTTCTTGTACTTTAGTCGGCATTGTGCCTTTTGTATTAATTTCCGATGCAATTACTGTGTTCCGTCGTCAATAAGAAGGTCAGAGGGATACAGTAAACATGAAGTGAAGCATCGGAATCGATAACTAGTGGCACAGGAATGGTTCAAAACATAGACAGTAAGAAGAGTCAGTTTTCTTGTACTTAAGTCGGCGTTGTGCCTTTAGTATTTAATTCCGATGCAATTTCTGTGTTTCATCGTCAATAACAAGGTCAGAGGGATACAGTAAACCTGAAGTGAAGCATCGGAATCTATAACTAGTGTCACAGGAATGGTTCAAAACATAGACAGTAAGAAGAGCCAGTTTTCTTGTACATAAGTCATCATTGCGCCTTTTGTATTTAATTCCGATGCAATTTCAGTGTTTCATCGTCAATAAGAAGGTCAGAGTGATACAGTGAACCTGAAGTGAAGCATCGGAATCTATACCTAGTGTCACAGGAATGGTTCAAAACATAGACAGTAAGAAGAGTAAGGTTTCTTGTACTTAAGTCGTCATTGTGATTTTTGTATTTGATTCCGATGCAATATATGTGTTTCTTCGTCAATAAGAAGGTCAGAGGGATACAGTAAACCTGAAGTGAAGCATCGGAGACTAGAACTAGTGTCACAGGAATGGTTCAAACATGGACAGCAAGAAGAGTCAGTTTTCTTGTACTTAAGTCATCATTGTGGCTTTTGTATTTAATTCCGATGCAATTTCAGTGTTTCATCGTCAATAAGAAGGTCAGAGGGATACAGTGAACCTGAAGTGAAGCACCGGAATCTATAACTAGTGTCACAGGAATGGTTCAAAGCATAGACAGTAAGAAGAGTCAGTTTTCTTGTACTTAAGTCGCCATTGTGCCTTTTGTATTTAATTCCGATGCAATTTCTGTGTTTCATCATCAATAAGAAGGTCAGAGGGATACAGTAAACCTGAAGTGAAGCATCGGAATCTATAACTAGTGTCACAGGAATGGTTCAAGACATAGAGGGTGAGAAGAGTCAGTTTTCTTGTACCTAAGTCAGCATTGGGCCTTTTGTATTTAATTCCGATGCAATATCTGTGTTTCATCGTCAATAACAAGGTCAGAGGGATACAGTAAACCTGAAGTGAAGCATTGGAATCTATAACTAGTGTCACACGAATGGTTCAAAACATAGACTGTAAGAAGAGTCAGTTTCCTAGTACTTAAGTCGGCATTGAGCCTTTTGTATTTTACTCCGATGCAATTTCTGTGTTTCATCGTCAATAAGAAGGTCAGAGGGATACAGTAAACCTGAAGCGAAGCAGCAGAATTTTTAACTAGTGTCACAGGAATGGTTGAAAACATAGACAGTAAGAAGAGTCAGTTTTCTTGTACTTAAGTCATCATTGTGCCTTTTGTATTTAATTCCGATGCAATTTCTGTCTTTCATCGTCAATAAGAAGGTCAGAGGGATACAGTAAACCTAAAGTGAAGCATCGGAATCTACAACTAGTGTCACAGGAATGGTTCAAACATGGACAGCAAGAAGAGTCAGTTTTCTTGTACTTAAGTCGGCATTGTGCCTTTTGTATTTAATTCCGATGCAATTTCTGCGTTTCATCGTCAATAAGAAAATCAGAGGGATACAGTAAACCTGAAGTGAAGCATCGGAATCTATAACTAGTGTCACAGGAATAGTTCAAACTTAGACAGTAAGAAGAGTCAGTTTTCTTGTACTAAAGACGGCATTGTGCCTTTTGTATTTAATTCCGATACAATTTCTGTGTTCATCGTCAATAAGAAGGTCAGAAGGATACAGTAAACCTGAAGTGTAGCATCGGAATTTATAACTAGTGTCACAGGAATGGTTCAAGACGTAGACATTGAGAAGAAACAGTTTTCTTGTACTTAAACCGGCATTGTGCCTTTTGTATTTAATTCCGATGCAATATCTGTGTTTCATCGTCAATAACAAGGTCAGAGGGATACAGTAAACCCGAAGTGAAGCATCGGAATCTATAACTAGTGTCACAGGAATGGTTCAAAGCATAGACTGTAAGAGGAGTCTGTTTTCTAGTACTTAAGTCGGCATTGTGCCTTTTGTATTTAACTCCGATGCAATTTCTGTGTTTCATCGTCAATAAGAAGGTCAGAGGGATACAGTAAACCTGAAGTGAAGCAGCAGAATTTATAACTAGTGTCACAGGAATGGTTCAAAACATAGACAGTAAGAAGAGTCAGTTTTCTTGTTCTTAAGTATTCATTCTGCCTTTTGTATTTAATTCCGATGCAATTTCTGTGTTTCATCGTCAATAAGAAGGTCAGAGGGATACAGTAAACCTGAAGTGATGCATCGGAATCTATAACTAGTGTCACAGGAATGGTTCAAACATGGACAGTAAGAAGAGTCAGTTTTCTTGTACTTAAGTCGGCATTGTGCCTTTTGTATTTAATTCCGATGCAATTTCTGTGTTCATCGTCATTAAGAAGGTCAGAAGGATACAGTAAACCTGAAGTGAAGCATCGGAATCTATAACTAGTGTCACAGGAATGGCACAAAACATAGACAGTAAGAGGAGTCAGTTTTCTTGTACTTGAGTCTGCATTGTGCTTTTTGTATTTAATTCCAATGCATTTTCTGTGTTTCATCATCAATAAGAAGGTCAGAGGGATACAGTGAACATGAAGTGAAGTATCGTAATCTATAACTAGTGTCACAGGAATTGTTCAAAACATAGACATTAAGAAGAGTCAGTTTTCTTGTACTTAAGTCATCATTGTGCCTTTTGTATTTAACTCCGATGCAATTTCTGTGTGTCATCGTCAATAAGAAGGTCAGAGGGATACAGTGAACCTGAAGTGAAGTATCGGAATCTATAACTAGTGTCATAGGAATGGTTCAAAACATAGACAGTAAGAAGAGTCAGATTTCTTGTACTTAAGTCGGCATTGTGCCTTTTGTATTTAATTCCGATGCAATTTCTGTGTTTCATCGTCAATAAGAAGGTCAGAGGGATACAGTAAACCTTAAGTGAAGCAGCGGAATCTATACTTAGTGTCACATGAATGGTTGAAAACATAGACAGTAAGAAGAGACAGTTTTCTTGTACTTAAGTCAGCATTGTGCCTTTTGTATGTAATTCCGATGTAATTTCCGTGTTTCATCGTCAATAAGAAGCTCAGAGGGATACAGTAAACCTGAAGTGAAGCATCGGAATCTATAACTAGTGCCACATGAATGGTTGAAAACATAGACAGTAAGAAGAGACAGTTTTCTTGTACTTAAGTCGGCATTTTGCCTTTTGTATTATTTCCGATGCAATTACTGAGTTCCGTCGTCAATAAGAAGGTCAGAGGGATACAGTAAACCTGAAGTGAAGCATCGGAATCGATAACTAGTGTCACAGGAATGGTTCAAAACATAGACAGTAAGAAGAGTCAGTTTTCTTGTACTTAAGTCGGCGTTGTGCCTTTTGTATTTAATTCCGATGCAATTTCTGTGTTTCATCGTCAATAACAAGGTCAGAGGGATACAGTAAACCTGAAGTGAAGCATCGGAATCTATAACTAGTGTCACAGGAATGGTTCAAAACATAGACAGTAAGAAGAGCCAGTTTTCTTGTACATAAGTCATCATTGTGCCTTTTGTATTTAATTCCGATGCAATTTCTGTGTTTCATCGTCAATAAGAAGGTCAGAGTGATACAGTGAACCTGAAGTGAAGCATCGGAATCTATACCTAGTGTCACAGGAATGGTTCAAAACATAGACAGTAAGAAGAGTAAGGTTTCTTGTACTTAAGTCGTCATTGTGATTTTTGTATTTGATTCCGATGCAATATCTATGTTTCATCGTCAATAAGAAGGTCAGAGGGATACAGTAAACCTGAAGTGAAGCATCGGAGACTAGAACTAGTGTCACAGGAATGGTTCAAAACATAGACTGTAAGACGAGTCAGTTTTCCTGTACGTAAGTCGGCGTTGTGCCTTTTGTATTTAACTCCGATGCAATTTCTGTGTTTCATGGTCAATAAGAAGGTCAGTGGGATACAGTAAACCGGAAGTGAAGCATCGGAATCTATAACTAGTGTCACAGGAATGGTTCAAAACATAGACAGTAAGAAGAGTCAGTTTTTTTGTACTTAAGTCGGCATTGTGCCTTTTCTATTTAATTCCGATGCAATTTCTGTGTTTCATCGTCAATAAGAAGGTCAGAGGGATACAGTAAACCTGCAGTGAAGCATCGGAATCTATAACTAGAGTCACAGGAATGGTTCAAAATGTAGACAGTAAGAAGAGACAGTTTTCTTGTACTTAAGTCGGCATTGTGCCTTTTGTATTTAATTCCGATGCGATTTCTGTGTTTCATCGTCAATAAGAAGGTCAGAGGGATACAGCAAACCTGAAGTGAAGCATCGGAATCCATAACTAGTGTCACAGGAATGGTTCAAACTTAGACAGTAAGAAGAGTCAGTTTTCTTGTACTAAAGACGGCATTGTGCCTTTTGTATTTAATTCCGATGCAATTTCTGTGTTCATTGTCAATAAGAAGGTCAGAGGGATACAGTAAACCTGAAGTGAAGCATCGGAATGTATAACTAGCGCCACAGGAATGGCGCAAAACATAGACAGTAAGAGGAGTCAGTTTTCTTGTACTTGAGTCTGCATTGTGCTTTTTGTATTTAATTCCGATGCAATTTCTGTGTTTCATGGTCAATAAGAAGGTCAGAGGGATCCAGTAAACCTGAAGTGAAGCATCGGAATTTATAACTAGTGTCACAGGAATGGTTCAAGACGTAGACATTGAGAAGAAACAGTTTTCTTGTACTTAAGTCGGCATTGTACCTTTTGTATTTAATTCCGATGCAATATCTGTGTTTCATCGTCAATAACAAGGTCAGAGGGATACAGTAAACCTGAAGTGAAGCAACGGAATCTATAACTAGTGTCACAGGAATGGTTCAAAACATAGACTGTAAGAAGAGTCTGTTTTCTAGTACTTAAGTCGGCATTGTGCCTTTTGTATTTAACTCCGATGCAATTTCTGTGTTTCATCGTCAATAAGAAGGTCAGAGGGATACAGTAAACCTGAAGTGAAGCAGCAGAATTTATTACTAGTGTCACAGGAATGGTTCAAAACATAGACAGTAAGAAGAGTCAGTTTTCTTGTTCTTAAGTCATCATTCTGCCTTTTGTATTTAATTCCGATGCAATTTCTGTGTTTCATCGTCAATAAGAAGGTCAGAGGGATACAGTAAACCTGAAGTGAAGCATCGGAATCTATAACTAGTGTCACAGGAATGGTTCAAACATGGACAGTAAGAAGAGTCAGTTTTCTTGTACTTAAGTCGGCATTGTGCATTTTGTATTTAATTCCGATGCAATTTCTGTGTTCATCGTCATTAAGAAGGTCAGAAGGATACAGTAAACCTGAAGTGAAGCATCGGAATCTATAACTAGTGTCACAGGAATGGCACAAAACATAGACAGTAAGAGGAGTCAGTTTTCTTGTTCTTGAGTCTGCATTGTGCTTTTTGTATTTAATTCCAATGCATTTTCTGTGTTTCATCATCAATAAGAAGGTCAGAGGGATACAGTAAACCTGAAGTGAAGCACCGGAATCTATAACTATTGTTTGAGGAATGGTTCAAAGCATAGACAATAAGAAGAGTCAGTTTTCTTGTACCTAAGTCGGCACTGTGCCTTTTGTATTAAATTCCGATGCAATTTCAGTGTTTCATCGTCAATAAGAAGGTCAGAGGGATATAGTGAACCTGAAGTGAAGTATCGGAATCTATAACTAGTGTCACAGGAATGGTTCAAACATAGACAGTAAGAAGAGTCAGGTTTCTTGAACTTAAGTCGGCATTGTGCCTTTTGTATTTAATTCCGATGCAATTTCTGTGTTTCATCGTCAATAAGAAGGTCAGAGGGATACAATAAACCTTAAGTGAAGCATCGGAATCTATAACTAGCGTCACAGGAATGGTTCAATTCATAGACAGTAAGAAGAGTCAGGTTTCTTGTACTTAAGTCGGCATTGTGCCTTTTGTATTTAATTCCGATGCAATTTCTGTGTTTCATCGTCAATAAGAACGTCAGAGAGATACAGTGAACCTGAAGTGAAGCATCTGAATCTATGACTAGAGGCACAGGAATGGTTCAAATCATAGACAGTAAGAAGAGTCAGTTTTCTTGTACTTAAGTCGGCATTGTGCCTTTTGTATTTAATTCCGATGCAATTTCAGTGTTTCATCGTCAATAAGAAGGTCAGAGGGATACAGTGAACCTAAAGTGAAGCACCGGAATCTATAACTAGTGTCACAGGAATGGTTCAAAGCATAGACAGTGAGAAGAGTCAGTTTTCTTGTACTTAAGTCGGCATTGGGCCTTTTGTATTTAATTCCGATGCAATATCTGTGTTTCATCGTCAATAACAAGGTCAGAGGGATACAGTAAACCTGAAGTGAAGCATTGGAATCTATAACTAGTGTCGCACGAATGGTTCAAAACATAGACTGTAAGAAGAGTCAGTTTCCTAGTACTTAAGTCGGCATTGAGCCTTTTGTATTTTACTCCGATGCAATTTCTGTGTTTCATCGTCAATAAGAAGGTCAGAGGGATACAGTAAACCTGAAGTGAAGCAGCAGAATTTATAACTAGTGTCACATGAATGGTTCAAAACATAGACAGTAAGAAGAGTCAGTTTTCTTGTACTTAAGTCATCATTGTGCCTTTTGTATTTAATACCGATGCAATTTCTGTGTTTCATCGTCAATAAGAAGGTCAGAGGGATACAGTAAACCTGAAGTGAAGCATCGGAATCTACAACTAGTGTCACAGGAGTGGTTCAAACATGGACAGCAAGAAGAGTCAGTTTTCTTGTACTTAAGTCGGCATTGTGCTTTTTTGTATTTAATTCCGATGCAATTTCTGCGTTTCATCATCAATAAGAAAATCAGAGGGATACAGTAAAGATGAAGTGAAGCATCGGAATCTATAACTAGTGTCACAGGAATGGTTCAAGCTTAGACAGTAAGAAGAGTCAGTTTTCTTGTACTAAAGACGGCATTGTGCCTTTTGTATTTAATTCCGATACAATTTCTGTGTTCATCGTCATTAAGAAGGTCAGAAGGATACAGTAAACCTGAAGTGAAGCATCGGAATCTATAACTAGTGTCACAGGAATGGCGCAAAACATAGACAGTAAGAGGAGTCAGTTTTCTTGTACTTGAGTCTGCATTGTGCTTTTTGTATTTAATTCCGATGCAATTTCTGTGTTTCTTGGTCAATAAGAAGGTCAGAGGGATCCAGTAAACCTGAAGTGAAGCATCGGAATTTATAACTAGTGTCACAGGAATGGTTCAAGACGTAGACATTGAGAAGAAACAGTTTTCTTGTACTTAAGTCGGCATTGTGCCTTTTGTATTTAATTCCGATGCAATATCTGTGTTTCATCGTCAATAACAAGGTCAGAGGGATACAGTAAACCTGAAGTGAAGCATCGGAATCTATAACTAGTGTCACAGGAATGGTTCAAAGCATAGACTGTAAGAAGAGTCTGTTTTCTAGTACTTAAGTCGGCATTGTGCCTTTTGTATTTACCTCCGATGCAATTTCTGTGTTTCATCGTCAATAAGAAGGTCAGAGGGATACAGTAAACCTGAAGTGAAGCAGCAGAATTTATAACTAGTGTCACAGGAATGGTTCAAAACATAGACAGTAAGAAGAGTCAGTTTTCTTGTTCTTAAGTCATCATCTTGCCTTTTGTATTTAATTCCGATGCTATTTCTGTGTTTCATCGTCAATAAGAAGGTCAGAGGGATTCAGTAAACCTGAAGTGAAGCATCGGAATCTATAACTAGTGTCACAGGAATGGTTCAAACATGGACAGTAAGAGGAGTCAGTTTTCTTGTACCTAAGTCGGCACTGTGCCTTTTGTATTTAATTCCGATGCAATTTCAGTGTTTCATCGTCAATAAGAAGGTCAGAGGGATACAGTGAACCTGAAGTGAAGTATCGGAATCTATAACTAGTGTCATAGGAATGGTTCAAAACATAGACAGTAAGAAGAGTCAGATTTCTTGTACTTAAGTCGGCATTGTGCCTTTTGTATTTAATTCCGATGCAATTTCAGTGTTTCATCGTCAATAAGAAGGTCAGAGGGATACAGTAAACCTTAAGTGAAGCAGCGGAATCTATACTTAGTGTCACATGAATGGTTGAAAACATAGACAGTAAGAAGAGACAGTTTTCGTGTACTTAAGTCAGCATTGTGCCTTTTGTATTTAATTCCGATGTAATTTCCGTGTTTCATCGTCAATAAGAAGCTCAGAGGGATACAGTAAACCTGAAGTGAAGCATCGGAATCTATAACTAGTGTCACATGAATGGTTGAAAACATAGCCAGTAAGAAGAGACAGTTTTCTTGTACTTAAGTCTGCATTGTGCCTTTTGTATTAATTTCCGATGCAATTACTGTGTTCCGTCGTCAATAAGAAGGTCAGAGGGATACAGTAAACATGAAGTGAGGCATCGGAATCGATAACTAGTGTCACAGGAATGGTTCAAAACATAGACAGTAAGAAGAGTCAGTTTTCTTGTACTTAAGTCGGCGTTGTGCCTTTTGTATTTAATTCCGATGCAATTTCTGTGTTTCATCGTCAATAACAAGGTCAGAGGGATACAGTAAACCTGAAGTGAAGCATCGGAATCTATAACTAGTGTCACAGGAATGGTTCAAAACATAGACAGTAAGAAGAGCCAGTTTTCTTGTACATAAGTCATCATTGTGCCTTTTGTATTTAATTCCGATGCAATTTCAGTGTTTCATCGTCAATAAGAAGGTCAGAGTGATACAGTAAACCTGAAGTGAAGCATCGGAATCTATACCTAGTGTCACAGGAATGGTTCAAAACATAGACAGTAAGAAGAGTAAGGTTTCTTGTACTTAAGTCGTCATTGTGATTTTTGTATTTGATTCCGATGCAATATATGTGTTTCTTCGTCAATAAGAAGGTCAGAGGGATACAGTAAACCTGAAGTGAAGCATCGGAGACTAGAACTAGTGTCACAGGAATGGTTCAAACATGGACAGCAAGAAGAGTCAGTTTTCTTGTACTTAAGTCATCATTGTGGCTTTTGTATTTAATTCCGATGCAATTTCAGTGTTTCATCGTCAATAAGAAGGTCAGAGGGATACAGTGAACCTGAAGTGAAGCACCGGAATCTATAACTAGTGTCACAGGAATGGTTCAAAGCATAGACAGTAAGAAGAGTCAGTTTTCTTGTACTTAAGTCGCCATTGTGCCTTTTGTATTTAATTCCGATGCAATTTCTGTGTTTCATCATCAATAAGAAGGTCAGAGGGATACAGTAAACCTGAAGTGAAGCATCGGAATCTATAACTAGTGTCACAGGAATGGTTCAAGACATAGAGGGTGAGAAGAGTCAGTTTTCTTGTACCTAAGTCGGCATTGGGCCTTTTGTATTTAATTCCGATGCAATATCTGTGTTTCATCGTCAATAACAAGGTCAGAGGGATACAGTAAACCTGAAGTGAAGCATTGGAATCTATAACTAGTGTCACACGAATGGTTCAAAACATAGACTGTAAGAAGAGTCAGTTTCCTAGTACTTAAGTCGGCATTGAGCCTTTTGTATTTTACTCCGATGCAATTTCTGTGTTTCATCGTCAATAAGAAGGTCAGAGGGATACAGTAAACCTGAAGCGAAGCAGCAGAATTTATAACTAGTGTCACAGGAATGGTTGGAAACATAGACAGTAAGAAGAGTCAGTTTTCTTGTACTTAAGTCATCATTGTGCCTTTTGTATTTAATTCCGATGCAATTTCTGTGTTTCATCGTCAATAAGAAGGTCAGAGGGATACAGTAAACCTAAAGTGAAGCATCGGAATCTACAACTAGTGTCACAGGAATGGTTCAAACATGGACAGCAAGAAGAGTCAGTTTTCTTGTACTTAAGTCGGCATTGTGCCTTTTGTATTTAATTCCGATGCAATTTCTGCGTTTCATCGTCAATAAGAAAATCAGAGGGATACAGTAAACCTGAAGTGAAGCATCGGAATCTATAACTAGTGTCACAGGAATAGTTCAAACTTAGACAGTAAGAAGAGTCAGTTTTCTTGTACTAAAGACGGCATTGTGCCTTTTGTATTTAATTCCGATACAATTTCTGTGTTCATCGTCAATAAGAAGGTCAGAAGGATACAGTAAACCTGAAGTGTAGCTTCGGAATTTATAACTAGTGTCACAGGAATGGTTCAAGACGTAGACATTGAGAAGAAACAGTTTTCTTGTACTTAAGTCGGCATTGTGCCTTTTGTATTTAATTCCGATGCAGTATCTGTGTTTCATCGTCAATAACAAGGTCAGAGGGATACAGTAAACCCGAAGTGAAGCATCGGTATCTATAACTAGTGTCACAGGAATGGTTCAAAGCATAGACTGTAAGAAGAGTCTGTTTTCTAGTACTTAAGTCGGCATTGTGCCTTTTGTATTTAACTCCGATGCAATTTCTGTGTTTCATCGTCAATAAGAAGGTCAGAGGGATACAGTAAACCTGAAGTGAAGCAGCAGAATTTATAACTAGTGTCACAGGAATGGTTCAAAACATAGACAGTAAGAAGAGTCAGTTTTCTTGTTCTTAAGTATTCATTCTGCCTTTTGTATTTAATTCCGATGCAATTTCTGTGTTTCATCGTCAATAAGAAGGTCAGAGGGATACAGTAAACCTGAAGTGATGCATCGGAATCTATAACTAGTGTCACAGGAATGGTTCAAACATGGACAGTAAGAAGAGTCAGTTTTCTTGTACTTAAGTCGGCATTGTGCCTTTTGTATTTAATTCCGTTGCAATTTCTGTGTTCATCGTCATTAAGAAGGTCAGAAGGATACAGTAAACCTGAAGTGAAGCATCGGAATCTATAACTAGTGTCACAGGAATGGCACATAACATAGACAGTAAGAGGAGTCAGTTTTCTTGTACTTGAGTCTGCATTGTGCTTTTTGTATTTAATTCCAATGCATTTTCTGTGTTTCATCATCAATAAGAAGGTCAGAGGGATACAGTGAACATGAAGTGAAGTATCGTAATCTATAACTAGTGTCACAGGAATTGTTCAAAACATAGACATTAAGAAGAGTCAGTTTTCTTGTACTTAAGTCATCATTGTGCCTTTTGTATTTAACTCCGATGCAATTTCTGTGTGTCATCGTCAATAAGAAGGTCAGAGGGATACAGTGAACCTGAAGTGAAGTATCGGAATCTATAACTAGTGTCATAGGAATGGTTCAAAACATAGACAGTAAGAAGAGTCAGATTTCTTGTACTTAAGTCGGCATTGTGCCTTTTGTATTTAATTCCGATGCAATTTCTGTGTTTCATCGTCAATAAGAAGGTCAGAGGGATACAGTAAACCTTAAGTGAAGCAGCGGAATCTATACTTAGTGTCACATGAATGGTTGAAAACATAGACAGTAAGAAGAGACAGTTTTCTCGTACTTAAGTCAGCATTGTGCCTTTTGTATTTAATTCCGATGTAATTTCCGTGTTTCATCGTCAATAAGAAGCTCAGAGGGATACAGTAAACCTGAAGTGAAGCATCGGAATCTATAACTAGTGTCACATGAATGGTTGAAAACATAGACAGTAAGAAGATACAGTTTTCTTGTACTTAAGTCGGCATTTTGCCTTTTGTATTAATTTCCGATGCAATTACTGTGTTCCGTCGTCAATAAGAAGGTCAGAGGGATACAGTAAACATGAAGTGAAGCATCGGAATCGATAACTAGTGTCACAGGAATGGTTCAAAACATAGACAGTAAGAAGAGTCAGTTTTCTTGTACTTAAGTCGGCGTTGTGCCTTTTGTATTTAATTCCGATGCAATTTCTGTGTTTCATCGTCAATAACAAGGTCAGAGGGATACAGTAAACCTGAAGTGAAGCATCGGAATCTATAACTAGTGTCACAGGAATGGTTCAAAACATAGACAGTAAGAAGAGCCAGTTTTCTTGTACATAAGTCATCATTGTGCCTTTTGTATTTAATTCCGATGCAATTTCAGTGTTTCATCGTCAATAAGAAGGTCAGAGTGATACAGTGAACCTGAAGTGAAGCATCGGAATCTATACCTAGTGTCACAGGAATGGTTCAAAACATAGGCAGTAAGAAGAGTAAGGTTTCTTGTACTTAAGTCGTCATTGTGATTTTTGTATTTGATTCCGATGCAATATCTGTGTTTCATCGTCAATAAGAAGGTCAGAGGGATACAGTAAACCTGAAGTGAAGCATCGGAGACTAGAACTAGTGTCACAGGAATGGTTCAAAACATAGACTGTAAGACGAGTCAGTTTTCCTGTACGTAAGTCGGCGTTGTGCCTTTTGTATTTAACTCCGATGCAATTTCTGTGTTTCATCGTCAATAAGAAGGTCAGTGGGATACAGTAAACCGGAAGTGAAGCATCGGAATCTATAACTAGTGTCACAGGAATGGTTCAAAACATAGACAGTAAGAAGAGTCAGTTTTTTTGTACTTAAGTCGGCATTGTGCCTTTTCTATTTAATTCCGATGCAATTTCTGTGTTTCATCGTCAATAAGAAGGTCAGAGGGATACAGTAAACCTGCAGTGAAGCATCGGAATCTATAACTAGAGTCACAGGAATGGTTCAAAATGTAGACAGTAAGAAGAGTCAGTTTTCTTGTACTTAAGTCGACATTGTGCCTTTTGTATTTAATTCCGATGCGATTTCTGTGTTTCATCGTCAATAAGAAGGTCAGAGGGATACAGCAAACCTGAAGTGAAGCATCGGAATCCATAACTAGTGTCACAGGAATGGTTCAAACTTAGACAGTAAGAAGAGTCAGTTTTCTTGTACTAAAGACGGCATTGTGCCTTTTGTATTTAATTCCGATGCAATTTCTGTGTTCATTGTCAATAAGAAGGTCAGAGGGATACAGTAAACCTGAAGTGAAGCATCGGAATCTATAACTAGTGCCACAGGAATGGCGCAAAACATAGACAGTAAGAGGAGTCAGTTTTCTTGTACTTGAGTCTGCATTGTGCTTTTTTTATTTAATTCCGATGCAATTTCTGTGTTTCATGGTCAATAAGAATGTCAGAGGGATGCAGTAAACCTGAAGTGAAGCATCGGAATTTATAACTAGTGTCACAGGAATGGTTCAAGACGTAGACATTGAGAAGAAACAGTTTTCTTGTACTTAAGTCGGCATTGTACCTTTTGTATTTAATTCCGATGCAATATCTGTGTTTCATCGTCAATAACAAGGTCAGAGGGATACAGTAAACCTGAAGTGAAGCATCGGAATCTATAACTAGTGTCACAGGAATGGTTCAAAACATAGACTGTAAGAAGAGTCTGTTTTCTAGTACTTAAGTCGGCATTGTGCCTTTTGTATTTAACTCCGATGCAATTTCTGTGTTTCATCGTCAATAAGAAGGTCAGAGGGATACAGTAAACCTGAAGTGAAGCAGCAGAATTTATAACTAGTGTCACAGGAATGGTTCAAAACATAGACAGTAAGAAGAGTCAGTTTTCTTGTTCTTAAGTCATCATTCTGCCTTTTGTATTTAATTCCGATGCAATTTCTGTGTTTCATCGTCAATACGAAGGTCAGAGGGATACAGTAAACCTCAAGTGAAGCATCGGAATCTATAACTAGTGACACAGGAATGGTTCAAACATGGACAGTAAGAAGAGTCAGTTTTCTTGTACTTAAGTCGGCATTGTGCATTTTGTATTTAATTCCGATGCAATTTCTGTGTTCATCGTCATTAAGAAGGTCAGAAGGATACAGTAAACCTGAAGTGAAGCATCGGAATCTATAACTAGTGTCACAGGAATGGCACAAAACATAGACAGTAAGAGGAGTCAGTTTTCTTGTTCTTGAGTCTGCATTGTGCTTTTTGTATTTAATTCCAATGCATTTTCTGTGTTTCATCATCAATAAGAAGGTCAGAGGGATACAGTAAACCTGAAGTGAAGCATCGGAATCTATAACTATTGTTTGAGGAATGGTTCAAAGCATAGACAATGAGAAGAGTCAGTTTTCTTGTACCTAAGTCGGCACTGTGCCTTTTGTATTTAATTCCGATGCAATTTCAGTGTTTCATCGTCAATAAGAAGGTCAGAGGTATATAGTGAACCTGAAGTGAAGTATCGGAATCTATAACTAGTGTCATAGGAATGGTTCAAAACATAGACAGTAAGAAGAGTCAGATTTCTTGTACTTAAGTCGGCATTGTGCCTTTTGTATTTAATTCCGATGCAATTTCTGTGTTTCATCGTCAATAAGATGGTCAGAGGGATACAGTAAACCTTAAGTGAAGCATCGGAATCTATACCTAGTGTCACAGGAATGGTTGAACACATAGAATGTAAGAAGAGTCAGTTTTCTTGTACTTAAGTCAGCATTGTGCCTTTTGTATTTAATTCCGATGTAATTTCCGTGTTTCATCGTCAATTAGAAGCTCAGAGGGATACAGTAAGCCTGAAGTGAAGCATCGGAATCTATAACTAGTGTCACATGAATGGTTGAAAACTTAGACAGTAAGAAGAGACAGTTTTCTTGTACTTAAGTCGGCATTGTGCCTTTTGTATTAATTTCCGATGCAATTACTGTGTTCCGTCGTCAATAAGAAGGTCAGAGGGATACAGTAAACATGAAGTGAAGCATCGGAATCGATAACTAGTGTCACAGGAATGGTTCAAAACATAGACAGTAAGAAGAGTCAGTTTTCTTGTACTTAAGTCGGCGTTGTGCCTTTTGTATTTAATTCCGATGCAATTTCTGTGTTTCATCGTCAATAAGAAGGTCAGAGGGATACAGTAAACCTGAAGTGAAGCATCGGAGACTAGAACTAGTGTCACAGGAATGGTTCAAAACATAGACTGTAGGAAGAGTCAGTTTTCCTGTACTTAAGTCGGCGTTGTGCCTTTTGTATTTAACTCCGATGCAATTTCTGTGTTTCATCGTCAATAAGAAGGTCAGTGGGATACAGTAAACCTGAAGTGAAGCATCGGAATCTATAACTAGTGTCACAGGAATGGTTCAAAACATAGACTGTAAGAAGAGTCTGTTTTCCAGTACTTAAGTCGGCATTGTGCCTTTTGTATTTAACTCCGATGCAATTTCTGTGTTTCATCGTCAATAAGAAGGTCAGAGGGATACAGTAAACCTGAAGTGAAGCAGCAGAATTTGTAACTAGTGTCACAGGAATGATTCAAAACATAGACAGTAAGAAGAGTCAGTTTTCTTGTCCTTAAGTCATCATTCTGCCTTTGTATTTAATTCCGATGCAATTTCTGTGTTTCATCGTCAATAAGGAGGTCAGAGGGATACAGTAAACCTGAAGTGAAGCATCGGAATCTATAACTAGTGTCACAGGAATGGTTCAAACGTGGACAGTAAGAAGAGTCAGTTTTCTTGTACTTAAGTCGGCATTGTGCCTTTTGTATTTAATTCCGATGCAATTTCTGTGTTCATCGTCATTAAGAAGGTCAGAAGGATACAGTAAACCTGAAGTGAAGCATCGGAATCTATAACTAGTGTCACAGGAATGGCACAAAACATAGACAGTAAGAGGAGTCAGTTTTCTTGTACTTGAGTCTGCATTGTGCTTTTTGTATTTAATTCCAATGCATTTTCTGTGTTTCATCATCAATAAGAAGGTCAGAGGGATACAGTAAACCTGAAGTGAAGCATGGGAATCTATAACTATTGTTTGAGGAATGTTTCAAAGCATAGACAATAAGAAGAGTCAGTTTTCTTGTACCTAAGTCGGCACTGTGCCTTTTGTATTTAATTCCGATGCAATTTCAGTGTTTCATCATCAATAAGAAGGTCAGAGGGATACAGTGATCCTGAAGTGAAGTATCGGAATCTATAACTAGTGTCATAGGAATGGTTCAAAACATAGACAGTAAGAAGAGTCAGATTTCTTGTACTTAAGTCGGCATTGTGCCTTTTGTATTTAATTCCGATGCAATTTCTGTGTTTCATCGGCAATAAGAAGGTCAGAGGGATACAGTAAACCTTACGTGAAGCATCGGAATCTATAACTAGAGTCACAGGAATGGTTCAAAATGTAGACAGTAAGAGGAGTCAGTTTTCTTGTACTTGAGTCTGCATTGTGCTTTTTGTATTTAATTCCGATGCAATTTCTGTGTTTCATGGACAATAAGAAGGTCAGAGGGATCCAGTAAACCTGAAGTGAAGCATCGGAATTTATAACTAGTGTCACAGGAATGGTTCAAGACGTAGACATTGAGAAGAAACAGTTTTCTTGTACTTAAGTCGGCATTGTGCCTTTTGTATTTCATTCCGATGCAATATCTGTGTTTCATCGTCAACAAGAAGGTCAGAGGGATACAGTAAACCTGAAGTGAAGCATCGGAATCTATAACTAGTGTCACAGGAATGGTTCAAAAGATAGACTGTAAAAAGAGTCTGTTTTCCAGTACTTAAGTCGGCATTGTGCCTTTTGTATTTAACTCCGATGCAATTTCTGTGTTTCATCGTCAATAAGAAGGTCAGAGGGATACAGTAAACCTGAAGTGAAGCAGCAGAATTTATAACTAGTGTCACAGGAATGGTTCAAAACATAGGCAGTAAGAAGAGTAAGGTTTCTTGTACTTAAGTCGTCATTGTGATTTTTGTATTTGATTCCGATGCAATATCTGTGTTTCATCGTCAATAAGAAGGTCAGAGGGATACAGTAAACCTGAAGTGAAGCATCGGAGACTAGAACTAGTGTCACAGGAATGGTTCAAAACATAGACTGTAAGACGAGTCAGTTTTCCTGTACGTAAGTCGGCGTTGTGCCTTTTGTATTTAACTCCGATGCAATTTCTGTGTTTCATCGTCAATAAGAAGGTCAGTGGGATACAGTAAACCGGAAGTGAAGCATCGGAATCTATAACTAGTGTCACAGGAATGGTTCAAAACATAGACAGTAAGAAGAGTCAGTTTTTTTGTACTTAAGTCGGCATTGTGCCTTTTCTATTTAATTCCGATGCAATTTCTGTGTTTCATCGTCAATAAGAAGGTCAGAGGGATACAGTAAACCTGCAGTGAAGCATCGGAATCTATAACTAGAGTCACAGGAATGGTTCAAAATGTAGACAGTAAGAAGAGTCAGTTTTCTTGTACTTAAGTCGGCATTGTGCCTTTTGTATTTAATTCCGATGCGATTTCTGTGTTTCATCGTCAATAAGAAGGTCAGAGGGATACAGCAAACCTGAAGTGAAGCATCGGAATCCATAACTAGTGTCACAGGAATGGTTCAAACTTAGACAGCAAGAAGAGTCAGTTTTCTTGTACTAAAGACGGCATTGTGCCTTTTGTATTTAATTCCGATGCAATTTCTGTGTTCATTGTCAATAAGAAGGTCAGAGGGATACAGTAAACCTGAAGTGAAGCAGCAGAATTTATAACTAGTGTCACAGGAATGGTTCAAAACATAGACAGTAAGAAGAGTCAGTTTTCTTGTTCTTAAGTCATCATTCTGCCTTTTGTATTTAATTCCGATGCAATTTCTGTGTTTCATCGTCAATACGAAGGTCAGAGGGATACAGTAAACCTCAAGTGAAGCATCGGAATCTATAACTAGTGACACAGGAATGGTTCAAACATGGACAGTAAGAAGAGTCAGTTTTCTTGTACTTAAGTCGGCATTGTGCATTTTGTATTTAATTCCGATGCAATTTCTGTGTTCATCGTCATTAAGAAGGTCAGAAGGATACAGTAAACCTGAAGTGAAGCATCGGAATCTATAACTAGTGTCACAGGAATGGCACAAAACATAGACAGTAAGAGGAGTCAGTTTTCTTGTTCTTGAGTCTGCATTGTGCTTTTTGTATTTAATTCCAATGCATTTTCTGTGTTTCATCATCAATAAGAAGGTCAGAGGGATACAGTAAACCTGAAGTGAAGCATCGGAATCTGTAACTATTGTTTGAGGAATGGTTCAAAGCATAGACAATAAGAAGAGTCAGTTTTCTTGTACCTAAGTCGGCACTGTGCCTTTTGTATTTAATTCCGATGCAATTTCAGTGTTTCATCGTCAATAAGAAGGTCAGAGGTATATAGTGAACCTGAAGTGAAGTATCGGAATCTATAACTAGTGTCATAGGAATGGTTCAAAACATAGACAGTAAGAAGAGTCAGATTTCTTGTACTTAAGTCGGCATTGTGCCTTTTGTATTTAATTCCGATGCAATTTCTGTGTTTCATCGTCAATAAGAAGGTCGGAGGGATACGGTAAACCTGAAGTGAAGCATCGGAATCTATAACTAGTGTCACAGGAATGGTTGAATACATAGAATGTAAGAAGAGTCAGTTTTCTTGTACTTAAGTCAGCATTGTGCCTTTTGTATTTAATTCCGATGTAATTTCCGTGTTTCATCGTCAATAAGAAGCTCAGAGGGATACAGTAAACCTGAAGTGAAGCATCGGAATCTATAACTAGTGTCACATGAATGGTTGAAAACTTAGACAGTAAGAAGAGACAGTTTTCTTGTACTTAAGTCGGCATTGTGCCTTTTGTATTAATTTCCGATGCAATTACTGTGTTCCGTCGTCAATAAGAAGGTCAGAGGGATACAGTAAACATGAAGTGAAGCATCGGAATCGATAACTAGTGTCACAGGAATGGTTCAAAACATAGACAGTAAGAAGAGTCAGTTTTCTTGAACTTAAGTCGGCGTTGTGCCTTTTGTATTTAATTCCGATGCAATTTCTGTGTTTCATCGTCAATAAGAAGGTCAGAGGGATACAGTAAACCTGAAGTGAAGCATCGGAGACTAGAACTAGTGTCACAGGAATGGTTCAAAACATAGACTGTAGGAAGAGTCAGTTTTCCTGTACTTAAGTCGGCGTTGTGCCTTTTGTATTTAACTCCGATGCAATTTCTGTGTTTCATCGTCAATAAGAAGGTCAGTGGGATACAGTAAACCTGAAGTGAAGCATCGGAATCTATAACTAGTGTCACAGGAATGGTTCAAAACATAGACTGTAAGAAGAGTCTGTTTTCCAGTACTTAAGTCGGCATTGTGCCTTTTGTATTTAACTCCGATGCAATTTCTGTGTTTCATCGTCAATAAGAAGGTCAGAGGGATACAGTAAACCTGAAGTGAAGCAGCAGAATTTGTAACTAGTGTCACAGGAATGATTCAAAACATAGACAGTAAGAAGAGTCAGTTTTCTTGTCCTTAAGTCATCATTCTGCCTTTTGTATTTAATTCCGATGCAATTTCTGTGTTTCATCGTCAATAAGAAGGTCAGAGGGATACAGTAAACCTGAAGTGAAGCATCGGAATCTATAACTAGTGTCACAGGAATGGTTCAAACGTGGACAGTAAGAAGAGTCAGTTTTCTTGTACTTAAGTCGGCATTGTGCCTTTTGTATTTAATTCCGATGCAATTTCTGTGTTCATCGTCATTAAGAAGGTCAGAAGGATACAGTAAACCTGAAGTGAAGCATCGGAATCTATAACTAGTGTCACAGGAATGGCACAAAACATAGACAGTAAGAGGAGTCAGTTTTCTTGTACTTGAGTCTGCATTGTGCTTTTTGTATTTAATTCCAATGCATTTTCTGTGTTTCATCATCAATAAGAAGGTCAGAGGGATACAGTAAACCTGAAGTGAAGCATGGGAATCTATAACTATTGTTTGAGGAATGTTTCAAAGCATAGACAATAAGAAGAGTCAGTTTTCTTGTACCTAAGTCGGCACTGTGCCTTTTGTATTTAATTCCGATGCAATTTCAGTGTTTCATCATCAATAAGAAGGTCAGAGGGATACAGTGAACCTGAAGTGAAGTATCGGAATCTATAACTAGTGTCATAGGAATGGTTCAAAACATAGACAGTAAGAAGAGTCAGATTTCTTGTACTTAAGTCGGCATTGTGCCTTTTGTATTTAATTCCGATGCAATTTCTGTGTTTCATCGACAATAAGAAGGTCAGAGGGATACAGTAAACCTTACGTGAAGCATCGGAATCTATAACTAGAGTCACAGGAATGGTTCAAAGTGTAGACAGTAAGAGGAGTCAGTTTTCTTGTACTTGAGTCTGCATTGTGCTTTTTGTATTTAATTCCGATGCAATTTCTGTGTTTCATGGACAATAAGAAGGTCAGAGGGATCCAGTAAACCTGAAGTGAAGCATCGGAATTTATAACTAGTGTCACAGGAATGGTTCAAGACGTAGACATTGAGAAGAAACAGTTTTCTTGTACTTAAGTCGGCATTGTGCCTTTTGTATTTCATTCCGATGCAATATCTGTGTTTCATCGTCAACAAGAAGGTCAGAGGGATACAGTAAACCTGAAGTGAAGCATCGGAATCTATAACTAGTGTCACAGGAATGGTTCAAAACATAGACTGTAAAAAGAGTCTGTTTTCCAGTACTTAAGTCGGCATTGTGCCTTTTGTATTTAACTCCGATGCAATTTCTGTGTTTCATCGTCAATAAGAAGGTCAGAGGGATACAGTAAACCTGAAGTGAAGCAGCAGAATTTATAACTAGTGTCACAGGAATGGTTCAAAACATAGACAGTAAGAAGAGTCAGTTTTCTTGTCCTTAAGTCATCATTCTGCCTTTTGTATTTAATTCCGATGCAATTTCTGTGTTTCATCGTCAATAAGAAGGTCAGAGGGATACAGTAAACCTGAAGTGAAGCATCGGAATCTATAACTAGTGTCACAGGAATAGTTCAAACGTGGACAGTAAGAAGAGTCAGTTTTCTTGTACTTAAGTCGGCATTGTGCCTTTTGTATTTAATTCCGATGCAATTTCTGTGTTCATCGTCATTAAGAAGGTCAGAAGGATACAGTAAACCTGAAGTGAAGCATCGGAATCTATAACTAGTGTCACAGGAATGGCACAAAACATAGACAGTAAGAGGAGTCAGTTTTCTTGTACTTGAGTCTGCATTGTGCTTTTTGTATTTAATTCCAATGCATTCTCTGTGTTTCATCATCAATAAGAAGGTCAGAGGGATACAGTAAACCTGAAGTGAAGCATGGGAATCTATAACTATTATTTGAGGAATGTTTCAAAGCATAGACAATAAGAAGAGTCAGTTTTCTTGTACCTAAGTCGGCACTGTGCCTTTTGTATTTAATTCCGATGCAATTTCAGTGTTTCATCATCAATAAGAAGGTCAGAGGGATACAGTGAACCTGAAGTGAAGTATCGGAATCTATAACTAGTGTCATAGGAATGGTTCAAAACATAGACAGTAAGAAGAGTCAGATTTCTTGTACTTAAGTCGGCATTGTGCCTTTTGTATTTAATTCCGATGCAATTTCTGTGTTTCATCGTCAATAAGAAGGTCAGAGGGATACAGTAAACCTTAAGTGAAGCATCGGAATCTATACCTAGTGTCACAGGAATGGTTGAATACATAGATTGTAAGAAGAGTCAGTTTTCTTGTACTTAAGTCAGCATTGTGCCTTTGTATTTAATTCCGATGTAATTTCCATGTTTCATCGTCAAGAAGAAGCTCAGAGGGATACAGTAAACCTGAAGTGAAGCATCGGAATCTATAACTAGTGTCACATGAATGGTTGAAATCATAGACAGTAAGAAGAGTCAGATTTCTTGTACTTAAGTCGGCATTGTGCCTTTTGTATTTAATTCCGATGCAATTACTGTGTTCCGTCGTCAATAAGAAGGTCAGAGGGATACAGTAAACATGAAGTGAAGCATCGGAATCGATAACTAGTGTCACAGGAATGGTTCAAAACATAGACAGTAAGAAGAGTCAGTTTTCTTGTACTTAAGTCGGCGTTGTGCCTTTTGTATTTAATTCCGATGCAATTTCTGTGTTTCATCGTCAATAACAAGGTCAGAGGGATACAGTAAACCTGAAGTGAAGCATCGGAATCTATAACTAGTGTCACAGGAATGGTTCAAAACATAGACAGTAAGAAGAGTCAGTTTCCTTGTACATAAGTCATCATTGTGCCTTTTGTATTTAATTCCGATGCAATTTCAGTGTTTCATCGTCAATAAGAAGGTCAGAGGGATACAGTGAACCTGAAGTGAAGCATCGGAATCTATACCTAGTGTCACAGGAATGGTTCAAAACATAGACAGTAAGAAGAGTCAGGTTTCTTGTACTTAAGTCGTCATTGTGATTTTTGTATTTAATTCCGATGCAATATCTGTGTTTCATCGTCAATAAGAAGGTCAGAGGGATACAGTAAACCTGAAGAGAAGCATCGGAGACTAGAGCTAGTGTCACAGGAATGGTTCAAAACATAGACTGTAAGAAGAGTCAGTTTTCCTGTACTTAAGTCGGCGTTGTGCCTTTTGTATTTAACTCCGATGCAATTTCTGTGTTTAATCGTCAATAAGAAGGTCAGTGGGATACAGTAAACCTGAAGTGAAGCATCGGAATCTATAACTTGTGTCACAGGAATGGTTCAAAACATAGACAGTAAGAAGAGTCAGTTTTTTTGTACCTAAGTCGGCATTGTGCCTTTTCTATTCAATTCCGATGCAATTTCTGTGTTTCATCGTCAATAAGAAGGTCAGAGGCATACAGTAAACCTGCAGTGAAGCATCGGAATCTATAACTAGAGTCACAGGAATGGTTCAAAATGTAAACAGTAAGACGAGTCAGTTTTCTTGTACTTAAGTCTTCATTGTGCATTTTGTATTTAATTCCGATGCAATTTCTGTGTTTCATCAACAATAAGAAGGTCAGAGGGATACAGTAAACCTGAAGTGAAGCATCGGAATCTATAACAAGTGACACATGAATGGATCAAACACAGACCGTTAAAAGAGTCAGTATTCTTGTACTTAAGTCGGCATTGTGCCTTTTGTATTTAATTCCGATTCAATTTCTGTGTTTCATCGTCAATAAGGAGGTCAGAGGGATACAGTAAACCTGAGGTGTAGCATCGGAATCTATAACTAGTGTCACAGGAATGGTTCAAAACATAGACAGTAAGAAGAGTCAGTTTTCTTGTACTAAAGTCGGCGTTGTGCCTTTTGTATTTAATTCCAACGCAATTTCTGTGTTTCATCGTGAATAAGAACGTCAGAGGGATGCATTGAACCTGCAGTGAAGCATCGGAATCTATAACTAGTGTCACAGGAATGGTACAAATCATAGACAGTAAGAAGAGTCAGTTTTCTTGTACTTAAGTGGGCGTTGTGCCTTTTGTATTTAATTCCGATGCAATTTTTGTGTTTCATCGTCAATAAGAACGTCAGAGGAATACAGTACACATGAAGTGAAACATCGGAATCGATAACTAGTGTCACAGGAATGGTTCAAAACATAGACAGTAAGAAGAGTCAGTTTTCTTGTACTTAAGTCGGCGTTGTGCCTTTTGAATTTAATTCCGATGCAATTTCTGTGTTTCATCGTCAATAAGAAGGTCAGAGGGATACAGTAAACCTGAAGTGAAGCATCGGAATCTATAACTAGTGTCACAGGAATGGTTCAAAACATAGACAGTAAGAAGAGTCGGATTTCTTGTACTTAAGTCGGCGTTGTGCCTTTTGTATTTAATTCCGATGCAATTTCCGTGTTTCATCGTCAATAAGAAGCTCAGAGGGATACAGTAAACCTGAAGTGAAGCATCGGAATCTATAACTTGTGTCACAGGAATGGTTCAAACACAGACAGTAAGAAGAGTCAGGTTTCTTACACTTAAGTCGGCATTGTACCATTTGTGTTTAATCCCGAAGCAATTTCTGTGTATCATCGTCAATAAGAAGGTCAGAGGGATACAGTAAACCTGGAGTAACGCTTTGGAATCTATAACTAGTGACTCATGAATGGTTCAAAACATAGACAGTAAGAAGAATCAGTTTGCTTGTACTTAAGTCGGCATTGTGCCTTTTGTATTAAATTCCTATGCAATTTCTGTGTTTCATCGTCAATAAGAAGGTAAGAGGGATACACAAAACATGAAGTGAAGCATCGGAATCTATAACTAGTGTCACAGGAATGGTTCAAAACATAGACAGTAAGAAGAGTCAGTTTTCTTGTACTTAAGTCGGCGTTGTGCCTTTTGTATTTATTTCCATCGCAATTTTTGAGTTTCATCGTCAATAAGATGGTCAGAGGGATACACTAAACCTGAAGTGAAGCATCGGAATCTATAACTATTGTCACAGGAATGGTTCAAAGCATAGACAATAAGAAGAGTCAGTTTTCTTGTACCTAAGTCGGCACTGTGCCTTTTGTATTTAATTCCGATGCTATTTCAGTGTTTCATCGTCAATAAGAAAGTCAGAGGGATACAGTGAACCTGAAGTGAAGTATCGGAATCTATAACTAGAGTCATAGGAATGGTTCAAAACATAGACAGTAAGAAGAGTCAGATTTCTTGTACTTAAGTCGGCATTGTGCATTTTGTATTTAATTCCGATGCAATTTCTGTGTTTCATCGTCAATAAGAAGGTCAGAGGGATACAGTAAACCTTAAGTGAAGCATCGGAATCTATACCTAGTGTCACAGGAATGGTTGAATACATAGATTGTAAGAAGAGTCAGTTTTCTTGTACTTAAGTCGGCATTGTGCCTTTTGTATTTAATTCCGATGCAATTTCCGTGTTTCATCGTCAATAAGAAGCTCAGAGGGATACAGTTAACCTGAAGTGAAGCATCGGAATCTATAACTAGTGTCACATGAATGGTTCAAAACATAGACAGTAAGAAGAGACAGTTTTCTTGTACTTAAGTTGGCATTGTGCCCCTTGTATTAATTTCCGATGCAGTTACTGTGTTCCGTCGTCAATAAGAAGGTCAGAGGGATACAGTAAACATGAAGTGAAGCATCGGAATCGATAACTAGTGTCACAGGAATGGTTTAAAACATAGACAGTAAGAAGAACCAGTTTTCGTGTACTTAAGTCGGCGTTGTGCCTTTTGTATTTAATTCCGATGCAATTTCTGTGTTTCATCGTCAATAAGAGGGTCAGAGGGATACAGTAAACCTGAAGTGAAGCATCGGAATCTATAACTAGTGTCACAGGAATGGTTCAAAACATGGAGAGTAAGGAGAGTCAGTTTTCTTGTACATAAGTCGGCATTGTGCCTTTTGTATTTAATTCCGATGCAATTTCTGTGTTTCATTGTCAACAAGAAGGTAAGAGGGATACAGTAAACCTGAAGTGAAGCATCGGAATCTATAACTAGTGTCACAGGAATGGTTCAAAACATAGACAGTAAGAAGAGTCAGTTTTCTTGTACATAAGTCATCATTGTGCCTTTTGTATTTAATTCCGATGCAATTTCAGTGTTTCATCGTCAATAAGAAGGTCAGAGGGATACAGTGAACCTGAAGTGAAGCATCGGAATCTATACCTAGTGTCACAGGAATGGTTCAAAACATAGACAGTAAGAAGAGTCAGGTTTCTTGTACTTAAGTCGTCATTGTGATTTTTGTATTTAATTCCGATGCAATATCTGTGTTTCATCGTCAATAAGAAGGTCAGAGGGATACAGTAAACCTGAAGTGAAGCATCGGAGACTAGAGCTAGTGTCACAGGAATGGTTCAAAACATAGACTGTAAGAAGAGTCAGTTTTCCTGTACTTAAGTCGGCGTTGTGCCTTTTGTATTTAACTCCGATGCAATTTCTGTGTTTAATCGTCAATAAGAAGGTCAGTGGGATACAGTAAACCTGAAGTGAAGCATCGGAATCTATAACTAGTGTCACAGGAATGGTTCAAAACATAGACAGTAAGAAGAGTCAGTTTTTTTGTACTTAAGTCGGCATTGTGCCTTTTCTATTCAATTCCGATGCAATTTCTGTGTTTCATCGTCAATAAGAAGGTCAGAGGCATACAGTAAACCTGCAGTGAAGCATCGGAATCTATAACTAGAGTCACAGGAATGGTTCAAAATGTAAACAGTAAGAAGAGTCAGTTTTCTTGTACTTAAGTCTTCATTGTGCATTTTGTATTTAATTCCGATGCAATTTCTGTGTTTCATCAACAATAAGAAGGTCAGAGGGATACAGTAAACCTGAAGTGAAGCATCGGAATCTATAACAAGTGACACATGAATGGATCAAACACAGACCGTTAAAAGAGTCAGTATTCTTGTACTTAAGTCGGCATTGTGCCTTTTGTATTTAATTCCGATTCAATTTCTGTGTTTCATCGTCAATAAGGAGGTCAGAGGGATACAGTAAACCTGAGGTGAAGCATCGGAATCTATAACTAGTGTCACAGGAATGGTTCAAAACATAGACAGTAAGAAGAGTCAGTTTTCTTGTACTAAAGTCGGCGTTGTGCCTTTTGTATTTAATTCCAACGCAATTTCTGTGTTTCATCGTGAATAAGAACGTCAGAGGGATGCATTGAACCTGCAGTGAAGCATCGGAATCTATAACTAGTGTCACAGGAATGGTACAAATCATAGACAGTAAGAAGAGTCAGTTTTCTTGTACTTAAGTGGGAGTTGTGCCTTTTGTATTTAATTCCGATGCAATTTTTGTGTTTCATCGTCAATAAGAACGTCAGAGGAATGCAGTACACATGAAGTGAAACATCGGAATCGATAACTAGTGTCACAGGAATGGTTCAAAACATAGACAGTAAGAAGAGTCAGTTTTCTTGTACTTAAGTCGGCGTTGTGCCTTTTGAATTTAATTCCGATGCAATTTCTGTGTTTCATCGTCAATAAGAAGGTCAGAGGGATACAGTAAACCTGAAGTGAAGCATCGGAATCTATAACTAGTGTCACAGGAATGGTTCAAAACATAGACAGTAAGAAGAGTCGGATTTCCTGTACTTAAGTCGGCGTTGTGCCTTTTGTATTTAATTCCGATGCAATTTCCGTGTTTCATCGTCAATAAGAAGCTCAGAGGGATACAGTAAACCTGAAGTGAAGCATCGGAATCTATAACTTGTGTCACAGGAATGGTTCAAACACAGACAGTAAGAAGAGTCAGGTTTCTTACACTTAAGTCGGCATTGTACCTTTTGTGTTTAATCCCGAAGCAATTTCTGTGTATCATCGTCAATAAGAAGGTCAGAGGGATACAGTAAACCTGGAGTAACGCTTTGGAATCTATAACTAGTGACACTTGAATGGTTCAAAACATAGACAGTAAGAAGAATCAGTTTTCTTGTACTTAAGTCGGCATTGTGCCTTTTGTATTAAATTCCTATGCAATTTCTGTGTTTCATCGTCAATAAGAAGGTAAGAGGGATACACAAAACATGAAGTGAAGCATCGGAATCTATAACTAGTGTCACAGGAATGGTTCAAAACATAGACAGTAAGAAGAGTCAGTTTTCTTGTACTTACGTCGGCGTTGTGCCTTTTGTATTTATTTCCATCGCAATTTTTGAGTTTCATCGTCAATAAGAAGGTCAGAGGGATACAGTAAACCTGAAGTGAAGCATCGGAATCTATAACTATTGTCACAGGAATGGTTCAAAGCATAGACAATAAGAAGAGTCAGTTTTCTAGTACCTAAGTCGGCACTGTGCCTTTTGTATTTAATTCCGATGCTATTTCAGTGTTTCATCGTCAATAAGAAAGTCAGAGGGATACAGTGAACCTGAAGGGAAGTATCGGAATCTATAACTAGAGTCATAGGAATGGTTCAAAACATAGACAGTAAGAAGAGTCAGATTTCTTGTACTTAAGTCGGCATTGTGCATTTTGTATTTAATTCCGATGCAATTTCTGTGTTTCATCGTCAATAAGAAGGTCAGAGGGATACAGTAAACCTTAAGTGAAGCATCGGAATCTATACCTAGTGTCACTGGAATGGTTGAATACATAGATTGTAAGAAGAGTCAGTTTTCTTGTACTTAAGTCGGCATTGTGCCTTTTGTATTTAATTCCGATGCAATTTCCGTGTTTCATCGTCAATAAGAAGCTCAGAGGGATACAGTTAACCTGAAGTGAAGCATCGGAATCTATAACTAGTGTCACATGAATGGTTCAAAACATAGACAGTAAGAAGAGACAGTTTTCTTGTACTTAAGTTGGCATTGTGCCCCTTGTATTAATTTCCGAAGCAATTACTGTGTTCCGTCGTCAATAAGAAGGTCAGAGGGATACAGTAAACATGAAGTGAAGCATCGGAATCGATAACTAGTGTCACAGGAATGGTTTAAAACATAGACAGTAAGAAGAACCAGTTTTCGTGTACTTAAGTCGGCGTTGTGCCTTTTGTATTTAATTCCGATGCAATTTCTGTGTTTCATCATCAATAAGAGGGTCAGAGGGATACAGTAAACCTGAAGTGAAGCATCGGAATCTATAACTAGTGTCACAGGAATGGTTCAAAACATGGAGAGTAAGGAGAGTCAGTTTTCTTGTACATAAGTCGGCATTGTGCCTTTTGTATTTAATTCCGATGCAATTTCTGTGTTTCATTGTCAACAAGAAGGTAAGAGGGATACAGTAAACCTGAAGTGAAGCATCGGAATCTGTAACTAGTGTCACAGGAATGGTTCAAAACATAGACAGTAAGAAGAGTCAGTTTTCTTGTACTTAAGTCGGCATTGTGCCTTTTGTATTTAATTCCGTTGCAATTTCTGTGTTACATCGTCAATAAGAAGGTCAGAGGGATACAGTAAACCTGAGGTGAAGCATCGGAATCTATAACTAGTGTCACAGGAATGGTTCAAAACATTGACAGTAAAAAGAGTTAGTTTTCTTGTACTTAAGTCGGCATTGTGCCTTATCTATTTAATTCTGATGCAATTTCTGTGTTTCATCGTCAATAAGAAGGTCAGAGGGATACAGTAAACCTCAAGTGAAACATCGGAGACTATAACTAGTGTCACAGGAATGGTTCAAAACATAGACTGTAAGAAGAGTCAGTTTTCCTGTACTTAAGTCGGCGTTGTGCCTTTTGTATTTAACTCCGATGCAATATCTGTGTTTCATCGTCAATAAGAAGGTCAGTGGGATACAGTAAACCTGAAGTGAAGCATCGGAATCTATAACTAGTGTCACAGGAATGGTTCAAAACATAGACAGTAAGAAGAGTCAGTTTTTTTGTACTTAAGTCGGCATTGTGCCTTTTCTATTTAATTCCGATGCAATTTCTGTGTTTCATCGTCAATAAGAAGGTCAGAGGGATACAGTAAACCTGCAGTGAAGCATCGGAATCTATAACTAGAGTCACAGGAATGGTTCAAAACGTAGACAGTAAGAAGAGTCAGTTTTCTTGTACTTAAGTCGGCATTGTGCATTTTGTATTTAATTCCGATGAAGTTTCTGTGTTTCATCGTCCATACGAAGGTCAGAGGGATACAGTAAACCTGAAGTGAAGCATCGGAATCTAGAACTAGTGTCACAGGAATGGTTCAAAGGATTGACAGTAAGAAGAGTCAGTTTTCTTGTACTTAAGTCGGCGTTGTGACTTTTCTATTTAATTCCGATGAAATATCTGTGTTTCATCGTCAATAAGAAGGTCAGGGGGATACAGTAAAAATGAAGTGAAGCATCAGAATCTATAACTAGTGTCACAGGAATGGTACAAAACATAGACAATAAGAAGAGTCAGTTTTCTTGTACTTAAGTCGGCATTGTGCGTTTTGTATGTAACTCCCATGCAATATCTGTGTTTCATCGTCAATAAGAAGGTCAGGGGGATACAGTAAAAATGAAGTGAAGCATCAGAATCTATAACTAGCGTCACAGGAATGGTTCAAAACATAGACAGTAAGAAGAGTCAGTTTTCTTGTACTTAAGTCGGCATTGTGCCTTTTGTATTTAATTCCGATGCAATTTCTGTGTTTCATCAACAATAAGAAGGTCAGAGGGATACAGTAAACCTGAGGTGAAGCATCGGAATCTATAACTAGTGTCACAGGAATGGTTCAAAACATAGACAGTAAGAAGAGTCAGTTTTCTTGTACTAACGTCCGCGTTGTGCCTTTTGTATTTAATTCCAACGCAATTTCTGTGTTTCATCGTCAATAAGAACGTCAGAGGGATGCATTGAACCTGAAGTGAAGCATCGGAATCTGTAACTTGTGTCACAGGAATGGTTCAAATCATAGACGGTAGGAAGAGTCAGTTTTCTTGTACCTAAGTCGGCATTGTGCATTTGTATTTAATTCCGATGCAATTTCTGCGTTACATCGTCATTAAAAAGGTCAGAGGGATACAGTAAAGCTGAAGTGAAGCAACGGAATCTATAACTAGTGTCACAGGAATGGTTCAAAACTTAGACAGTAAGAAGAGTCAGTTTTCTTGTACTTAAGTCGGCATTGTGCATTTTGTATTTAATTCCGATGCAATTTCTGTGTTTCATCGTCAATAAGAAAGTCAGAGGGATACAGTAAACCTGAAGTGAAGCATCGGAATCTTTAACTAGTGTCACAGGAATGGTTCAAAACATAGACAGTCAGTTTTCTTGTACTTAAGTCGGCATTGTGCCTTTTGTATTTAATTCCGTTGCAATTTCTGTGTTTCATCGTCAATAAGAAGGTCAGAGGGATACAGTAAACCTCAGGTGAAGCATCGGAATCTATAACTAGTGTCACAGGAATGGTTCAAAACATAGACTGTAAGAAGAGTCAGTTTTCTTGTACTTAAGTCGGCATTGTGCCTTTTCTATTTAATTCCAATGCAATTTCTGTGTTTCATCGTCAATAAGAAAATCAGAGGGATACAGTAAACCTGAAGTGAAGCATCGGAATCTATACCTAGTGTAACAGGAATGGTTGAAAACATAGATTGTAAGAAGGGTCAGTTTTCTTGTACGTAAGTCGGCATTGTGCCTTTTGTATTTCATTCCGATGCAATTTCCGTGTTTCATCGTCAATAAGAAGCTCAGAGGGATACAGTAAACCTGAAGTGAAGCATCGGAATCCATAACTAGTGTCACATGAATGGTTCAAAACATAGACAGTAAGAAGAGACAGTTTTCATGTACTGAAGTCGGCATTGTGCCTTTTGTATTAATTTCCGATGCAATTACTGCGTTCCGTCGTCAATAAGAAGGTCAGAGTGATACGGTAAACATGAAGTGAAGCATCGGAATCGATAACTAGTGTCACAGGAATGGTTCAAAACGTAGACAGTTAGAAGAGTCGGATTTCTTGTACTTAAGTCGGCGTTGTGCTTTTTGTATTTAATTCCGATGCAATTTCCGTGTTTCATCGTCAATAAGAAGCTCAGAGGGATACAGTAAACCTGAAGTGAAGCATCGGAATCTATAACTTGTGTCACAGGAAAGGTTCAAACATAGACAGTAAGAAGAGTCAGGTTTCTTGTACTTAAGTCGGCATTGTGCCTTTCGTATTTAATTCCGATGCAATTTCTGTGTTTCATCGTCAATAAGAAGGTCATAGGGATACCGTAAACCTGAAGTGAAGCATCGGAATGTATACCTAGTGTCACAGGAATGGTTCAAAACATAGACAGTAAGAAGAGTCAGTTTTCTTGTACTTAAGTCGTCATTGTGCCATTTGTATTTAATTCCGATGCAATATCTGTGTTTCATCGTCAATACGAAGGTCAGAGGGATACAGTAAACCTGAAGTGAAGCATCGGAAACTATAACTAGTGTCACAGGAATGGTTCAAAACATAGACTGTAAGAAGAGTCAGTTTTCCTGTACTTAAGTCGGCGTTGTACCTTTTGTATTTAACTCCGATGCAATTTCTGTGTTTCATCGTCAATAAGAAGGTCAGTGGGATACAGTAAACCTGAAGTGAACCATCGGAATCTATAACTAGTGTCACAGGAATGGTTCAAAACATAGAAAGTAAGAAGAGTCAGTTTTCTTGTACTTAAGTCGGCATTGTGCATTTTGTATTTAACTCCCAGGCAATATCTCTGTTTCATCGTCAATAAGAAGGTCAGAGGGATACAGTAAACCTGAAGTGAAGCATCGGAAGCAATAACTAGTGTCACATGAATGGTCCAAAACATAGACAGTAAGAAGAGACAGTTTTATTGTATTTAAGTCGTCATTGTGTCATTTGTATTTAATTCAGATGCAATTACTGTGTTTCATCGCCAATAAGAAGGTCAGAGGGATACAGTAAACCTGAAGTGAAGCATCGGAATCTTTAACTAGTGTCACAGGAATGGTTCAAAACATAGAAAATAAGAAGAGACAGTTTTCTTGTACTTAAGTCGGCATTGTGCCTTTTCTATTTATTCCGATGCAACTTCTGTCTTTCATCGTCAATAAGAAGGTCAGAGGGGTACAGTAAACCTGAAGTGAAGCATCGGAATCTATAACTAGTGTCACAGGAATGGTTCAAAACGTAGACAGTAAGAAGAGTCAGTTTTCTTGTACTTAAGTCGGCATTGTGCATATTGTATTTAATTCCGATGAAATTTCTGTGTTTCAACGTCAATAAGAATGTCAGAGGGATACAGTAAACCTGAAGTGAAGCATCGGAATCGATAACTAGTGTCACAGGAATGGTTCAAAGCATTGACAGTAAGAAGAGTCAGTTTTCTTGTACTTAAGTCGGCATTGTGACTTTTCTATTTAATTCCGATGCAATTTCGATGTTTCATCGTCAACAAGAAGGTCAGAGGGATACAGTAAAAATGAAGTGAAGCATCGTAATCTATAACTAGTGTCACAGGAATGGACCAGAACATAGGCAGTAAGAAGAGTCAGTTTTCTTGTACTTAAGTCGGTATTGTGCCTTTTGTATTTAACTCCGATGCAATTTCTGTGTTTCATCGTCAATAAGAAGGTCAGAGGGATACAGTAACCCTGAAGTGAAGCATCGTAATCTATAACTAGCGTCACAGGAATGGTTCAAAACATAGACAATAAGAAGAGTCAGTTTTCTTGTACTTAAGTCGGCATTGTGCCTTTTGTATTTAAATCCGACGCATCTTCTGTGTTTCATCGTCAATAAGAAGATCAGAGGGATGCAGTAAACCTGAAGTGAAGCATCGGAATCTATAACTAGTGTCACACGAATAGTTCAATCATAGACAGTAAGATGAGTCAGTTTTCTTGTACTTAAGTCGGCATTGTGCCTTTTGTATTTAAATCCGATGCAATTTCCGTGTTTCATCGTCAATAAGAAGGTCAGAGGGATACAGTAAACCTGAAGTGAAGCATCGGAATCTATAACTAGTGTCACATGAATGGTTCAAACATAGACAGTAAGAAGAGTCAGTTTTCTTGTACATAAGTCGGCATTGTGATATTTGTATTTAATTCCGATGCAATTTCTGTGTTTCATCGTCAATAAGAAGGTCTGATGGATACAGTAAACCTGAAGTGAAGCATCGGAAGCAACATGTAGTGTCACATGAATGGTCCAAATCATAGACAGTAAGAAGAGTCAGTTTTCTTGTACTTAAGTCGTCATTGTTCTTTTGTATTTAATTCAGATGCAACTACTGTGTTTCATCGTCATTAAGAAGGTCAGAGGGATACAGTAAACCTGAAGTGAAGCATCGGAATCTATAAGTAGTGTCACAGGAATGCTTCAAAACATAGACAGTAAGAAGAGTCAGTTTTCTTGTACTTAAGTCGGCATTGTGCCTTTTGTATTTAATTCCGATGCAATTTCTGTGTTTCATCAACAATAAGAAGGTCGGAGAGATACAGTAAACCTGAAGTGAAGCATCGGAAACTATAACAAGTGTCACATGAATGGTCCAAACATAGACAGTAAAAAGACTCAGTTTTCTTGTACTTAATTAAGCATTGTGCATTTTGTATTTAATTCCGATGCAATTTCTGTGTTTCATCGTCAATAAGGAGGTCAGAGGGATACAGTAAACCTGAAGTGACGCATCGGAATCTATAACTAGTGTCACAGGAATGGTTCAAAGCATAGACAGTAAGAAGAGTCACTTTTCTTGAACTAAAGTCGGCGTTGTGCCTTTTGTATATAATACCAATGCAATTTCTGTGTCTCATCGTCAATAAGAACGTCAGAGGGATACAGTGAACATGAAGTGAAGTATTGGAATCTATAACTAGTGTCACAGGAATGGTTCAAATCATAGGCAGTAAGAAGAGTCAGTTTTCTTGTACTTAAGTTGGCATTGTGCCTTTTGTATTTAATTCCGATGCAATTTCTGTTTTTCATGGTCAATAAGAAGGTCAGAGGGATACAGTGAACCTGAAGTGAAGCATCGGAATCTATAACTAGTGCTACAGGAATGGTTCAAAACATAGACAGTAAGAAGAGTAAGTTTTCGTGTACTTAAGTCGGCATTGTGCCTTTTGTATTTGATACCGATGCAATTTCTGTGTTTCATCGTCAATAAGAAAGTCAGAGGGATACAGTAAACCTGAAGTGAAGCATCGGAATCTATTACTAGTGTCACAGGAATGGTTCAAGGCATTGACAGTAAGAAGAGTCAGTTTTCTTGTACTCAAGTCGGCATTGTGCCTTTTGTATTTAATTCCGATGCAATTTCTGTGTTTCATAGTCAATAAGAAGGTCAGAGGGATACAGTAAACCTGAAGTGAAGCATCGGAATCTATAACTACTGTTACAGGATTGGTTCAAAACATAGACAGTAAGAAGAGTCAGTTTTCTTGTACATAAATCGGCATTGTGCCTTTTGTATTTAATTCCGATGCAATATCAGTGTTTCATCGTCAATAACAAAGTCAGAGGGATACAGTAAACCTGAAGTGAAGCATCGGAATCTATAACTAGTGTCACACGAATGGTTCATAACATAGACTGTAAGAAGAGTAAGTTTTCTTGTACTTAAGTCAGCATTGTGCCTATTGTATTTAACTCCGATGCAATTTCTGTGTTTCATCGTCAATAAGAAGGTCAGAGGGAAACAGTAAACCTGAAGTTAAGCATCGGAATCTATAAATAGCGTCACAGGAATGGTTCAAACATAGACAGTAAGAAGAGTCAGTTTTCTTGTACTTAAGTCGGCATTGTGCCTTTTATATTTCATTCCGATGCAATTTCTTTGTTCCATCGTCAATAAGAAGGTCAGAGGGATACAGTAAACCTGAAGTGAAGCATCGGAATCTATAACTTGTGTCACAGGAATGGTTCAAAACTTAGACACTAAGAAAAGTCAGTTTTCTTGTACTTAAGTCGGCTTGTGACTTTTGTATTTAATTCCGATGCAATTTCTGTGTTTATCGTCAATAAGAAGGTCGGAGGGGTACAGTAACCCTGAAGTAAAGCATCGTAATCTATAACTAGCGTCACAGGAATGGTTCAAAACATAGACAATAAGAAGAGTCAGTTTTCTTGTACTTAAGTCTGCATTGTGCTTTTTGTATTTAATGCCGATGCATTTTCTGTGTTTCATCGTCAATAAGAAGGTCAGAGGGATACAGGAAACCTGATGTGAAGCATCGGAATCTATATGTAGTGTCACAGGTATGGTTCTAAACATAGACAGTTAGAAGAGTCAGTTTTCTTGTACTTAAGTCGGCATTGTGCCTTTTGTATTTAATTCCGAAGCAATTTCTGTGTATCATCGTCTATAACAAGGTCAGAGGGATACAGTAAACCTGGAGTAAAGCATCGGAATCTATAACTAGTGTCACATGAATGGTCCAAACCATAGACAGTAAGAAGAGTCAGTTTTCTTGTACTTAAGTCGGCATAGTGCCTTTGTATTAAATTACGATGCAATTTCTGTGTTTCATCGTCAATAAGAAGGTCAGAGGGATACAGAAAACATGAGTGAAGCATCGGAATCTATAACTAGTGTCACAGGAATGGTTCAAAACATAGAGAGTAAGAAGAGTCAGTTATCTTGTACTTAAGTCGGCATTGTGCCTTTTCTATTTATTCCGATGCAATTTCTGTGTTTCATCGTCAATAAGAAGGTCAGAGGGATACAGTAAACCTGAAGTGAAGCATTGGAATCTATAACTAGTGTCACAGGAATGGTTCAAAACGTAGACAGTAAGAAGAGTCAGTTTTCTTGTACTTAAGTCGGCATTGTGCATATTGTATTTAATTCCGATGAAATTTCTGTGTTTCAACGTCAATACGAAGGTCAGAGGGATACAGTAAACCTGAAGTGAAGCATCGGAATCGATAACTAGTGTCACAGGAATGGTTCAAAGCATTGACAGTAAGAAGAGTCAGTTTTCTTGTACTTAAGTCGGCATTGTGACTTTTCTATTTAATTCCGATGCAATTTCGATGTTTCATCGTCAACAAGAAGGTCAGAGGGATACAGTAAAAATGAAGTGAAGCATCGTAATCTATAACTAGTGTCACAGGAATGGACCAGAACATAGACAGTAAGAAGAGTCAGTTTTCTTGTACTTAAGTCGGTATTGTGCCCTTTGTATTTAACTCCGATGCAATTTCTCTGTTTCATCGTCAATAAGAAGGTCAGAGTTGTACAGTAACCCTGAAGTAAAGCATCGTAATCTATAACTAGCGTCACAGGAATGGTTCAAAACATAGACAATAAGAAGAGTCAGTTTTCTTGTACTTAAGTCGGCATTGTGCCTTTTGTATTTAAATCCGATGCATTTTCTGTGTTTCATCGTCAATAAGAAGATCAGAGGGATGCAGTAAACCTGAAGTGAAGCATCGGAATCTATAACTAGTGTCACACGAATAGTTCAATCATAGACAGTAAGATGAGTCAGTTTTCTTGTACTTAAGTCGGCATTGTGCCTTTTGTATTTAAATCCGATGCAATTTCCGTGTTTCATCGTCAATAAGAAAGTCAGAGGGATACAGTAAACCTGAAGTGAAGCATCGGAATCTATAACTAGTGTCACATGATTGGTTCAAACATAGACAGTAAGAAGAGTCAGTTTTCTTGTACATAAGTCGGCATTGTGATTTTTGTATTTAATTCCGATGCAATTTCTGTGTTTCATCGTCAATAAGAAGGTCTGATGGACACAGTAAACCTGAAGTGATGCATCGGAAGCAATATGTAGTGTCACATGAATGGTCCAAAACATAGACAGTAAGAAGAGTCAGTTTTCTTGTACTTAAGTCGTCATTGTGCTTTTGTATTTAATTCAGATGCAATTAGTGTGTTTCATCGTCATTAAGAAGGTCAGAGGGATACAGTTAACCTGAAGTGAAGCATCGGAATCTATAAGTAGTGTCACAGGAGTGCTTCAAAACATAGACAGTAAGAAGAGTCAGTTTTCTTGTACTTAAGTCGGCATTGTGCCTTTTGTATTTAATTCCGATGCAATTTCTGTGTTTCATCAACAATAAGAAGGTCGGAGAGATACAGTAAACCTGAAGTGAAGCATCGGAAACCATAACAAGTGTCACATGAATGGTCCAAACATAGACAGTAAAAAGAGTCAGTTTTCTTGTACTTAATTCAGCATTGTGCCTTTAGTATTTAATTCCGATGCAATTTCTGTGTTTCATCGTCAATAAGGAGGGCAGAGGGATACAGTAAACCTGAAGTGAAGCATCGGAATCTATAACTAGTGTCACAGGAATGGTTCAAATCATAGACAGTAAGAAGAGTCACTTTTCTTGAACTAAAGTCGGCGTTGTGCCTTTTGTATATAATTCCAATGCAATTTCTGTGTCTCATCGTCAATAAGAACGTCAGAGGGATACAGTGAACATGAAGTGAAGTATTGGAATCTATAACTAGTGTCACAGGAATGGTTCAAATCATAGGCAGTAAGAAGAGTCAGTTTTCCTGTACTTAAGTCGGCATTGTGCCTTTTGTATTTAATTCCGATGCATTTTCTGTTTTTCATGGTCAAAAAGAAGGTCAGAGGGATACAGTGAACCTGAAGTGAAGCATCGGAATCTATAACTAGTGCTACAGGAGTGGTTCAAAACATAGACAGTAAGAAGAGTAAGTTTTCTTGTACTTAAGTCGGTATTGTGCCCTTTGTATTTAATTCCGATGCAATTTCTGTGTTTCATCGTCAATAAGAAAATCAGAGGGATACAGTAAACCTGAAGTGAAGCATCGGAATCTATAACTACTGTTACAGGATTGGTTCAAAACATAGACAGTAAGAAGAGTCAGTTTTCTTGTACTTAAATCGGCATTGTGCCTTTTGTATTTAATTCCGATCCAATATCAGTGTTTCATCGTCAATAACAAAGTCAGAGGGATACAGTAAACCTGAAGTGAAGCAACGGAATCTATAACTAGTGTCACACGAATGGTTCAAACATAGACAGTAAGAAGTGTCAGTTTTCTTGTACTTAAGTGGGCATTGTGCCTTTTGTATTTAATTTCGATGCAATTTCTGTGTTTCATCGTCAATAAGAAGGTCAGAGGGATACAGTAAACCTGAAGTTAAGCATCGGAATCAATAAATAGCGTCACAGGAATGGTTCAAACATAGACAGTAAGAAGAGTCAGTTTTCTTGTACTTAAGTGCGCATTGTGCCTCTTATATTTCATTCCGATGCAATTTCTTTGTTTCATCGTCAATAAGAAGGTCAGAGGGAAACAGTAAACCTGAAGTTAAGCATCGGAATCTATAAATAGCGTCACAGGAATGGTTCAAACATAGACAGTAAGAAGAGTCAGTTTTCTTGTACTTAAGTCGGCATTGTGCCTTTTATATTTCATTCCGATGCAATTTCTTTGTTTCATCGTCAATAAGAAGGTCAGAGGGATACAGTAAACCTGAAGTGAAGCATCGGAATCTATAACTTGTGTCACAGGAATGGTTCAAAACTTAGACACTAAGAAAAGTCAGTTTTCTGGTACTTAAGTCGGCTTGTGACTTTTGTATTTAATTCCGATGCAATTTCTGTGTTTATCGTCAATAAGAAGGTCGGAGGGATACAGTAAACCTGAAGTGAAGCATCGGAATCAATAACTAGTGTCACAGGCATGGCTCAAACATAAACAGTAAGAGGAGTCAGTTTTCTTGTACTTAAGTCTGCATTGTGCTTTTTGTATTTAATGCCGATGCATTTTCTGTGTTTCATCGTCAATAAGAAGGTCAGAGGGATACAGGAAACCTGATGTGAAGCATCGGAATCTATATGTAGTGTCACAGGTATGGTTCTAAACATAGACAGTTAGAAGAGTCAGTTTTCTTGTACTTAAGTCGGCATTGTGCCTTTTGTATTTAATTCCGAAGCAATTTCTGTGTATCATCGTCTATAACAAGGTCAGAGGGATACAGTAAACCTGGAGTAAAGCATCGGAATCTATAACTAGTGTCACATGAATGGTCCAAACCATAGACAGTAAGAACAGTCAGTTTTCTTGTACTTAAGTCGGCATAGTGCCTTTGTATTAAATTCCGATGCAATTTCTGTGTTTCATCGTCAATAAGAAGGTCAGAGGGATACAGAAAACATGAGTGAAGCATCGGAATCTATAACTAGTGTCACAGGAATGGTTCAAAACATAGAGAGTAAGAAGAGTCAGTTATCTTGTACTTAAGTTGGCATTGTGCCTTTTCTATTTATTCCGATGCAATTTCTGTGTTTCATCGTCAATAAGAAGGTCAGAGGGATACAGTAAACCTGAAGTGAAGCATTGGAATCTATAACTAGTGTCACAGGAATGGTTCAAAACGTAGACAGTAAGAAGAGTCAGTTTTCTTGTACTTAAGTCGGCATTGTGCATATTGTATTTAATTCCGATGAAATTTCTGTGTTTCAACGTCAATACGAAGGTCAGAGGGATACAGTAAACCTGAAGTGAAGCATCGGAATCGATAACTAGTGTCACAGGAATGGTTCAAAGCATTGACAGTAAGAAGAGTCAGTTTTCTTGTACTTAAGTCGGCATTGTGACTTTTCTATTTAATTCCGATGCAATTTCGATGTTTCATCGTCAACAAGAAGGTCAGAGGGATACAGTAAAAATGAAGTGAAGCATCGTAATCTATAACTAGTGTCACAGGAATGGACCAGAACATAGACAGTAAGAAGAGTCAGTTTTCTTGTACTTAAGTCGGTATTGTGCCCTTTGTATTTAACTCCAATGCAATTTCTCTGTTTCATCGTCAATAAGAAGGTCAGAGTTGTACAGTAACCCTGAAGTAAAGCATCGTAATCTATAACTAGCGTCACAGGAATGGTTCAAAACATAGACAATAAGAAGAGTCAGTTTTCTTGTACTTAAGTCGGCATTGTGCCTTTTGTATTTAAATCCGATGCATTTTCTGTGTTTCATCGTCAATAAGAAGATCAGAGGGATGCAGTAAACCTGAAGTGAAGCATCGGAATCTATAACTAGTGTCACACGCATAGTTCAATCATAGACAGTAAGATGAGTCAGTTTTCTTGTACTTAAGTCGGCATTGTGCCTTTTGTATTTAAATCCGATGCAATTTCCGTGTTTCATCGTCAATAAGAAAGTCAGAGGGATACAGTAAACCTGAAGTGAAGCATCGGAATCTATAACTAGTGTCACATGATTGGTTCAAACATAGACAGTAAGAAGAGTCAGTTTTCTTGTACATAAGTCGGCATTGTGATTTTTGTATTTAATTCCGATGCAATTTCTGTGTTTCATCGTCAATAAGAAGGTCTGATGGATACAGTAAACCTGAAGTGATGCATCTGAAGCAATATGTAGTGTCACATGAATGGTCCAAAACATAGACAGTAAGAAGAGTCAGTTTTCTTGTACTTAAGTCGTCATTGTGCTTTTGTATTTAATTCAGATGCAATTAGTGTGTTTCATCGTCATTAAGAAGGTCAGAGGGATACAGTTAACCTGAAGTGAAGCATCGGAATCTATAAGTAGTGTCACAGGAGTGCTTCAAAACATAGACAGTAAGAAGAGTCAGTTTTCTTGTACTTAAGTCGGCATTGTGCCTTTTGTATTTAATTCCGATGCAATTTCTGTGTTTCATCAACAATAAGAAGGTCGGAGAGATACAGTAAACCTGAAGTGAAGCATCGGAAACCATAACAAGTGTCACATGAATGGTCCAAACATAGACAGTAAAAAGAGTCAGTTTTCTTGTACTTAATTCAGCATTGTGCCTTTAGTATTTAATTCCGATGCAATTTCTGTGTTTCATCGTCAATAAGGAGGTCAGAGGGATACAGTAAACCTGAAGTGAAGCATCGGAATCTATAACTAGTGTCACAGGAATGGTTCAAATCATAGACAGTAAGAAGAGTCACTTTTCTTGAACTAAAGTTGGCGTTGTGCCTTTTGTATATAATTCCAATGCAATTTCTGTGTCTCATCGTCAATAAGAACGTCAGAGGGATACAGTGAACATGAAGTGAAGTATTGGAATCCATAACTAGTGTCACAGGAATGGTTCAAATCATAGGCAGTAAGAAGAGTCAGTTTTCCTGTACTTAAGTCGGCATTGTGCCTTTTGTATTTAATTCCGATGCATTTTCTGTTTTTCATGGTCAAAAAGAAGGTCAGAGGGATACAGTGAACCTGAAGTGAAGCATCGGAATCTATAACTAGTGCTACAGGAGTGGTTCAAAACATAGACAGTAAGAAGAGTAAGTTTTCTTGTACTTAAGTCGGTATTGTGCCCTTTGTATTTAATTCCGATGCAATTTCTGTGTTTCATCGTCAATAAGAAAATCAGAGGGATACAGTAAACCTGAAGTGAAGCATCGGAATCTATAACTACTGTTACAGGATTGGTTCAAAACATAGACAGTAAGAAGAGTCAGTTTTCTTGTACTTAAATCGGCATTGTGCCTTTTGTATTTAATTCCGATGCAATATCAGTGTTTCATCGTCAATAACAAAGTCAGAGGGATACAGTAAACCTGAAGTGAAGCATCGGAATCTATAACTAGTGTCACACGAATGGTTCAAACATAGACAGTAAGAAGAGTCAGTTTTCTTGTACTTAAGTGGGCATTGTGCCTTTTGTATTTAATTTCGATGCAATTTCGGTGTTTCATCGTCAATAAGAAGGTCAGAGGGATACAGTAAACCTGAAGTTAAGCATCGGAATCAATAAATAGCGTCACAGGAATGGTTCAAACATAGACAGTAAGAAGAGTCAGTTTTCTTGTACTTAAGTGCGCATTGTGCCTCTTATATTTCATTCCGATGCAATTTCTTTGTTTCATCGTCAATAAGAAGGTCAGAGAGATACAGTAAACCTGAAGTGAAGCATCGGAATCTATAACTTGTGTCACAGGAATGGTTCAAACTTAGACACTAAGAAGAGATAGTTTACTTGTACTTAAGTCGGCTTGTGACTTTTGTATTTAATTCCGATGCAATTTCTGTGTTCATCGTCAATAAGAAGGTCGGAGGGATACAGTAAACCTGAAGTGAAGCATCGGAATCAATAACTAGTGTCACAGGCATGGCTCAAAACATGGACAGTAAGAGGAGTCAGTTTTCTTGTACTTAAGTCTGCATTGTGCTTTTTGTATTTAATGCCGATGCATTTTCTGTGTTTCATCGTCAATGAGAAGGTCAGAGGGATACAGTAAACCTGAAGTGAAGCATCGGAATCTATAAGTAGTGTCTCAGGAATGCTTCAAAACATAGGCAGTAAGAAGAGTCAGTTTTCTTGTACTTAAGTCGGCATTGTGCCTTTTGTATTTAATTACGATGCAATTTCTGTGTTTCATCAACAATAAGAAGGTCGGAGAGATACAGTAAACCTGAAGTGAAACATCGGAAACTATAACAAGTGTCACATGAATGGTCCAAACATAGACAGTAAAAAGAGTCAGTTTTCTTGTACTTCATTAAGCATTGTGCCTTTTGTATTTAATTCCGATGCAATTTCTGTGTTTCATCGTCAATTAGGAGGTGAGAGGGATACAGTAAACCTGAAGTGAAGCATCGGAATCTATAACTAGTGTCACAGGAATGGCTCAAAGCATAGACAGTAAGAAGAGTCACTTTTCTTGAACTAAAGTCGGCGTTGTGCCTTTTGTATATAATTCCAATGCAATATCAGTGTTTCATCGTCAATAACAAAGTCAGAGGGATACAGTAAACCTGAAGTGAAGCATCGGAATCTATAACTAGTGTCACACGAATGGTTCAAAACATAGACTGTAAGAAGAGTAAGTTTTCTTGTACTTAAGTCAGCATTGTGCCTATTGTATTTAACTCCGATGCAATTTCTGTGTTTCATCGTCAATAAGAATGTCATAGTGATACAGTAAACCTGAATGAAGTAGCAGAATCTATTACTAGTGTCACAGGAATGGTTCAAACATAGACAGTAAGAAGAGTCAGTTTTCTTGTACTTTAGTGGGCATTGTGCCTTTTGTATTTAATTCCGATGCAATTTCTGTTTTTCATGGTCAATAAGAAGGTCAGAGGGATACACTGAACCTGAAGTGAAGCATCGGAATCTATAAGTAGTGCTACAGGAATGGTTCAAAACATAGACAGTAAGAAGAGTAAGTTTTCGTGTACTTAAGTCGGCATTGTGCCTTTTGTATTTAATACCGATGCAATTTCTGTGTTTCATCGTCAATAAGAAAGTCAGAGGGATACAGTAAACCTGAAGTGAAGCATCGGAATCTATAACTAGTGTCACAGGAATGGTTCAAGGCATTGACAGTGAGAAGAGTCAGTGTTCTTGTACTCAAGTCGGCATTGTGCCTTTTGTATTTAATTCCGATGCAATTTCTGTGTTTCATAGTCAATAAGAAGGTCAGAGGGATACAGTAAACCTGAAGTGAAGCATCGGAATCTATAACTACTGTTACAGGATTGGTTCAAAACATAGACAGTAAGAAGAGTCAGTTTTCTTGTACTTAAATCGGCATTGTGCCTTTTGTATTTAATTCCGATGCAATATCAGTGTTTCACCATCAATAACAAAGTCAGAGCGATACAGTAAACCTGAAGTGAAGCATCGGAATCTATAACTAGTGTCACACGAATGGTTCAAAACATAGACTGTAAGAAGATTAAGTTTTCTTGTACTTAAGTCAGCATTGTGCCTATTGTATTTAACTCCGATGCAATTTCTGTGTTTCATCGTCAATAAGAAGGTCATAGAGATACAGTAAACCTGAATGAAGTAGCAGAATCTATAACTAGTGTCACAGGAATGGTTCAAACATAGACAGTAAGAAGAGTCAGTTTTCTTGTACATAAGTCGGCATTGTGATTTTTGTATGTAATTCCGATGCAATTTCTGTGTTTCATCGTCAATAAGAAGGTCTGATGGATACAGTAAACCTGAAGTGAAGCATCGGAAGCAATATGTAGTGTCACATGAATGGTCCAAAACATAAACAGTAAGAAGAGTCAGTTTTCTTGTACTTAAGTCGTCATTGTGCTTTTGTATTTAATTCCGATGCAATTACTGTGTTTCATCGTCATTAAGAAGGTCAGAGGGATACAGTAAACCTGAAGTGAAGCATCGGAATCTATAACTAGTGTCACAGGAATGATTCAAAACATAGACATTAAGAAGAGTCAGTTTTCTTGTACTTAAGTCGGCATTGTGCCTTTTGTATTTAATTCCGATGCAATTTCTGTGTTTCATCAACAATAAGAAGGTCGGAGAGATACAGTAAACCTGAAGTGAAGCATCGGAAACTATAACAAGTGTCACATGAATGGTCCAAACATAGACAGTAAAAAGAGTCAGTTTTCTTGTACTTAATTCAGCATTGTGCCTTTTGTATTTAATTCCGATGCAATTTCTGTGTTTCATCGTCAATAAGGAGGTCAGAGGGATACAGTAAACCTGAAGTGAAGCATCGGAATCTATAACTAGTGTCACAGGAATGGTTCAAATCATAGACAGTAAGAAGAGTCACTTTTCTTGAACTAAAGTTGGCGTTGTGCCTTTTGTATATAATTCCAATGCAATTTTTGTGTCTCATCGTCAATAAGAACGTCAGAGGGATACAGTGAACATGAAGTGAAGTATTGGAATCTATAACTAGTGTCACAGGAATGGTTCAAATCATAGGCAGTAAGAAGAGTCAGTTTTCTTGTACTTTAGTCGGCATTGTGCCTTTTGTATTTAATTCCGATGCAATTTCTGTTTTTCATGGTCAAAAAGAAGGTCAGAGGGATACAGTGAACCTGAAGTGAAGCATCGGAATCTATAACTAGTGCTACAGGAATGGTTCAAAACATAGACAGTAAGAAGAGTAAGTTTTCTTGTACTTAAGTCGGTATTGTGCCCTTTGTATTTAACTCCGATGCAATTTCTGTGTTTCATCGTCAATAAGAAAGTCAGAGGGATACAGTAAACCTGAAGTGAAGCATCGGAATCTATAACTACTGTTACAGGATTGGTTCAAAACATAGACACTAAGAAGAGTCAGTTTTCTTGTACTTAAGTCGGCTTGTGACTTTTGTATTTAATTCCGATGCAATTTCTGTGTTCATCGTCAATAAGAAGGTCGGAGGGAAACAGTAAACCTGAAGTGAAGCATCGGAATCAATAACTAGGGTCACAGGCATGGCTCAAAACATGGACAGTAAGAGGAGTCAGTTTTCTTGTACTTAAGTCTGCATTGTGCTTTTTGTATTTAATGCCGATGCATTTTCTGTGTTTCATCGTCAATAAGAAGGTCAGAGGGATACAGTAAACCTGAAGTGAAGCATCGGAATCTATAAGTAGTGTCACAGGAATGCTTCAAAACATAGACAGTAAGAAGAGTCAGTTTTCTTGTACTTAAGTCGGCATTGTGCCTTTTGTATTTAATTCCGATGCAATTTCTGTTTTTCATGGTCAAAAAGAAGGTCAGAGGGATACAGTGAACCTGAAGTGAAGCATCGGAATCTATAACTAGTGCTACAGGAATGGTTCAAAACATAGACAGTAAGAAGAGTAAGTTTTCGTGTACTTAATTCGGCATTGTGCCTTTTGTATTTAATACCGATGCAATTTCTGTGTTTCATCGTCAATAAGAAAGTCAGAGGGATACAGTAAACCTGAAGTGAAGCATCGGAATCTATAACTAGTGTCACAGGAATGGTTCAAGGCATTGCCAGTGAGAAGAGTCAGTTTTCTTGTAGTCAAGTCGGCATTGTGCCTTTTGTATTTAATTCCGATGCAACTTCTGTGTTTCATAGTCAATAAGAAGGTCAGAGGGATACAGTAAACCTGAAGTGAAGCATCGGAAGCTATAACTAGTGTCACACGAATGGTTCAAAACATAGACTGTAAGAAGAGTAAGTTTTCTTGTACTTAAGTCAGCATTGTGCCTATTGTATTCAACTCCGATGCAATTTCTGTGTTTCATCGTCAATAAGAAGGTCATAGTGATACAGTAAACCTGAATGAAGTAGCAGAATCTATAACTAGTGTCACAGGAATGGTTCAAACATAGACAGTAAGAAGAGTCAGTTTTCTTGTACTTAAGTGGGCATTGTGCCTTTTGTATTTAATTCCGATGCAATTTCTGTTTTTCATTGTCAATGAGAAGGTCAGAGGGATACAGTGAACCTGAAGTGAAGCATCGGAATCTATAAGTAGTGCTACAGGAATGGTTCAAAACATAGACAGTAAGAAGAGTAAGTTTTCGTGTACTTAAGTCGGCATTGTGCCTTTTGTATTTAATACCGATGCAATTTCTGTGTTTCATCGTCAATAAGATAGTCAGAGGGATACAGTAAACCTGAAGTGAAGCATCGGAATCTATAACTAGTGTCACAGGAATGGTTCAAGGCATTGACAGTGAGAAGAGTCAGTTTTCTTGTACTCAAGTCGGCATTGTGCCTTTTGTATTTAATTCCGGTGCAATTTTTGTGTTTCATAGTCAATACGAAGGTCAGAGGGATACAGTAAACCTGAAGTGAAGCATCGGAATCTATAACTACTGTTACAGGATTGGTTCAAAACATAGACAGTAAGAAGAGTCAGTTTTCTTGTACTTAAATCGGCATTGTGCCTTTTGTATTTAATTCCGATGCAATATCAGTGTTTCATCGTCAATAACAACGTCAGAGCGATCCAGTAAACCTGAAGTGAAGCATCGGAATCTATAACTAGTGTCACACGAATGGTTCAAAACATAGACTGTCAGAAGAGTAAGTTTTCTTGTAATTAAGTCAGCATTGTGCCTATTGTATTTAACTCCGATGCAATTTCTGTGTTTCATCGTCAATAAGAAGGTCATAGTGATACAGTAAACCTGAATGAACTAGCAGAATCTATAACTAGTGTCACAGGAATGGTTCAAACATAGACAGTAAGAAGAGTCAGTTTTCTTGTACATAAGTCGGCATTGTGATTTTTGTATTTAATTCTGATGCAATTTCTGTGTTTCATCGTCAATAAGAAGGTCTGATGGATACAGTAAACCTGAAGTGAAGCATCGGAAGCAATATGTAGTGTCACATGAATGGTCCAAAACATAGACAGTAAGAAGAGTCAGTTTTCTTGTACTTAAGTCGTCATTGTGCTTTTGTATTTTATTCCGATGCAATTACTGTGTTTCATCGTCATTAAGAAGGTCAGAGGGATACAGTAAACCTGAAGTGAAGCATCGGAAACTATAACAAGTGTCACATGAATGGTCCAAACATAGACAGTAAAAAGAGTCAGTTTTCTTGTACTTAATTCAGCATTGTGCCTTTTGTATTTAATTCCGATGCAATTTCTGTGTTTCATCGTCAATAAGGAGGTCAGAGGGATACAGTAAACCTGAAGTGAAGCATCGGAATCTATAACTAGTGTCACAGGAATGGTTCAAATCATAGGCAGTAAGAAGAGTCAGTTTTCTTGTACTTAAGTCGGCATTGTGCCTTTTGTATTTAATTCCGATGCAATTTCTGTTTTTCATGGTCAAAAAGAAGGTCAGAGGGATACAGTGAACCTGAAGTGAAGCATCGGAATCTATAACTAGTGCTACAGGAATGGTTCAAAACATAGACAGTAAGAAGAGTAAGTTTTCTTGTACTTAAGTCGGTATTGTGCCCTTTGTATTTAACTCCGATGCAATTTCTGTGTTTCATCGTCAATAAGAAAGTCAGAGGGATACAGTAAACCTGAAGTGAAGCATCGAAATCTATAACTACTGTTACAGGATTGGTTCAAAACATAGACAGTAAGAAGAGTCAGTTTTCTTGTACTTAAATCGGCATTGTGGCTTTTGTATTTAATTCCGATGCAATATCAGTGTTTCATCGTCAATAACAAAGTCAGAGGGATACAGTAAACCTGAAGTGAAGCATCAGAATCTATAACTAGTGTCACACGAATGATTCAAAACATAGAATGTAAGAGGAGTAAGTTTTCTTGTACTTAAGTCAGCATTGTGCCTATTGTATTTAACTCCGATGCAATTTCTGTGTTTCATCGTCAATAAGAAGGTCATAGTGATACAGTAAACCTGAATGAAGAAGCAGAATCTGTAACTAGTGTCACAGGAATGGTTCAAACATAGACAGTAAGAAGAGTCAGTTTTCTTGTACTTAAGTCGGCATTGTGCTTTTTGTATTTAATTCCGATGCAATTTCTGTGTTTCATCGTCAATAAGGAGGTCAGAGGGATACAGTAAACCTGAAGTGAAGCATCGGAATCTATAACTAGTGTCACAGGAATGGTTCAAATCATAGACAGTAAGAAGAGTCACTTTTCTTGAACTAAAGTCGGCGTTGTGCCTTTTGTATATAATTCCAATGCAATTTCTGTGTCTCATCGTCAATAAGAACGTCAGAGGGATACAGTGAACATGAAGTGAAGTATTGGAATCTATAACTAGTGTCACAGGAATGGTTCAAATCATAGGCAGTAAGAAGAGTCAGTTTTCTTGTACTTAAGTCGGCATTGTGCCTTTTGTATTTAATTCCGATGCAATTTCTGTTTTTCATGGTCAAAACGAAGGTCAGAGGGATACAGTGAACCTGAAGTGAAGCATCGGAATCTATAACTAGTGCTACAGGAATGGTTCAAAACATAGACAGTAAGAAGAGTAAGTTATCTTGTACTTAAGTCGGTATTGTGCCCTTTGTATTTAACTCCGATGCAATTTCTGTGTTTCATCGTCAATAAGAAAGTCAGAGGGATACAGTAAACCTGAAGTGAAGCATCGGAATCTATAACTACTGTTACAGGATTGGTTCAAACATAGACAGTAAGAAGAGTCAGTTTTCTTGTACTTAAATCGGCATTGTGCCTTTTGTATTTAATTCCGATGCAATATCAGTGTTTCATCGTCAATAACAAAGTCAGAGGGATACAGTAAACCTGAAGTGAAGCATCGGAATCTATAACTAGTGTCACACGAATGATTCAAAACATTGACTGTAAGAGGAGTAAGTTTTCTTGTACTTAAGTCATCATTGTGCCTATTGTATTTAACTCCGATGCAATTTCCGTGTTTCATCGTCAATAAGAAGGTCATAGTGATACAGTAAACCTGAATGAAGAAGCAGAATCTGTAACTAGTGTCACAGGAATGGTTCAAACATAGACAGTAAGAAGAGTCAGTTTTCTTGTACTTAAGTCGGCATTGTGCTCTTTGTATTTAATGCCGATGCATTTTCTGTGTTTCATCGTCAATAAGAAGGTCAGAGGGATACAGTAAACCTGAAGTGAAGCATCGGAATCTATAAGTAGTGTCACAGGAATGCTTCAAAACATAGACAGTAAGAAGAGTCAGTTTTCTTGTACTTAAGTCGGCATTGTGCCTTTTGTATTTAATTACGATGCAATTTCTGTGTTTCATCAACAATAAGAAGGTCGGAGAGATACAGTAAACCTGAAGTGAAGCATCGGAAACTATAACAAGTGTCACATGAATGGTCCAAACATAGACAGTAAAAAGAGTCAGTTTTCTTGTACTTAATTAAGCATTGTGCCTTTTGTATTTAATTCCGATGCAATTTCTGTGTTTCATCGTCAATAAGGAGGTCGGAGGGATACAGTAAACCTGAAGTGAAGCATCGGAATCTATAACTAGTGTCACAGGAATGGTTCAAAGCATAGACAGTAAGAAGAGTCACTTTTCTTGAACTAAAGTCGGCGTTGTGCCTTTTGTATATAATTCCAATGCAATTTCTGTGTCTCATTGTCAATAAGAACGTCAGAGGGATACAGTGAACATGAAGTGTAGTATTGGAATCTATAACTAGTGTCACAGGAATGGTTCAAATCATAGGCAGTAAGAAGAGTCAGTTTTCTTGTACTTAAGTCGGCATTGTGCCTTTTGTATTTAATTCCGATGCAATTTCTGTTTTTCATGGTCAATAAGAAGGTCAGAGGGATACAGTGAACCTGAAGTGAAGCATCGGAATCTATAACTAGTGCTACAGGAATGGTTCAAAACATAGACAGTAAGAAGAGTAAGTTTTCGTGTACTTAAGTCGGCATTGTGCCTTTTGTATTTAATACCGATGCAATTTCTGTGTTTCATCGTCAATAAGAAAGTCAGAGGGATACAGTAAACCTGAAGTGAAGCATCGGAATCTATAACTAGTGTCACAGGAATGGTTCAAGGCAATGACAGTGAGAAGAGTCAGTTTTCTTGTACTCAAGTCGGCATTGTGCCTTTTGTATTTAATTCCGATGCAATTTCTGTGTTTCATAGTCAATAAGAAGGTCAGAGGGATACAGTAAACCTGAAGTGAAGCATCGGAATCTATAACTACTGTTACAGGATTGGTTCAAAACATAGACATTAAGAAGAGTCAGTTTTCTTGTACTTAAATCGGCATTGTGCCTTTGGTATTTAATTCCGATGCAATATCAGTGTTTCATCGTCAATAACAAAGTCAGAGCGAAACAGTAAACCTGAAGTGAAGCATCGGAATCTATAACTAGTGTCACACGAATGGTTCAAAACATAGACTGTAAGAAGAGTAAGTTTTCTTGTACTTAAGTGAGCATTGTGCCTATTCTATTTAACTCCGATGCAATTTCTGTGTTTCATCGTCAATAAGAAGGTCATAGTGATACAGTAAACCTGAATGAAGTAGCAGAATCTACAACTAGTGTCACAGGAATGGTTCAAACATAGACAGTAAGAAGAGTCAGTTTTCTTGTACTTAAGTGGGCATTGTGCCTTTTATATTTAATTTCGATCCAATTTCTGTGTTTCATCGTCAATAAGAAGGTCAGAGGGATACAGTAAACCTGAAGTCAAGCATCGGAATCTATAAATAGCGTCACAGGAATGGTTCAAACATAGACAGTAAGAAGAGTCAGTTTTCTTGTACTTAAGTCGGCATTGTGCCTTTTATATTTCATTCCGATGCAATTTCTTTGTTTCATCGTCAATAAGAAGGTCAGAGGGATACAGTAAACCTGAAGTGAAGCATCGGAATCTATAACTTGTGTCACAGGAATGGTTCAAAACTTAGACACTAAGAAGAGTCAGTTTTCTTGTACTTAAGTCGGCTTGTGACTTTTGTATTTAATTCCGAAGCAATTTCTGTGTATCATCGTCTATAACAAGGTCAGAGGGATACAGTAAACCTGGAGTAAAGCATCGGAATCTATAACTAGTGTCACATGAATGGTCCAAACCATAGACACTAAGAAGAGTCAGTTTTCTTGTACTTAAGTCGGCATTGTGCCTTTTATATTTCATTCCGATGCAATTTCTTTGTTTCATCGTCAATAAGAAGGTCAGAGGGATACAGAAAACATGAGTGAAGCATCGGAATCTATAACTAGTGTCACAGTAATGGTTCAAAACATAGACAGTAAGAAGAGTCAGTTATCTTGTAATTAAGTCGGCATTGTGCCTTTTGTATTTAATTCCGATGCAATTTCTGTGTTCCATCGTGAATAAGAAGGTCAGAGGGATACAGTAAAGCTGAAGTGAAGCAACGGAATCTATAACTAGTTCACAAGAATGGTTCAAAACTTAGACAGTAAGAAGAGTCAGTTTTCTTGTACTTAAGTCGGCATTGTGCCTTTTGTATTTAATTCCGATGCAATTTCTGTGTTTCATCGTCAATAAGAAGGTCACAGGGATACAGTAAACCTGAAGTGAAGCATCGGAATCTTTAACTAGTGTCACAGGAATGGTTCAAAACATAGAAAATAAGAAGAGTCAGTTTTCTAGTACTTAAGTCGGCATTGTGCCTTTTCTATTTATTCAGATGCAATTTCTGTGTTTCATCGTCAATAAGAAGGTCAGAGGGATACAGTAAAACTGAAGTGAAGCATCGGAATTTATAACTAGTGTCACAGGAATGGTTCAAAACGTAGACAGTAAGAAGAGTCAGTTTTCTTGTACTTAAGTCGGCATTGTGCATATTGTATTTAATTCCGATGAAATTTCTGTGTTTCAACGTCAATAAGAAGGTCAGAGGGATACAGTAAACCTGAAGTGAAGCATCGGAATCGATAACTAGTGTCACAGGAATGGTTCAAAGCATTGACAGTAAGAAGAGTCAGTTTTCTTGTACTTAAGTCGGCATTGTGACTTTACTATTTAATTCCGATGCAATTTCGATGTTTCATCGTCAACAAGAAGGTCAGAGGGATACAGTAAAAATGAAGTGAAGCATCGTAATCTATAACTAGTGTCACAGGAATGGACCAGAACATAGACAGTAAGAAGAGTCAGTTTTCTTGTACTAAAGTCGGTATCGTGCCCTTTGTATTTAACTCCGATGCAATTTCTGTGTTTCATCGTCAATAAGAAGGTCAGAGGGATACAGTAACCCTGAAGTGAAGCATCGTAATCTATAACTAGCGTCACAGGAATGGTTCAAAACATAGACAATAAGAAGAGTCAGTTTTCATGTACTGAAGTCGGCATTGTGACTTTTCTATTTAATTCCGATGCAATTTCGATGTTTCATCGTCGACAAGAGGGTCAGAGGGATACAGTAAAAATGAAGTGAAGCATCGTAATCTATAACTAGTGTCACAGGAATGGACCAGAACATAGACAGTAAGAAGAGTCAGTTTTCTTGTACTTAAGTCGGTATTGTGCCCTTTGTATTTAACTCCGATGCAATTTCTGTGTTTCATCGTCAATAAGAAGGTCAGAGGGATACAGTAACCCTGAAGTGAAGCATCGTAATCTATAACTAGCGTCACAGGAATGGTTCAAAACATAGACAATAAGAAGAGTCAGTTTTCTTGTACTTATGTCATCATTGTGCCTTTTGTATTTAAATCCGATGCATTTTCTGTGTTTCATCGTCAATAAGAAGATCAGAGGGATGCAGTAAACCTGAAGTGAAGCATCGGAATCTATAACTAGTGTCACACGAATAGTTCAATCATAGACAGTAAGATGAGTCAGTTTCCTTGTACATAAGTCGGCATTGTGCCTTTTGTATTTAATTCCGATGCAATTTCTGTTTTTCATGGTCAAAAAGAAGGTCGGAGGGATACAGTGAACCTGAAGTGAAGCATCGGAATCTATAACTAGTGCTACAGGAGTGGTTCAAAACATAAACAGTAAGAAGAGTAAGTTTTCTTGTACTTAAGTCGGTATTGTGCCCTTTGTATTTAACTCCGATGCAATTTCTGTGTTTCATCGTCAATAAGAAAGTCAGAGGGATACAGTAAACCTGAAGTGAAGCATCGGAATCTATAACTACTGTTACAGGATTGGTTCAAAACATAGACAGTAAGAAGAGTCAGTTTTCTTGTACTTAAATCGGCATTGTGCCTTTTGTATTTAATTCCGATGCAATATCAGTGTTTCATCGTCAATAACAAAGTCAGAGGGATACAGTAAACCTGAAGTGAAGCATCGGAATCTATAACTAGTGTCACACGAATGATTCAAAACATAGACTGTAAGAGGAGTAAGTTTTCTTGTACTTAAGTCAGCATTGTGCCTATTGTATTTAACTCCGATGCAATTTCTGTGTTTCATCGTCAATAAGAAGGTCATAGTGATACAGTAAACCTGAATGAAGAAGCAGAATCTGTAACTAGTGTCACAGGAATGGTTCAAACATAGACAGTAAGAAGAGTCAGTTTTCTTGTACTTAAGTCGGCATTGTGCTTTTTGTATTTAATGCCGATGCATTTTCTGTGTTTCATCGTCAATAAGAAGGTCAGAGGGATACAGTAAACCTGAAGTGAAGCATCGGAATCTATAACTTGTGTCACAGGAACGGTTCAAAACTTAGACACTAAGAAGAGTCAGCTTTCTTGTACTTAAGTCGGCTTGTGACTTTTGTATTTAATTCCGATGCAATTTCTGTGTTCATCGTCAATAAGAAGGTCGGAGGGATACAGTAAACCTGAAGTGAAGCATCGGAATCAATAACTAGTGTCACAGGCATGGCTCAAAACATGGACAGTAAGAGGAGTCAGCTATCTTGTACTTAAGCCTGCATTGTGCTTTTTGTATTTAATGCCGATGCATTTTCTGTGTTTCATCGTCAATAAGAAGGTCAGAGGGATACAGTAAACCTGAAGTGAAGCATCGGAATCTATAAGTAGTGTAACAGGAATGCTTCAAAACATAGACAGTAAGAAGAGTCAGTTTTCTTGTACTTAAGTCGGCATTGTGCCTTTTGTATTTAATTACGATGCAATTTCTGTGTTTCATCAACAATAAGAAGGTCGGAGAGATACAGTAAACCTGAAGTGAAGCATCGGAAACTATAACAAGTGTCACATGAATGGTCCAAACATAGACAGTAAGAAGAGTCACTTTTCTTGAACTAAAGTCGGCGTTGTGCCTTTTGTATATAATTCCAATGCAATTTCTGTGTCTCATCGTCAATAAGAACGTCAGAGGGATACAGTGAACATGAAGTGAAGTATTGGAATCTATAACTAGTGTCACAGGAATAGTTCAAATCATAGGCAGTAAGAATAGTCAGTTTTCTTGTACTTAAGTCGGCATTGTGCCTTTTGTATTTAATTCCGATGCAATTTCTGTTTTTCATGGTCAATAAGAAGGTCAGAGGGATACAGTGAACCTGAAGTGAAGCATCGGAATCTATAACTAGTGCTACAGGAATGGTTCAAAACATAGACAGTAAGAAGAGTAAGTTTTCGTGTACTTAAGTCGGCATTGTGCCTTTTGTATTTAATACCGATGCAATTTCTGTGTTTCATCGTCAATAAGAAAGTCAGAGGGATACAGTAAACCTGAAGTGAAGCATCGGAATCTATAACTAGTGTCACAGGAATGGTTCACGGCATTGACAGTGAGAAGAGTCAGTTTTCTTTTACTCAAGTCGGCATTGTGCCTTTTGTATTTAATTCCGATGCAATTTCTGTGTTTCATCGTCAATAAGAAGGTCAGAGGGATACAGTAAACCTGAAGTGAAGCATCGGAATCTATAACTACTGTTACAGGATTGGTTCAAAACATAGACATTAAGAAGAGTCAGTTTTCTTGTACTTAAATCGGCATTGTGCCTTTTGTATTTAATTCCGATGCAATATCAATGTTTCATCGTCAATAACAAAGTCAGAGCGATACAGTAAACCTGAAGTGAAGCATCGGAATCTATAACTAGTGTCACACGAATGGTTCAAAACATAGACTGTAAGAAGAGTAAGTTTTCTTGTACTTAAGTCAGCATTGTGCCTATTCTATTTAACTCCGATGCAATTTCTGTGTTTCATCGTCAATAAGAAGGTCATAGTGATACAGTAAACCTGAATGAAGTAGCAGAATCTACAACTAGTGTCACAGGAATGGTTCAAACATAGACAGTAAGAAGAGTCAGTTTTCTTGTACTTAAGTGGGCATTGTGCCTTTTATATTTAATTTCGATGCAATTTCTGTGTTTCATCGTCAATAAGAAGGTCAGAGGGATACAGTAAACCTGAAGTTAAGCATCGGAATCTATAAATAGCGTCACAGGAATGGTTCAAACATAGACAGTAAGAAGAGTCAGTTTTCTTGTACTTAAGTCGGCATTGTGCCTTTTATATTTCATTCCGATGCAATTTCTTTGTTTCATCGTCAATAAGAAGGTCAGAGGGATACAGTAAACCTGAAGTGAAGCATCGGAATCTATAACTTGTGTCACAGGAATGGTTCAAAACTTAGACACTAAGAAGAGTCAGTTTTCTTGTACTTAAGTCGGCTTGTGACTTTTGTATTTAATTCCGAAGCAATTTCTGTGTATCATCGTCTATAACAAGGTCAGAGGGATACAGTAAACCTGGAGTAAAGCATCGGAATCTATAACTAGTGTCACATGAATGGTCCAAACCATAGACAGTAAGAAGAGTCAGTTTTTTTGTACTTAAGTCGGCATAGTGCCTTTGTATTAAATTCCGATGCAATTTCTGTGTTTCATCGTCAATAAGAAGGTCAGAGGGATACAGAAAACATGAGTGAAGCATCGGAATCTATAACTAGTGTCACAGGAATGGTTCAAAACATAGACAGTAAGAAGAGTCAGTTATCTTGTAATTAAGTCGGCATTGTGCCTTTTGTATTTAATTCCGATGCTATTTCTGTGTTTCATCGTGAATAAGAAGGTCAGAGGGATACAGTAAAGCTGAGGTGAAGCAACGGAATCTATAACTAGTTCACAAGAATGGTTCAAAACTTAGACAGTAAGAAGAGTCAGTTTTCTTGTACTTATGTCGGCATTGTGCCTTTTGTATTTAATTCCGATGCAATTTCTGTGTTTCATCGTCAATAAGAAGGTTACAGGGATACAGTAAACCTGAAGTGAAGCATCGGAATCTTTAACTAGTGTCACAGGAATGGTTCAAAACATAGAAAATAAGAAGAGTCAGTTTTCTAGTACTTAAGTCGGCATTGTGCCTTTTCTAATAATTCCGATGCAATTTCTGTGTTTCATCGTCAATAAGAAGGTCAGAGGGATACAGTAAACATGAAGTGAAGCATCGGAATCTATAACTAGTGTCACAGGAATGGTTCAAAACGTAGACAGTAAGAAGAGTCAGTTTTCTTGTACTTAAGTCGGCATTGTGCATATTGTATTTATTTCCGATGAAATTTCTGTGTTTCAACGTCAATAAGAAGGTCAGAGGGATACAGTAAACCTGAAGTGAAGCATCGGAATCGATAACTAGTGTCACAGGAATGGTTCAAAGCATTGACAGTAAGAAGAGTCAGTTTTCTTGTACTTAAGTCGGCATTGTGACTTTTCTATTTAATTCCGATGCAATTTCGATGTTTCATCGTCAACAAGAAGGTCAGAGGGATACAGTAAAAATGAAGTGAAGCATCGTAATCTATAACTAGTGTCACAGGAATGGACCAGAACATAGACAGTAAGAAGAGTCAGTTTTCTTGTACTTAAGTCGGTATTGTGCCCTTTGTATTTAACTCCGATGCAATGTCTGTGTTTCATCGTCAATAAGAAGGTCAGAGGGATACAGTAACCCTGAAGTGAAGCATCGTAATCTATAACTAGCGTCACAGGAATGGTTCAAAACATAGACAATAAGAAGAGTCAGTTTTCATGTACTTAAGTCGGCATTGTGACTTTTCTATTTAATTCCGATGCAATTTCGATGTTTCATCGTCAACAAGAAGGTCAGAGGGATACAGTAAAAATGAAGTGAAGCATCGTAATCTATAACTAGTGTCACAGGAATGGACCAGAACATAGACAGTAAGAAGAGTCAGTTTTCTTGTACTTAAGTCGGTATTGTGCCCTTTGTATTTAACTCCGATGCAATTTCTGTGTTTCATCGTCAATAAGAAGGTCAGAGGGATACAGTAACCCTGAAGTGAAGCATCGTAATCTATAACTAGCGTCACAGGAATGGTTCAAAACATAGACAATAAGAAGAGTCAGTTTTCTTGTACTTAAGTCGGCATTGTGCCTTTTGTATTTAAATCCGATGCATTTTCTGTGTTTCATCGTCAATAAGAAGATCAGAGGGATGCAGTAAACCTGAAGTGAAGCATCGGAATCTATAACTAGTGTCACACGAATAGTTCAATCATAGACAGTAAGATGAGTCAGTTTTCTTGTACTTAAGTTGGCATTGTGCCTTTTGTATTTAAATCCGATGCAATTTCCGTGTTTCATCGTCAATAAGAAAGTCAGAGGGATACAGTAAACCTGAAGTGAAGCATCGGAATCTATAACTAGTGTCACATGAATGGTTCAAACATAGACTGTAAGAAGAGTCAGTTTTCTTGTACATAAGTCGGCATTGTGATTTTTGTATTTAATTCCGATGCAATTTCTGTGTTTCATCGTCAATAAGAAGGTCTGATGGATACAGTAAACCTGAAGTGAAGCATCGGTAGCAATATGTAGTGTCACATGAATGGTCCAAAACATAGACAGTAAGAAGAGTCAGTTTTCTTGTACTTAAGTCGTCATTGTGCTTTTGTATTTAATTCAGAAGCAATTACTGTGTTTCATCGTCATGAAGAAGGTCAGAGGGATACAGTAAACCTGAAGTGTAGCATCGGAATCTATAACTAGTGTCACACGAATGGTTCAAAACATAGACTGTAAGAAGAGTAAGTTTTCTTGTACTTAAGTCAGCATTGTGCCTATTCTATTTAACTCCGATGCAATTTCTGTGTTTCATCGTCAATAAGAAGGTCATAGTGATACAGTAAACCTGAATGAAGTAGCAGAATCTACAACTAGTGTCACAGGAATGGTTCAAACATAGACAGTAAGAAGAGTCAGTTTTCTTGTACTTAAGTGGGCATTGTGCCTTTTATATTTAATTTCGATGCAATTTCTGTGTTTCATCGTCAATAAGAAGGTCAGAGGGATACAGTAAACCTGAAGTTAAGCATCGGAATCTATAAATAGCGTCACAGGAATGGTTCAAACATAGACAGTAAGAAGAGTCAGTTTTCTTGTACTTAAGTCGGCATTGTGCCTTTTATATTTCATTCCGATGCAATTTCTTTGTTTCATCGTCAATAAGAAGGTCAGAGGGATACAGTAAACCTGAAGTGAAGCATCGGAATCTATAACTTGTGTCACAGGAATGGTTCAAAACTTAGACACTAAGAAGAGTCAGTTTTCTTGTACTTAAGTCGGCTTGTGACTTTTGTATTTAATTCCGAAGCAATTTCTGTGTATCATCGTCTATAACAAGGTCAGAGGGATACAGTAAACCTGGAGTAAAGCATCGGAATCTATAACTAGTGTCACATGAATGGTCCAAACCATAGACAGTAAGAAGAGTCAGTTTTTTTGTACTTAAGTCGGCATAGTGCCTTTGTATTAAATTCCGATGCAATTTCTGTGTTTCATCGTCAATAAGAAGGTCAGAGGGATACAGAAAACATGAGTGAAGCATCGGAATCTATAACTAGTGTCACAGGAATGGTTCAAAACATAGACAGTAAGAAGAGTCAGTTATCTTGTAATTAAGTCGGCATTGTGCCTTTTGTATTTAATTCCGATGCTATTTCTGTGTTTCATCGTGAATAAGAAGGTCAGAGGGATACAGTAAAGCTGAGGTGAAGCAACGGAATCTATAACTAGTTCACAAGAATGGTTCAAAACTTAGACAGTAAGAAGAGTCAGTTTTCTTGTACTTATGTCGGCATTGTGCCTTTTGTATTTAATTCCGATGCAATTTCTGTGTTTCATCGTCAATAAGAAGGTTACAGGGATACAGTAAACCTGAAGTGAAGCATCGGAATCTTTAACTAGTGTCACAGGAATGGTTCAAAACATAGAAAATAAGAAGAGTCAGTTTTCTAGTACTTAAGTCGGCATTGTGCCTTTTCTAATAATTCCGATGCAATTTCTGTGTTTCATCGTCAATAAGAAGGTCAGAGGGATACAGTAAACCTGAAGTGAAGCATCGGAATCTATAACTAGTGTCACAGGAATGGTTCAAAACGTAGACAGTAAGAAGAGTCAGTTTTCTTGTACTTAAGTCGGCATTGTGCATATTGTATTTATTTCCGATGAAATTTCTGTGTTTCAACGTCAATAAGAAGGTCAGAGGGATACAGTAAACCTGAAGTGAAGCATCGGAATCGATAACTAGTGTCACAGGAATGGTTCAAAGCATTGACAGTAAGAAGAGTCAGTTTTCTTGTACTTAAGTCGGCATTGTGACTTTTCTATTTAATTCCGATGCAATTTCGATGTTTCATCGTCAACAAGAAGGTCAGAGGGATACAGTAAAAATGAAGTGAAGCATCGTAATCTATAACTAGTGTCACAGGAATGGACCAGAACATAGACAGTAAGAAGAGTCAGTTTTCTTGTACTTAAGTCGGTATTGTGCCCTTTGTATTTAACTCCGATGCAATGTCTGTGTTTCATCGTCAATAAGAAGGTCAGAGGGATACAGTAACCCTGAAGTGAAGCATCGTAATCTATAACTAGCGTCACAGGAATGGTTCAAAACATAGACAATAAGAAGAGTCAGTTTTCATGTACTTAAGTCGGCATTGTGACTTTTCTATTTAATTCCGATGCAATTTCGATGTTTCATCGTCAACAAGAAGGTCAGAGGGATACAGTAAAAATGAAGTGAAGCATCGTAATCTATAACTAGTGTCACAGGAATGGACCAGAACATAGACAGTAAGAAGAGTCAGTTTTCTTGTACTTAAGTCGGTATTGTGCCTTTTCTAATAATTCCGATGCAATTTCTGTGTTTCATCGTCAATAAGAAGGTCAGAGGGATACAGTAAACCTGAAGTGAAGCATCGTAATCTATAACTAGCGTCACAGGAATGGTTCAAAACATAGACAATAAGAAGAGTCAGTTTTCTTGTACTTAAGTCGGCATTGTGCCTTTTGTATTTAAATCCGATGCATTTTCTGTGTTTCATCGTCAATAAGAAGATCAGAGGGATGCAGTAAACCTGAAGTGAAGCATCGGAATCTATAACTAGTGTCACACGAATAGTTCAATCATAGACAGTAAGATGAGTCAGTTTTCTTGTACTTAAGTTGGCATTGTGCCTTTTGTATTTAAATCCGATGCAATTTCCGTGTTTCATCGTCAATAAGAAAGTCAGAGGGATACAGTAAACCTGAAGTGAAGCATCGGAATCTATAACTAGTGTCACATGAATGGTTCAAACATAGACTGTAAGAAGAGTCAGTTTTCTTGTACATAAGTCGGCATTGTGATTTTTGTATTTAATTCCGATGCAATTTCTGTGTTTCATCGTCAATAAGAAGGTCTGATGGATACAGTAAACCTGAAGTGAAGCATCGGTAGCAATATGTAGTGTCACATGAATGGTCCAAAACATAGACAGTAAGAAGAGTCAGTTTTCTTGTACTTAAGTCGTCATTGTGCTTTTGTATTTAATTCAGAAGCAATTACTGTGTTTCATCGTCATGAAGAAGGTCAGAGGGATACAGTAAACCTGAAGTGAAGCATCGGAATCTATAAGTAGTGTCACAGGAATGCTTCGAAAAATAGACAGTAAGAAGAGTCAGTTTTCTTGTACTTAAGTCGGCATTGTGCCTTTTGTATTTAATTCCGATGCAATTTCTGTGTTTCATCAACAATAAGAACGTCGGAGAGATACAGTAAACCTGAAGTGAAACATCGGAAACTATAACAAGTGTCACATGAATGGTCCAAACATTGACAGTAAAAAGAGTCAGTTTTCTTGTACTTAATTCAGCATTGTGCCTTTTGTATTTAATTCCGATGCAATTTCTGTGTTTCATCGTCAATAAGGAGGTCAGAGGGATACAGTAAACCTGAAGTGAAGCATCGGAATCTATAACTAGTGTCACAGGAATGGTTCAAATCATAGACAGTAAGAAGAGTCACTTTTCTTGAACTAAAGTCGGCGTTGTGCCTTTTGTATATAATTCCAATGCAATTTCTGTGTCTCATCGTCAATAAGAACGTCAGAGGGATACAGTGAACATGAAGTGAAGTATTGGAACCTATAACTAGTGTCACAGGATTGGTTCAAATCATAGGCAGTAAGAAGAGTCAGTTTTCTTGTACTTAAGTCGGCATTGTGCCTTTTGTATTTAATTCCGATGCAATTTCTGTTTTTCATGGTCAAAAAGAAGGTCAGAGGGATACAGTGAACCTGAAGTGAAGCATCGGAATCTATAACTAGTGCTACAGGAATAGTTCAAAACATAGCCAGTAAAAAGAGTAAGTTTTCTTGTACTTAAATCGGCATTGTGCCTTTTGTATTTAATTCCGATGCAATATCAGTGTTTCATCGTCAATAACAAAGTCAGAGCGATACAGTAAACCTGAAGTGAAGCATCGGAATCTATAACTAGTGTCACACGAATGGTTCAAAACATAGACTGTAAGAAGAGTAAGTTTTCTTGTACTTAAGTCAGCATTGTGCCTATTGTATTTAACTCCGATGCAATTTCTGTGTTTCATCGTCAATAAGAAGGTCATAGTGATACAGTAAACCTGAATGAAGTAGCAGAATCTATAACTAGTGTCACAGGAATGGTTCAAACATAGACAGTAAGAAGAGTCAGTTTTCTTGTACATAAGCCGGCATTGTGATTTTTGTATTTAATTCCGATGCAATTTCTGTGTTTCATCGTCAATAAGAAGGTCTGATGGATACAGTAAACCTGAAGTGAAGCATCGGAAGCAATATGTAGTGTCACATGAATGGTCCAAAACATGGACAGTAAGAAGAGTCAGTTTTCTTGTACTTAAGTCGTCATTGTGCTTTTGTATTTAATTCCGATGCAATTACTGTGTTTCATCGTCATTAAGAAGGTCAGAGGGATACAGTAAACCTGAAGTGAAACATCGGAATCTATAAGTAGTGTCACAGGAATGCTTCAAAACATAGACAGTAAGAAGAGTCAGTTTTCTTGTACTTAAGTCGGCATTGTGCCTTTTGTATTTAATTCCGATGCAATTTCTGTGTTTCATCAACAATAAGAAGGTCGGAGAGATACAGTAAACCTGAAGTGAAGCATCGGAAACTATAACAAGTGTCACATGAATGGTCCAAACATAGACAGTAAAAAGAGTCAGTTTACTTGTACTTAGTTCAGCATTGTGCCTTTTGTATTTAATTCCGATGCAATTTCTGTGTTTCATCGTCAATAAGGAGGTCAGAGGGATACAGTAAACCTGAAGTGAAGCATCGGAATCTATAACTAGTGTCACAGGAATGGTTCTAATCATAGACAGTAAGAAGAGTCACTTTTCTTGAACTAAAGTCGGCGTTGTGCCTTTTGTATATAATTCCAATGCAATTTCTGTGTCTCATCGTCAATAAGAACGTCAGAGGGATACAGTGAACATGAAGTGAAGTATTGGAATCTATAACTAGTGTCACAGGAATGGTTCAAATCATAGGCAGTAAGAAGAGTCAGTTTTCTTGTACTGAAATCGTCATTGTGCCTTTTGTATTTAATTCCGATGCAATATCAGTGTTTCATCGTCAATAACAAAGTCAGAGGGATACAGTAAACCTGAAGTGAAGCATCGGAATCTATAACTAGTGTCACACGAATGGTTCAAAACATAGACTGTAAGAAGAGTAAGTTTTCTTGTACTTAAGTCAGCATTGTGCCTATTGTATTTAACTCCGATGCAATTTCTGTGTTTCATCGTCAATAAGAAGGTCATAGTGATACAGTAAACCTGAAGGAAGAAGCAGAATCTGTAACTAGTGTCACAGGAATGGTTCAAACATAGACAGTAAGAAGAGTCAGTTTTCTTGTACTTAAGTGGGCATTGTGCCTTTTGTATTTAATTTCGATGCAATTTCTGTGTTTCATCGTCAATAAGAAGGTCAGAGGGATACAGTAAACCTGAAGTTAAGCATCGGAATCTATAAATAGCGTCACAGGAATGGTTCAAACATAGACAGTAAGAAGAGTCAGTTTTCTTGTACTTAAGTCGGCATTGTGCCTTTTATATTTCATTCCGATGCAATTTCTTTGTTTCATCGTCAATAAGAAGGTCAGAGGGATACAGTAATCCTGAAGTGAAGCATCGGAATCTATAACTTGTGTCACAGGAACGGTTCAAAACTTAGACACTAAGAAGAGTCTGATTTCTTGTACTTAAGTCGGCTTGTGACTTTTGTATTTAATTCCGATGCAATTTCTGTGTTCATCGTCAATAAGAAGGTCGGAGGGATACAGTAAACCTGAAGTGAAGCATCGGAATCAATAACTAGTGTCACAGGCATGGCTCAAAACATGGACAGTAAGAGGAGTCAGTTTTCTTGTACTTAAGTCTGCATTGTGCTTTTTGTATTTAATGCCGATGCATTTTCTGTGTTTCATCGTCAATAAGAAGGTCAGAGGGATACAGTAAACCTGAAGTGAAGCATCGGAATCTAAAAGTAGTGTCACAGGAATGCTTCAAAACATAGACAGTAAGAAGAGTCAGTTTTCTTGTACTTAAGTCGGCATTGTGCCTTTTGTATTTAATTACGATGCAATTTCTGTGTTTCATCAACAATAAGAAGGTCGGGGAGATACAGTAAACCTGAAGTGAAGCATCGGAAACTATAACAAGTGTCACATGAATGGTCCAAACATAGACAGTAAAAAGAGTCAGTTTTCTTGTACTTAATTAAGCATTGTGCCTTTTGTATTTAATTCCGATGCAATTTCTGTGTTTCATCGTCAATAAGGAGGTCAGAGGGATACAGTAAACCTGAAGTGAAGCATCGGAATCTATAACTAGTGTCACAGGAATGGTTCAAAGCATAGACAGTAAGAAGAGTCACTTTTCTTGAACTACAGTCGGCGTTGAGCCTTTTGTATATAATTCCAATGCAATTTCTGTGTCTCATCGTCAATAAGAACGTCAGAGGGATACAGTGAACATGAAGTGAAGTATTGGAATCTATAACTAGTGTCACAGGAATGGTTCAAATCATAGGCAGTAAGAAGAGTCAGTTTTCTTGTACTTAAGTCGGCATTGTGCCTTTTGTATTTAATTCCGATGCAATTTCTGTTTTTCATGGTCAATAAGAATGTCAGAGGGATACAGTGAACCTGAAGTGAAGCATCGGAATCTATAACTAGTGCTACAGGAATGGTTCAAAACATAGACAGTAAGAAGAGTAAGTTTTCGTGTACTTAAGTCGGCATTGTGCCTTTTGTATTTAATACGGATGCAATTTCTGTGTTTCATCGTCAATAAGAAAGTCAGAGGGATACAGTAAACCTGAAGTGAAGCATCGGAATCTATAACTAGTGTCACAGGAATGGTTCAAGGCATTGACAGTGAGAAGAGTCAGTTTTCTTGTACTCAAGTCGGCATTGTGCCTTTTGTATTTCATTCCGATGCAATTTCTTTGTTTCATCGTCAATAAGAAGGTCAGAGGGATACAGTAAACCTGAAGTGAAGCATCGGAATCTATAACTTGTGTCACAGGAATGGTTCAAAACTTAGACACTAAGAAGAGTCAGTTTTCTTGTACTTAAGTCGGCTTGTGACTTTTGTATTTAATTCCGATGCAATTTCTGTGTTCATCGTCAATAAGAAGGTCGGAGGGATACAGTAAACCTGAAGTGAAGCATCGGAATCAATAACTAGTGTCACAGGCATGGCTCAAAACATAAACAGTAAGAGGAGTCAGTTTTCTTGTACTTAAGTCTGCTTTGTGCTTTTTGTATTTAATGCCGATGCATTTTCTGTGTTTCATCGTCAATAAGAAGGTCAGAGGGATACAGTAAACCTGATGTGAAGCATCGGAATCTATATGTAGTGTGACAGGTATGGTTCTAAACATAGACAGTAAGAAGAGTCAGTTTTCTTGTACTTAAGTCGGCATTGTGCCTTTTGTATTTAATTCCGAAGCAATTTCTGTGTATCATCGTCTATAACAAGGTCAGAGGGAAACAGTAAACCAGGAGTAAAGCATCGGAATCTATAACTAGTGTCACATGAATGGTCCAAACCATAGACAGTAAGAAGAGTCAGTTTTTTTGTACTTAAGTCGGCATAGTGCCTTTGTATTAAATTCCGATGCAATTTCTGTGTTTCATCGTCAATAAGAAGGTCAGAGGGATACAGAAAACATGAGTGAAGCATCGGAATCTATAACTAGTGTCACAAGAATGGTTCAAAACATAGACAGTAAGAAGAGTCAGTTATCTTGTAATTAAGTCGGCATTGTGCCTTTTGTATTTAATTCCGATGCAATTTCTGTGTTTCATCGTGAATAAGAAGGTCAGAGGGATACAGTAAAGCTGAAGTGAAGCAACGGAATCTATAACTAGTTCACAAGAATGGTTCAAAACTTAGACAGTAAGAAGAGTCAGTTTTCTTGTACGTAAGTCGGTATTGTGCCTTTTGTATTTAATTCCGATGCAATTTATGTGTTTCATCGTCAATAAGAAGGTCACAGGGATACAGTATACCTGAAGTGAAGCATCGGAATCTTTAACTAGTGTCACAGGAATGGTTCAAAACATAGAAAATAAGAAGAGTCAGTTTTCTTGTACTTTAGTCGGCATTGTGCCTTTTCTATTTATTCCGATGCAATTTCTGTGTTTCATCGTCAATAAGAAGGTCAGAGGGATACAGTAAACCTGAAGTGAAGCATCGGAAGCTATAACTAGTGTCACAGGAATGGTTCAAAACGTAGACAGTAAGAAGAGTCAGTTTTCTTGTACTTAAGTCGGCATTGTGCATATTGTATTTAATTCCGATGAAATTTCTGTGTTTCAACGTCAATAAGAAGGTCAGAGGGATACAGTAAACCTGAAGTGAAGCATCGGAATCGATAACTAGTGTCACAGGAATGGTTCAAAGCATTGACAGTAAGAAGAGTCAGTTTTCTTGTACTTAAGTCGGCATTGTGACTTTTCTATTTAATTCCGATGCAATTTCGATGTTTCATCGTCAACAAGAAGGTCAGAGGGATACAGTAAAAATGAAGTGAAACATCGTAATCTATAACTAGTGTCACAGGAATGGACCAGAACATAGACAGTAAGAAGAGTCAGTTTTCTTGTACTTAAGTCGGTATTGTGCCCTTTGTATTTAACTCCGATGCAATTTCTGTGTTTCATCGTCAATAAGAAGGTCAGAGGGATACAGTAACCCTGAAGTGGAGCATCGTAATCTATAACTAGCGTCACAGGAATGGTTCAAAACATAGACAATAAGAAGAGTCAGTTTTCTTGTACTTAAGTCGGCATTGTGACTTTTCTATTTAATTCCGATGCAATTTCGATGTTTCATCGTCAACAAGAAGGTCAGAGGGATACAGTAAAAATGAAGTGAAGCATCGTAATCTATAACTAGTGTCACAGGAATGGACCAGAACATAGACAGTAAGAAGAGTCAGTTTTCTTGTACTTAAGTCGGTATTGTGCCCTTTGTATTTAACTCCGATGCAATTTCTGTGTTTCATCGTCAATAAGAAGGTCAGAGGGATACAGTAACCCTGAAGTGAAGCATCGGAATCTATAACTAGTGTCACAGGAATGGTTCAAAACGTAGACAGTAAGAAGAGTCAGTTTTCTTGTACTTAAGTCGGCATTGTGCATATTGTATTTAATTCCGATGAAATTTCTGTGTTTCATCGTCAATAAGGAGGTCAGAGGGATACAGTAAACCTGAAGTGAAACATCGGAATCTATAACTAGTGTCACAGGAATGGTTCAAATCATAGACAGTAAGAAGAGTCACTTTTCTTGAACTAAAGTCGGCGTTGTGCCTTTTGTATATAATTCCAATGCAATTTCTGTGTCTCATCGTCAATAAGAACGTCAGAGGGATACAGTGAACATGAAGTGAAGTATTGGAATCTATAACTAGTGTCACAGGAATGGTTCAAATCATAGGCAGTAAGAAGAGTCAGTTTTCTTGTACTTAAGTCGGCAGTGTGCCTTTTGTATTTAATTCCGATGCAATTTCTGTTTTTCATGGTCAAAAAGAAGGTCAGAGGGATACAGTGAACCTGAAGTGAAGCATCGGAATCTATAACTAGTGCTACAGGAATGGTTCAAAACATAGACAGTAAGAAGAGTAAGTTTTCTTGTACTTAAGTCGGTATTGTGCCCTTTGTATTTAACTCCGATGCAATTTCTGTGTTTCATCGTCAATAAGAAAGTCAGAGGGATACAGTAAACCTGAAGTGAAGCATCGGAATCTATAACTACTGTTACAGGATTGGTTCAAAACATAGACAGTAAGAAGAGTCAGTTTTCTTGTACTTAAATTGGCATTGTGCCGTTTGTATTTAATTCCGATGCAATATCAGTGTTTCATCGTCAATAACAAAGTCAGAGGGATACAGTAAACCTGAAGTGAAGCATCGGAATCTATAACTAGTGTCACACGAATGGTTCAAAACATAGACTGTAAGAAGAGTAAGTTTTCTTGTACTTAAGTCAGCATTGTGCCTATTGTATTTAACTCCGATGCAATTTCTGTGTTTCATCGTCAATAAGAAGGTCATAGTGATACAGTAAACCTGAATGAAGAAGCAGAATCTGCAACTAGTGTCACAGGAATGGTTCAAACATAGACAGTAACAAGAGTCAGTTTTCTTGTACTTAAGTGGGCATTGTGCCTTTTGTATTTAATTTCGATGCAATTTCTGTGTTTCATCGTCAATAAGAAGGTCAGAGGGATACAGTAAACCTGAAGTTAAGCATCGGAATCTATAAATAGCGTCACAGGAATGGTTCAAACATAGCCAGTAAGAAGAGTCAGTTTTCTTGTACTTAAGTCGGCTTTGTGCCTTTTATATTTCATTCCGATGCAATTTCTTTGTTTCATCGTCAATAAGAAGGTCAGAGGGATACAGTAAACCTGAAGTGAAGCATCGGAATCTATAACTTGTGTCACAGGAATGGTTCAAAACTTAGACACTAAGAAGAGTCAGTTTTCTTGTACTTAAGTCGGCTTGTGACTTTTGTATTTAATTCCGATGCAATTTCTGTGTTCATCGTCAATAAGAAGGTCGGAGGGATACAGTAAACCTGAAGTGAAGCATCGGAATCAATAACTAGTGTCACAGGCATGGCTCAAAACATGGACAGTAAGAGGAGTCAGTTTTCTTGTACTTAAGTCTGCATTGTGCTTTTTGTATTTAATGCCGATGCATTTTCTGTGTTTCATCGTCAATAAGAAGGTCAGAGGGATACAGTAAACCTGATGTGAAGCATCGGAATCTATATGTAGTGTCACAGGTATGGTTCTAAACATAGACAGTAAGAAGAGTCAGTTTTCTTGTACTTAAGTCGGCATTGTGCCTTTTGTATTTAATTCCGAAGCAATTTCTGTGTATCATCGTCTATAACAAGGTCAGAGGGATACAGTAAACCTGGAGTAAAGCATCGGAATCTATAACTAGTGTCACATGAATGGTCCAAACCATAGACAGTAAGAAGAGTCAGTTTTCTTGTACTTAAGTCGGCATAGTGCCTTTGTATTAAATTCCGATGCAATTTCTGTGTTTCATCGTCAATAAGAAGGACAGAGGGATACAGAAAACATGAGTGAAGCATCGGAATCTATAACTAGTGTCACAGGAATGGTTCAAAACATAGACAGTAAGAAGAGTCAGTTTCCTTTTACTTAAGTCGGCTTTGTGCCTTTTCTATTTAATTCCGATGCAATTATTGTGTTTCATTGTCAATAAGAAGGTCAGAGGGATACAGTAAACCTGAAGTGATGCATCGGAATCTGTAACTAGTGTCACGGCAATGGTTCAAAACATAGACACTAAGAAGAGTCAGTTTTCTTGTATTTCAGTCGGCATTGTGCCTTTTGTATTTAATTGCGACGCAATATCTGGGTTTCATCGTCAATAAGAAGTTCAGGGGGATACAGTAACCCTGAAGTGAAGCATCGGAATCTATAACTAGTGTCACAGGAATGGCTCAAAACATAGACAGTAAGAGGAGTCAGTTTTCTTGTACTTAAGTCGGCATTGTGCCTTTTGTATTTAACTCCAATGCAATTTCTGTGTTTCATCGTCAATAAGAAGGTCAGAGGGATACAGTAAACCTGAAGTGAAGCAGCAGAATCTGTAACTAGGGTCACAGGAATGGTTCAAATCATAGACAGTAAGAAGAGTCAGTTTTCTTGTACTTAAGTGGGCATTGTGCCTTTTGTATTTAATTCTGATGCAATTTCTGTGTTTCATTGTCAATAAGAAGGTCAGAGGGATACAGTAAACCTGAAGTGAAGCATCGGAATCTATAACTAGTGTCACAAGAATGGTTCAAACATTGACAGTAAGAAGAGTCAGTTTTCTTGTACTTAAGCCGGCATTGTGCCTTTTGTATTTAATTCCGATGCAATTTCTGTGTTTCATCGTCAATAAGAAAGTCAGAGGGATACAATAAACCTGAAGTGAAGCATCGGAATCTATAAGTAGTGTCACATGAATGGTACAAAACATAGACAGTAAGAAGAGTCAGTTTTCTTGTACTTAAGTCGTCATTGTGCTTTTGTATTTAATTCCGATGCAATTACTGTGTTTTATCGTCATTAAGAAGGTCAGAGGGATACAGTAAACCTGAAGTGAAGCATCGGAATCTATAACTAGTGTCACAGGAGTGGTTCAAAACATAGACAGTAAGAAGAGTCAGTTTTCTTGAACTAAAGTCGGCGTTGTGCCTTTTGTATTTAATTCCAATTCAATTTCTGTGTTCCATCGTCAATAAGAACGTCAGAGGGATACAGTGAACATGAAGTGAAGTATCGGAATCTATAACTAGTGTCACAGGAATGGTTCAAATCATAGACAGTAAGAAGAGTCAGTTTTCTTGTACTTAAGTCGGCATTGTGCCTTTTGTATTTAATTCCGATGCAATTTCAGTGTATCATCGTCAGTGAGAAGGTCAGAGGGATACAGTGAACCTGAAGTGAAGCATCGGAATCTATAACTAGTGTCACAGGAATGGTTCAAAACATAGACAGTAAGAAGAGTCAGTTTTCTTGTACTTAAGTCGGCATTGTGCCTTTTGTATTTAATTCCGATGCAATTTCTGTGTTTCATCGTCAATAAGAAGGTCAGAGGGATACAGTAAACCTGAAGTGAAGCATCGGAACCTAAAACTACTGTCACAGGATTGGTTCAAAACATAGACAGTAAGAAGAGTCAGTTTTCTTGTACTTAAATCGGCATTGTGCCTTTTGTATTTAATTCCGATGCAATATTAGTGTTTCATCGTGAATAACAAAGTCAGAGCGATACAGTTAACTTGAAGTGAAGCATCGGAATCTATAACTAGTGTCACACGAATGGTTCAAAACATAGACTGTAAGAAGAGTCAGTTTTCTTGTACTTAAGTCGGCATTGTGACTATTGTATTTATCTCCGATGCAATTTCTGTGTTTTATCGTCAATAAGAAGGTCAGAGGAATACAGTAAACCTGAAGTGAAGCATCGGAATCTATAAATAGCGTCACAGGAATGGTTCAAACATAGACAGTAAGAAGAGTCAGTTTTCTTGTACTTAAGTCGGCATTGTGCCTTTTGTATTTAATTCCGATGCAATTTCTGTGTTTCATCGTCAATAAGAAGGTCGGAGGGATACAGTAAACCTGAAGTGAAGCATCGGAATCAATAACTAGTGTCACAGGCATGGCTCAAAACATGGACAGTAAGAGGAGTCAGTTTTCTTGTACTTAAGTCTGCATTGTGCTTTTTGTATTTAATGCCGATGCATTTTCTGTGTTTCATCGTCAATAAGAAGGTCAGAGGGATACAGTAAACCTGATGTGAAGCATCGGAATCTATATGTAGTGTCACAGGTATGGTTCTAAACATAGACAGTAAGAAGAGTCAGTTTTCTTGTACTTAAGTCGGCATTGTGCCTTTTGTATTTAATTCCGAAGCAATTTCTGTGTATCATCGTCTATAACAAGGTCAGAGGGATACAGTAAACCTGGAGTAAAGCATCGGAATCTATAACTAGTGTCACATGAATGGTCCAAACCATAGACAGTAAGAAGAGTCAGTTTTCTTGTACTTAAGTCGGCATAGTGCCTTTGTATTAAATTCCGATGCAATTTCTGTGTTTCATCGTCAATAAGAAGGACAGAGGGATACAGAAAACATGAGTGAAGCATCGGAATCTATAACTAGTGTCACACGAATGGTTCAAAACATAGACTGTAAGAAGAGTCAGTTTTCTTGTACTTAAGTCGGCATTGTGACTATTGTATTTATCTCCGATGCAATTTCTGTGTTTTATCGTCAATAAGAAGGTCAGAGGAATACAGTAAACCTGAAGTGAAGCATCGGAATCTATAAATAGCGTCACAGGAATGGTTCAAACATAGACAGTAAGAAGAGTCAGTTTTCTTGTACTTAAGTCGGCATTGTGCCTTTTGTATTTAATTCCGATGCAATTTCTGTGTTTCATCGTCAATAAGATGGTCAGAGGGATACAGTAAACCTAAAGTGACGCTTCGGAATCTATAACTTGTGTCACAGGAATGGTTCAAAACTTAGACAGTAAGAAGAGTCAGTTTTCTTGTACTTAAGTCGGCTTGTGCCTTTTGTATTTAATTCCGATGCAATTTCTGTGTTCATCGTCAATAAGAAGGTCAGAGGGATACAGTAAACCTGAAGTGAAGCATCGGAATCTATAACTAGTGTCACAGGAATGGCTCAAATCATTGACAGTAAGAGGAGTCAGTTTTCTTGTACTTAAGTCTGCATTGCGCTTTTTGTATTTAATGCCGATGCAATTTCTGTGTTTCATTGTCATTAAGAAGGCAGAGGGATACAGTAAACCTGAAGTGAAGCAGCAGAATCTATAACTAGTGTCACAGGAATGGTTCAAATCATAGACAGTAAGAAGAGTCAGTTTTCTTGTACTTAAGTGGGCATTGTGCCTTTTGTATTTAATTCCGATGCAATTTCTGTGTTTCATCGTTAATAAGAAGGTCAGTGGGATACAGTAAACCTGAATTGAAGCATCGGAATCTATGAGTAGTGTCACAGGAATGGTTCAAAACATAGACGGTAAGAAGAGTCAGTCTTCTTGTACTTAAGTCGGCATTGTTCCTTTTGTATTTAATTCCGACGCAATATCTGTGTTTCATCGGTAATAAGAAGGTCAGAGGGATACAGTAACCTTGAAGTGAAGCATCGGAATCTATAACTAGTGTCACAGGAATGGCTCAAACATAGACAGTAAGAGGAGTCAGTTTTCTTGTACTTAAGTCGGCATTGCGCCTTTTGTATTTAACTCCAATGCAATTTCTGTGTTTCATCGTCAATAAGAAGGTCAGAGGGATACAGTAAACCTGAAGTGAAGCAGCAGAATCTATAACTAGTGTCACAGGAATGGTTCAAATCATAGACAGTAAGAAGAGTCAGTTTTCTTGTACTTAAGTGGGCATTGTGCCTTTTGTGTTTAATTCCGATGCAATTTCTGTGTTTCATCGCTAATAAGAAGGTCAGTGGGATACAGTAAACCTGAATTGAAGCATCGGAATCTATGAGTAGTGTCACAGGAATGGTTCAAAACATAGACAGTAAGAAGAGTCAGTCTTCTAGTACTTAAGTCGGCATTGTGCCTTTTGTATTTAATTCCGACGCAATATCTGTGTTTCATCGTCAATAAGAAGGTCAGAGGGATACAGTAACCCTGAAGTGAAGCATCGGAATCTATAACTAGTGTCACAGGAATGGCTCAAACATAGACAGTAAGAGGAGTCAGTTTTCTTGTACTTAAGTCGGCAATGTGCCTTTTGTATTTAACTCCAATGCAATTTCTGTGTTCCATCGTCAATAAGAAGGTCAGAGGGATACAGTAAACCTGAAGGCAAGCAGCAGAATCTATAACTAGTGTCACAGGAATGGTTCAAATCATAGACAGTAAGAAGAGTAAGTTTTCTTGTACATAAGTGGGCATTGTGCCTTTTGTATTTTATTCCGATGCAATTTCTGTGTTTCATCGTCAATAAGAAGGTCTGAGGGATACAGTAAACCTGAAGTGAAGCATCGGAATGTATAACTTGTGTCACAGGAATGGTTCAAACATTGACAGTAAGAAGAGTCAGTTTTTTGTACTTAAGTCAGCATTGTGCCTTTTGTATTTAATTCCGATGCAATTTCTGTGTTTCATCGTCAATAAGAAGGTCAGAGGGATGCAGTAAACCTGAAGTGAAGCATCGGAATCTATAACTAGTGTCACAGGAATGGTTCAAATCATAGACAGTAAGAAGAGTCAGTTTTCTTGTACTTAAGTCGGCATTGTGCCCTTTGTATTTAATTCCGATGCAATTTCTGTGTTTCATCGTCAATAAGATGGTCAGAGGGATACAGTGAACCTGAAGTGAAGCATCGGAACTATAACTAGTGTCACAGGAATGGTTCAAAACATAGACAGTAGGAAGAGTCAGTTTTCTTGTACTTAAGTCGGCATTGTGCCTTTTGTATTTAATTCTGATGCAATTTCTGTGTTTCATCGTCAATAAGAAGGTCAGAGGGATACAGTAAACCTGAAGTGAAGCATCGGAATCTATAACTAGTGTCACAGGAATGGTTCAAGGCATAGACAGTGAGAAGAGTCAGTTTTCTTGTACTTAAGTCGGCACTGTGCCTTTTGTATTTAATTCCGATGCAATTTCTGTGTTTCATCGTCAATAAGAAGGTCAGAGGGATACAGTAAACCTGAAGTGAAGCATCGGAATCTATAACTACCGTCACAGGATTGGTTCAAAACATAGACAGTAAGAAGAGTCAGTTTTCTTGTACTTAAATCGGCATTGTGCCTTTTGTATTTAATTCCGATGCAATATCAGTGTTTCATCGTCAATAACAGAGTCAGAGCGATACAGTAAACCTTAAGTGAAGCATCGGAATCTATAACTAGTGTCACACGAATGGTTCAAAACATAGACTGTAAGAAGAGTCAGTTTTCTTGTACTTAAGTCGGCATTGTGACTATTGTGTTTAACTCCAATGCAATTTCTGTGTTTCATCGTCAATAAGAAGGTCAGAGGGATACTGTAAACCTGAATGAAGCAGCAGAATCTATAAGTAGTGACACAGGAATGGTTCAAACATAGACAGTAAGAAGAGTCAGTTTTCTTGTACTTAAGTGGGCATTGTGCCTTTTGTATTTATTTTCGATGCAATTTCTGTGTTTCATCGTCAATACGAAGGTAAGAGGGATACAGTAAACCTGAAGTGAAGCATCGGAATCTATAAATAGCGTCACAGGAATGGTTCAAACATAGGCAGTAAGAAGAGTCAGTTTTCTTGTACTTATTTCGGCATTTTGCCTTTGTATTAAATTCCGATTCAAATTCTGTGTTTCATCGTCAATAAGAAGGTCACAAGGATACAGAAAACATGAGTGAAGCATCGGAATCTATAACTAGTGTCACAGGAATGGTTCAAAACATAGACAGTAAGAAGGGTCACTTTTCTTGTACTTAAGTCGGCGTTGTGCCTTTTGTATTTAATTCCGACGCAATATCAGTGTTTCATCGTCAATAAGAAGGTCAGAGGGATACAGTAACCCTGAAGTGAAGCATCGGAATCTATAACTAGTGTCACAGGAATGGCTCAAAACATAGACAGTAAGAGGAGTCAGGTTTCTTTTACTTAAGTGGGCATTGTGCCTTTTGCATTTAATTCCGATGCAATTTCTGTGTTTCATCGTCAATAAGAAGGTCAGAGGGATACAGTAAACCTGGAGTGAAGCATCTGAATCTATAACGAGTGTCACAGGAATGGTTCAAACATTGACAGTAAGAAGAGTCAGTTTTCTTGTACTTAAGTCGGCATTGTGCCTTTTGTATTTAATTCCGATGCAATTTCTGTGTTTCATCGTGAATAAGAAGGTCAGAGGGATGCAGTAAACCTGAAGTGAAGCATCGGAATCTATATCTAGTGTCACAGGAATGGTTCAATCATACACAGTAAGAAGAGTCAGTTTTCTTGTACTTAAGTCGGCATTGTGCCTTTTGTATTTAATTCCGATGCAATTTCTGTGTTTCATCGTCAATAACAAAGTCAGAGGGATACAGTAAACCTGAAGTGAAGCATCGGAATCTATAACTAGTGTCACATGAATAGTTCAAACATAGACAGTAAGAAGAGTCAGTTTTCTTGTACATAAGTCTCCATTGTGCCTTTTGTATTTAATTCCGATACAATTTCTGTGTTTCATCAACAATACGAAGGTCAGAGGGATACAGTAAAGCGGAAGTGAAGCATCGGAATCTATAAGAGGTGTCACATGAATGGTTCAAATATAGACAGTAAAAAGAGTCAGTTTTCTTGTACTATAGTCAGCATTGTGCCTTTTGTATTTAATTCCGATGCAATTTCTGTGTTTCATCGTCAATTAGGAGGTCAGAGGGATACAGTAATCCTGAAGTGAAGCATCGGAATCTATAACAAGTGTCACATGAATGGTTCAAACATAGACAGTAAAAAGAGTCAGTTTTCTTGTACTTAAGTCAGCATTGTGCTTTTTGTATTTAATTCCGATGCAATTTCTGTGTTTCATTGTCAATAAGAACGTCAGAGGGATACAGTAAACCTGAAGTGAAGCATCGGAATCTGTAACTAGTGTCACGGCAATGGTTCAAAGCATAGACAGTAAGAAGAGTCAGTTTTCTTGTACTTATGTCGGCATTTTGCCTTTGTATTAAATTCCAATGCAATTTCTGTGTTTCATCGTCAATAAGAAGGTCAGAGGGATACAGAAAACGTGAAGTGAAGCATCGGAATCTATAACTAGTGTCACAGGAATGGTTCAAGACATAGACAGTGAGAAGAGTCAGATTTCTTGTACTTAAATCGGCATTGTGCCTTTTGTATTTAATTCCGATGCAATATCAGTGTTTCATCGTCAATAACAGAGTCAGAGCGATACAGTAAACCTTAAGTGAAGCATCGGAATCTATAACTAGTGTCACACGAATGGTTCAAAACATAGACTGTAAGAAGAGTCAGTTTTCTTGCACTTAAGTCGGCATTGAGACTATTGTGTTTAACTCCAATGCAATTTCTGTGTTTCATCGTCAATAAGAAGGTCAGAGGGATACTGAAAACCTGAATGAAGCAGCAGAATCTATAAGTAGTGACACAGGAATGGTTCAAACATAGACAGTAAGAAGAGTCAGTTTTCTTGTACTTAAGTGGGCATTGTGCCTTTTGTATTTAATTTCGATGCAATTTCTGTGTTTCATCGTCAATAAGAATGTCAGAGGGATACAGTAAACCTGAAGTGAAGCATCGGAATCTATAAATAGCGTCACAGGAATGGTTCAAACATAGACAGTAAGAAGAGTCAGTTTTCTTGTACTTAAGTCGGCATTGTGCCTTTTGTATTTAATTCCGATGCAATTTCTGTGTTTCATCGTCAATAAGAAGGTCAGAGGAATACAGTAAACCTGATGTGAAGCATCGGAATCTATAACTGCTTTCACAGGAATGGTTGAAAACATAGACAGTAAAAAGACTCAGTTTTCTTGTACTTAAGTCGGCATTGTGCCATTTATATTTAATTCCGATGCAATATCTGTGTTTCATCGTCAATAACAGGTTCAGAGGGATACAGTAAAGCTGAAGTGAAGCATCGGAATCTATAACTAGTGTCACACGAATGGTTCAAAACATAGACTGTAAGAAGAGTCAGTTTCCTTGTACTTAAGTCGGCATTGTGCCTTTTGTATTTAATTCGGATGCAATTTCTGTGTTTCTTCGTCAATAAGAAGGTCAGAGGGATACAGTAAACCTGAAGTGAAGCATCGGACTCTACAACTAGTCCCACAGGAATGGTTCAAGGCATAGACAGTGAGAAGAGTCAGTTTTCTTGTACTTAAGTCGGCATTGTGCCTTTTGTATTTAATTCCGATGCAATTTCTGTGTTTCGTCGTCAATAAGAAGGTCAGAGGGATACAGTAAACCTGAAGTGAAGCAGCGGAATCTATAACTACTGTCACAGGATTGGTTTAAAACATAGACAGTGAGAAGAGTCAGTTTTCTTGTACTTAAGTCGGCATTGTGCCTTTTGTATTTAATTCCGATGCAATTTCTGTGTTTCATTGTCAATAAGAAGGTCTGAGGGATACAGTAAACCTGAAGTGAAGCATCGGAATCTATAACTAGTGTCACAGGAATGGTTCAAAGCATAGACAGTAAGAAGAGTCAGTTTTCTTGTACTTAAGTCGGCATTGTGCCTTTGTATTAAACTCCGATGCAATTTCTGTGTTTCATCGTCAATAAGAAGGTCAGAGGGATACAGAAAACATGAGTGAAGCATCGGAATCTATAACTAGTGTCACAGGAATGGTTCAAAACATAGACAGTAAGAAAATCGGTTTTCTTGTACTTAAGTCGGCGTTGTGCCTTTTGTATTTAATTCCGATGCAATTTCTGTGTTTCATCGTCAATAAGAAGGTCAGAGGGAAACAGTAAACCTGAAGTGAAGCATCGGAATCCATAACTAGTGTCACAGGAATGGTGCAAAGCATAGACAGTAAGAAGAGTCAGTTTTCTTGTACTTAAGTCGGCATTGTGCCTTTTATATTTAAATCCGATGCAATTTCTGTGTTTCATCGTCAATAAGAAGGTCAGAGGGATACAGTAAACCTGAAGTGAAGCATCTTAATCTACAACTAGTGTCACAGGAATGGTTCAAGGCATAGACAGTGAGAAGAGTCAGTTTTCTTGTACTTAAGTCAGCATTGTGCCTTTTGTATTTAATTCCGATGCAATTTCTGTGTTTCATCGTCAATAAGAAGGTCAGAGGGATACAGTAAACCTGAAGTGAAACATCGGAATCTATAACTACTGTCACAGGATTGGTTTAAAACATACACAGTAAGAAGAGTTAGTTTTCTTGTACTTAAATCGGCATTGTGCCTTTTGTATTTAATTCCGATGCAATATCAGTGTTTCATCATCAATAACAAAGTCAGAGCGATACAGTAAACCTGAAGTGAAGCATCGGAATCCATAACTAGTGTCACACGAATGGTTCAAAACATATACTGTAAGAAGAGTCAGTTTTCTTGTACTTAAGTCGGCATTGTGCCTATTGTATTTAACTCCGATGCAATTTCTGTGTTTCATCGTCAATAAGAAGGTTAGAGGGATACAGTAAACCTGAAGTGAAGCATCGGAATCTATAACTTGTGTCACAGGAATGGTTCAAAACTTAGACAGTAAGAAGAGTCAGTTTTCTTGTACTTAAGTCGGCATTGTGCCCTTTGTATTTAATTCCGATGCAATTTCTGTGTTTCATCAAAAATAAGAAAGTCAGAGAGATACAGTAAACCTGAAGTGAAGCATCGGAATCTATAACAAGTGTCACATGAATGGTTCAAACATAGACAGTAAGAAGAGTCATTTTTCTTGTACTTAAGTCGGCGTTGTGCCTTTTGTATTTAATTCCGATGCAATTTTTGTCTTTCATCGCCAATAAGAAGGTCAGAGGGATGCAGTAAACCTGAAGTGAAGCATCGGAATCTGTAACTAGTGTCACGGCAATGGTTCAAAGCATAGACAGTAAGAAGAGTCAGTTTTCTTGTACTTAAGTCGGCATTGTGCCTTTTATATTTAAATCCGATGCAATTTCTGTGTTTCATCGTCAATAAGAAGGTCAGAGGGATACAGAAAACGTGAAGTAAAGCATCGGAATCTATAACTAGTGTCACAGGAATGGTTAAAGACATAGACAGTGAGAAGAGTCAGATTTCTGGTACTTAAATCGGCATTTTGCCTTTTGTATTTAATTCCGATGCAATATCAGTGTTTCATCGTCAATAACAGAGTCAGAGCGATACAGTAAACCTTAAGTGAAGCATCGGAATCTATAACTAGTGTCACACGAATGGTTCAAAACATAGACTGTAAGAAGAGTCAGTTTTCTTGTACTTAAGTCGGCATTGTGACTATTGTGTTTAACTCCAATGCAATTTCTGTGTTTCATCGTCAATAAGAAGGTCAGAGGGATACTGTAAACCTGAATGAAGGAGCAGAATCTATAAGTAGTGACACAGGAATGGTTCAAACATAGACAGTAAGAAGAGTCAGTTTTCTTGTACTTAAGTGGGCATTGTGCCTGTTGTATTTAATTTCGATGCAATTTCTGTGTTTCATCGTCAATAAGAAGGTCAGAGGGATACAGTAAACCTGAAGTGAAGCATCGGCATCTATAAATAGCGTCACAGGAATGGTTCAAACATAGACAGTAAGAAGAGTCAGTTTTCTTGTACTTAAGTCGGCATTGTGCCTTTTCTATTTAATTCCGATGCAATTTCTGTGTTTCATCGTCAATAAGAAGGTCAGAGGAATACAGTACACCTTATGTGAAGCATCGGAATCTATAACTACTTTCAAGGAATGGTTGAAAACATAGACAGTAAAAAGACTCAGTTTTCTTGTACTTAAGTCGGCATTGTGCCATTTATATTTAATTCCGATGCAATATCTGTGTTTCATCGTCAATAACTAGTTCAGAGGGATACAGTAAACCTGAAGTGAAGCATCGGAATCTATAACTAGTGTCACACGAATGGTTCAAAACATAGACTGTAAGAAGAGTCAGTTTTCTTGTACTTAAGTCGGCATTGTGTCTTTTGTATTTAATTCGGATGCAATTTCTGTGTTTCTTCGTCAATAAGAAGGTCAGAGGGATACAGTAAACCTGAAGTGAAGCATCGGAATCTACAACTAGTGCCACAGGAATGGTTCAAGGCATAGACAGTGAGAAGAGTCAGTTTTCTTGTACTTAAGTCGGCATTGTGCCTTTTGTATTTAATTCCGATGCAATTTCTGTGTTTCATCAACAATAAGAAAGTCAGAGAGATACAGTAAACCTGAAGTGAAGCATCGGAATCTATGACAAGTGTCACATGAATGGTTCAAACATAAACAGTATAAAGAGTCAGTTTTCTTGTACTTAAGTCAGCATTGTGCCTTTTGTATTTAATTCCGATGCAATTTCTGTGTTTCATTGTCAATAAGAACGTCAGAGGGAGACAGTGAACATGAAGTGAAGTATCGGAATCTTTAACTAGTTTCACAGGAATGGTTCAAATCATAGACAGTAAGAAGAGTCAGTTTTCTTGTACTTAAGTCGGCATTGTGCCTTTTGCACATAATTCCGATGCAATTTCAGTGTTTCATCGTCAATAAGAAGGTCAGAGGGATACAGTGAACCTGAAGTGAAGCATCGGAACTATAACTAGTGTCACAGGAATGGTTCAAAACATAGACAGTAAGAAGAGTCAGTTTTCTTGTATTTAAGTCGTCATTGTGCTTTTGTATTTAATTCAGATGCAATTACTGTGTTTCATCGTCATTAAGAAGGTCAGAGGGATACAGTAAACCTTAAGTGAAGCATCGGAATTTATAACTAGTGTCATAGGAATGCTTCAAAACATAGACAGTAAGAAGAGTCAGTTTTCTTGTTCTTAAGTCGGCATTGTGCCTTTTGTATTTAATTCCGATGCAATTTCTGTGTTTCATCAACAATAAGAAGGTCAGAGAGATACAGTGAACCTGAAGTGAAGCATCGGAATCTATAACAAGTGTCACATGAATGGTTCAAACATAGACAGTAAAAAGAGTCAGTTTTCTTGTACTTAAGTCAGCATTGTGCCTCTTGTATTTAATTCCGATGCAATTTCTGTGTTTCATCGTCAATAAGGAGGTCAGAGGGATACTGTAAACATGAAGTGAAGCATCGGAATCTATAACTAGTGTCATAGGAATGGTTCAAAACATAGACAGTAAGAAGAGTCAGTTTTCTTGTACTAAAGTCGGCGTTGTGCCTTCTGTATTTAATTCCAATGCAATTTCTGTGTTTCATCGTCAATAAGAACGTCAGAGGGATACAGTGAACATGAAGTGAAGTATCGGAATCTATAATTAGTGTCACAGGAATGGTTCAAATCATAGACAGTAAGAAGAGTCAGTTTTCTTGTACTTAAGTCGGCATTGTGCCTTTTGTGTTAAATTCCGATGCAATTTCTGTGTTTCATCGTCAATAAGAAGGTCAGAGGGATACAGTGAACCTGAAGTGAAGCATCGGAACTATAACTAGTGTCACAGGAATGGTTCAAAACATAGACAGTAAGAAGAGTCAGTTTTCTTGAACTTAAGTCGGCATTGTGCCTTTTGTATTTCATTCCGATGCAATTTCTGTGTTTCATCGTCAATAAGAAGGTCAGAGGGATACAGTAAACCTGAAGTGAAGCATCGGAATCTATAACTAGTGTCACAGGAAAGGTTCAAACCATAGACAGTAAGAAGAGTCAGTTTTCTTGTACTTAAGTCGGCATTGTGCCTTTTGTATTTAATTCCGATGCAATTTCTGTGTTTCATTGTCAATAAGGAGGTGAGAGGGATACAGTAAACCTGAAGTGAAGCATCGGAATCTATAACTACTGTCACAGGATTGGTTCAAAACATAGACAGTAAGAAGAGTCAGTTTTCTTGTACTTAAATCGGCATTGTGCCTTTTGTATTTAATTCCGATGCAATATCAGTGTTTCATCGTCAATAACAGAGTCAGAGCGATACAGTAAACCTGAAGTGAAGCATCGGAATCTATAAATAGCGTCACAGGAATGGTTCAAACATAGACAGTAAGAAGAGTCAGTTTTCTTGTACTTAAGTGGGCATTGTGCCTTTTGTATTTAATTCCGATGCAATTTCTGTGTTTCATCGTCAATAAGAAGGTCAGAGGGATACAGTAAACCTGAAGTGAAGCATCGGAATCTGTAACTTGTGTCACAGGAATGGTTCAAAACTTAAACAGTAAGAAGAGTCAGTTTTCTTGTACTTCAGTCGGCTTGTGCCTTTTGTAATTAATTCCGATGCAATTTCTGTGTTCATCGTCAATAAGAAGGTCAGAGGGATACAG